>NC_057796.1:489402856-489761916 GCF_018294505.1 Triticum aestivum
TTGGTTGGCAAGGGTCGAAATAATCTCTCATAAGCTTGGCATGGCCCTACGCTCTATCACGGTTGAGTTGTGTGCAGTCAAATTGCGATCCTCTCCTCAACCGCCGAATATCATCGTTGAAGATCATGCCAACAACCATTTCGAAGTCATTGTCATCTTATTTTTCCTCCTCCGATGATGAAGAGTCCTCGAAGATCATCTATATCAGCCTCTTCATCTTCAATGTATGTGATTCGGTTGAATTCAATTGACAAAAGAAAAAATGAGACAAAAAGTTTTTTTTTAAACTTACCTAGGCAAACCGTCGAACAGTTGCAAGGCGACGGAGGTCTCAAAAGAAGAGGTGAGATCACCCTGAAAAAATCCTTTGTAGCTCTTAAAATATGGGCCAACCTCTCCATTAATATTGATACTCACTGCACCGTAACAGCCGGCCAGCGATGTTGAGCCAATATTAGCGGTCAGTAAGGCGTGGAGGTGACCAGCAAAGCACAAAGAGGTGCGGATGAGGCTACGAGGAGGAAGATCCGAGGTGCTTTCTAGCGACGGGGTCGATGCGGTGGTGGTGACTTTTCAGCTCGACAAGGGCGGCTCGGACTTGGGCAGAAGGGCGGCGAGGGCAAAGGAAGGTGGCGGGGTAGAGGCGAAGGCGGTGGGTAGTCGCCAACAGCAATGATGCAGTGGGGGTCGGGGGCATGGAAAAGAGGTCGCAACTTTTACTCGGCTGGATGGCGGCCGAGTATATTTAGGAGTCCGCGGTACCGAGGAGTAAATTTTTTACTCACCTAACGGTTTTAACAGTTCGTGTAGGTGCAGATTAGAAAAGTAAACCGAGATCTTTACTTATCTAATCAGATATAAGTGACCGGCTAGAGACGCAGGAAATTTGTTCAACGGGTTGGTAGAGTTATAAATGGCTTAACCACGCGTCTGCCGTTTGGCTAGACTTTGAGGCCTACAGTTATTTGTAGTTTCCATTTTGTTTAGGGCTATTTATACATATGTACTCTAGCTTGGTTACCTAGCCACCTTAATTTATCAACTGATATAAACCAGTTTCGATTTTAAACTTCTCAATCAATTTCGATTCTAAAGGACTCTGCTATTTCCTGACCGGACCTAGGGTTGTTTGGATAGCAAGATTATAGAGAACTGGTTCTAGTTAAACGCAATTTCTGTTGTAACAACCAAAAATCTTGTTTGGATCGCCCAACTGAATCATGGATAAAGAAAACTGAGTTCTACAAAACCTCAAAAACCCAGCTTATAGAAAAATGACTATTTGGCGTTTTTATATAAACCAGTTTTATGAATACGGCGGCCACGTACGAAGCGCATGGTGCTCCTCCTTCTGCCGACGACGACGGCCGCAATCCTCTTTCGGGCATGAGCGAGGCGCCGCCGAGTGGGTGAGCTCGCCGCTCGGGGCCGAGACGTGATCGTGGTCGTGTCGCACGGCGACGCATCAGAGCGCCGCCACGTCCTCTGCAGGCACATGCGAGGCGACGCCGGAAGTCAATGCGGCTCAGCGAGCTCTCGCCGCTCTGGCCCGAACGTGGCCTTCGTCGTGTGACACGGCGACGAATCACAAGGGTCGCGACGTGCTCTACAGGCATCAGCGAGTTTACGCCGGAAGTCGGCGAGCATGCCGTTCGGGGCTCGAATGTGCCCGTCGCCGTATGGCATGGCGACTTGGCGAGGCGGGAGCTGCCGCGGAATACAGAGTGCCATAGCCGATGTGTTGGTCCTACCGACGGTTGCTACAACCTGATCTCCCCAGCGAACGCGAACGGCAAACAGCATCACATCGTAAGCACTGCCCCCTGCCTACCTAGTCATCCCAGCGGCGCACAGAGGACACTGCTGCATGGTCGGCAGCCTGGTTCGTTGTCATCATCGTCGCCACCGACAGCGCCCTTTTCTCTGTCGCCGTATTTGGGGAAGTGGCCGCAGCGAGGCTGACAGGAGCGCTCGACGGAGACGCTCCCGCTAAGCGCCAGTAGCTCAATAGATCGACCGGAGGAACGTATTGGAATTTTGACTAAGTCGCTGTGTGATGGAGCTGCGTATCCATGCTTTCTTATTTTTCACATCCAAACAAAGTATTGTATGTGCTTACCTTAACAGAATAACTAACCAAAACTGGTTTTCCTAAAAAAATCCTCTAAAAACTCGTTTTCTAAAATCCCACGTCTAATTCCCTGTATCCAAACAACCACTAACATCCCTTGGGCCCACCCACAGATACACGGCAGCTGATCCCAACTCCCCGCCGTCTTGCTCTGCTCCACTTCTGCTTCGTCCGATCTCCGATGACACGCCGCCGCCATCTGTTCTGACATAGTGGTTCCGGGATCCTCTTTCCGTCCGTACGCCGACCGGAGCTTGTGGCACGAGACAATGGTGTCCATGCCCATCCGCAGGGAAGCCCCGGTTCGCCGCTGGCAGACGCGCACGCGCGGGGGAGGCTTGCCTCGGATAAGTCGAGGCACGGTTCACGGCCGAGGTCTCCCAGCCCGCTGCTACGGGGAGGCCTGGCTCATGGACGGCCCGCCGGAGCCCGGAGAGAGATCGCCAGTTGGCCACCGCCCGGAGCCCGGAGAGGTTTCGTCAGATAGCTCAAGCTTCCTCCCAGGTTTACTCAGCAGAATCCTCAGTATCTCCTTTGATAGTGCCGAATTATCTAGGTAATGCATAATGTTTTTAAATCATGTCAGTGTGCCCATGTCCATAATCAGACAAAACTGAGATCCTACCACAGAATGCGTAGGTCCCATGTCTGAAACTTATGAGCCCCTGCAGATTAGACTGAACCCTAAAGAATCGCTTAGGAACCTGAAGAATCTCTTAAACAGCTTTCTGTATCCTAGTTTCTGTTCTCACCTGATAGACTACACAATAGATTTGTTGAGTTTGAGATTTAACACAATATAGCCAAACCAAATCTCGAATGGTACAATTTAAATGACCGTGCGATTACACTGGAAGCTAATGTTTCCCCTGCGAAAACACCGCAGCCAAATTGAGAAGAAAACACGTGCATGATGCAAGGATGCACTACAGCTTTGCCAAACTATAATACAATTGAATTGTCGGGCATCACCTCCTGTTGTGTCAGGATTTTCTTCATCATTAGCCATCTGGACCCTGAGCGCTTCTCCCTGGATTACTGAACTTTCAGGGGCTACTTGTTCTACTACATTACCCATTCCACTGGGCACTTCCTGCTTGGACTCTTTAGAGGGCTTCGTGGCAATCTCGATAAGTTTTCTGTAAACATTTTGCATCGACTGGGAATGGGATGCAGAGCGACCAGTAGCATGATAGATTTCACAACGCACCGCATGCAAGACCTTTCTAACAACAATGCCGTTGTCTGGCACCAATGCTATGGTAAGCAGGTATGCACAATAATTCGATAAGCTGACAGCAGTTAAGTAATGTGGCCACACATCTTCTGGAGTTGTTGATTTCTTGGCCAAGAGCCTGTTTTGAAGCCATCTAACCTTCGGTTTTTTCGCTTCATCGGAGGTATGTATCTCGCACAAGCATGTTGCGATGTGCCAGACCAGTATGCTGTGGGTATCATTTGCCCCTGTTAGCTGCTGCATAAGGGATTCCTTTGACTCCGGCCCATTTGCCCTTCTTAGCTGCTGCATAAGGGCCTCGTTTGATCCGAAGGCATTTAATAAGTAGGTTTCCAACTTTCTTTCTGGATGCTGCAGGCCCTTGAACGACTCAAATATCGCTGTCTTTACCTCTGGCTCCAGCTTCATTCTTCTGGGAAATTTGGCCAACCTGAATATTCTGTGAAATTTGTTCCAACGATGCGAATCCGAAATCAGAAGGTTATACTGGAAGATCCTTTGATCCCACTTGCCCCTGATGAACCAGAACATTGTTCGCATTACTGCCTCCACTATCAGATTCCGCCAGCACCGATGCTTGACGTACATACAGATCATCAAAACCTTGTTCCATTGAGAGAATACATATAGATAGACCTCTGACAGCTCCTTGGCAATGATAAGACCAACTATGATGCGAGTGACAATCACCCCGTGAGTGATGATATTTTTGTCTGCTTGATCCATCCTCTCTGGTATATGACGGACAGGATATACAAGGTAGCCGGTAGCAGCAACAAGAGACAAAGACATGAGCATTCTCCTGTATGGAAATCCGTCAGCAAACATAGCGGAATGCTTGCTATAGAACAAGTCTTGGAGGAAGGACAATTCCACCTCCATGATGCGGAACGCCCTCTCATAATTGTCTCTCTTCTCTTGCAGGATGTAGCCGAAGACGAGCTGCCTTGTCTTCTTTAGGCTAGCCTCGTGTATCGGGAGATTATAGAACCGACGGCGCAGCAGCTTGTACATTGCAAATGAGAGGCAGACATCCTTCAATCGGTTGCCAGCGTCATTGCTACCGCCCAGCAACCCACTGCTGCCAGCATCAACATTCCATATCTTGTCTAAGGTGACAAGCTTCTTATTATCTGTATCCAACCGAATCCTGTACTGCGCTGATGCAGTTCTCCTCCCCCGTTGGGAGTCATGCAGCACCTTGTCTTCCCCATAGACCAAGTACCTGTACGACTGCGTACTGATCCCATTGTCGGAGGCGGTTGCATCACAAGAGGGAGAGGGACCGAGTGTGTGCTCGTATCGCATATAGTCGCTAACGAGCCTCGTGTTCTCTTGGTTGATGGTCTGAGCCCCGTCGGATGAGGCAAAGTATGCGATGATGCGGGTCGCGTTGAGGGCCCAGATCATCCATAGGGGAATCCTGAGGAGGAAGAATGTCTGCATTCGGAGGAGATTGGCTGCCCAGAAAGAGGACATGAGGTCGAGCAATGGGATCTGCTTGGACCTCTGGTACAGGCGCCCAGTCTTGACGCTGTGCTGCAGGGTTACCAGCAGCACCGCCCATACCTGAAAGTAGTCGTTCACCCTCTTGGCCGAGAGCTGCATCAGGCCCATGGTGTAGTGCACCATGGAGTAGTTGAGCATCTCGATGACTTGGATGGTGGTCGACATGGCCCTGTCCGTGTGCCACGGCCCGAAGCAGTCCAGCAGGAACCTCACCACAAGCAGCAGCGTTGTCATCAACACCCACAGCTCCACGCTGGCTACATGAGTGACACCGTCCATCTTAAACAGCAGTTTCATGGTAGACAGGATTGAAACTACAGCTATGTCTGCGGACGGCATCTCGCCCTTTCTATCCGTGTGCTGTCTGAGATCTGACTTGAACACCAGCAGGAGAGAAATCAACTTTCAGAAACATGCAAAAATCAGCTTCAAAAAATGTTTCCAGAGAGAAGAAATGGTGTGACCTTGGAATGGCGCCCTGGACTGGAAGCCGAGCGGGGACTAGGTCGAGTAGCAGAGGGAGGGGGTGGGGAAAAGGGGCGGACGGCTCGAGCGGTGGTGCCGCAGCGACAAGACGATGGCGATGTCAGAGTAACACTTGGCATAATCATCATATTTGCAGCCTCCTAAACATATTTGGAGAGAACTCCATAATTTTTTTTACGGCGGTGGAGATTGTGTGTAAACAAAAAATTGCGATATATATGGAGCCTCCATATTTCCCCCCTCTTTTTTTGTATCAACTTAATTTTCATAAACTCAATTGTAGGGATTTAAACACTAGATTCCAACAAAAATGAAGTACAAAGTTCATATATATCGACAGGATCAGGCCGGCTCCGATGCCAGCTGTGATAGAGAAGCAGGAACAGTGGCATGCCAAAGGCTCATTTTGGTGATGGTAGTTGTCGTTCGGTGGTCCAGATACCTCGGTGTAAATTTTATTATGTTGGATGCTTTGTAATTTTGATGACCTTTAATAATAGATCAGGATCATTTTTTGAAGAAAAAAAGTTCCTAAGGAGAGAAATGTCAATATTGGCATTTTCAAAAATAATTAGTAGGGAAAGGGAGCCAAATTTGTCGCTTTTACATAATTGTAGTGACTATAGCTATGGGAGAATATCGATGACCGACATTTTCATACGTAACATCTATATTAATAGTAGATAGATAGGGTTTGATCAGTAGGGGCACCAAGTCGAGGACTAGGCGTAGCAGTATTATAGGTCAGCGCGGTTCTTGTCGGAGTGGGACTTGTAGTGGACAGAGCGTGGAATTGGGCAAGAGTGTATGCATCGTTGAAGAGGTCGGGGTGGCTTGGTCAGCCGGGGGATGGTCCCAGATTGTGTGCTCCCTCTCTGTGCCCATCTCTCATGTTGTTGCCGATGCGACCTCGTAGTCAGCTCGGATGTCGTGCTCCCTCTCTGCTGCCAACCACAGTGTCCTTGAGGCTACGCCAGCATGGAAGGCGTCCTGGACGTAGGCGGCATGGCGGGCATCTTGAGCCTCCCTAAAAATTAGGGGGCGGTGGGAAACCACCTGTGGCGGGCCTCATATCGGCATTGAGCAACCTCAAAGCGGCCATGTTGTAGAAGGCGAAGGGTCATCGAGGATGTCCTGGAGGTGGGGATCCTTGAACTAGGGGTCGTCCTCGAAGTCGTCATGGTCCAACACATCCTGGCGGTCCCACTCCCCCCTCCTTGATGAGGTCGGTCTCCTCTTGTGTGGCCTCCGTATGCAACTGTCGCGCCTCCTCCTTTGTGAGCGATACCTAGTCTGACCTTGGGAAAAGCATCACAATAAGCATGAGAAGGGGAGTGGCGGCGGCCAGTAAATTGACTCGTTTCCCAATGAGAAGCGGTTGCGGGATTGGTAGAGCAGGGGAGAAGACAGAGAAAGATGCCACACGGAAGGATGAGGGGGGTGAAACTTCCTCCCGCGAGGGCTGTTGGGGTCGGATTGCGCTTCAAACCAACGTTCCTCAACCTCAAAATATGAAGGGTATGACTCCAATTTTCGAGGGCATTGAAAAGAATTGACAATCTAGATTGTTGTACCTTGCTGAGTGCGGCGTTTTGGTGCTCGCTCGTGCTACTTGGAGCCCTGTTTTTTGAAACATTTAAAGATAACATTTCAAAGTTTCAAAAAATTCTAAAAAGAAGTTCCACATTGACATATGGATGTATACGACGCGTGTACAGAATTTTTTAAGCATTGAAACATTTGTTTTTCTTTTTTTTCTTCTTAAAAGCTCGATGTAGCTCGAGCTCCGAAGCGAATTTATGTACGTACTACCTTTGTCTTCTACTCCCTCCGTCGCATAATATAAGAGCGTTTTTAATACTACACTGGTATTCTTGATATATAAACCAGTTATTATACAACACCCCACATCCCGGGTAGATCATGCGTGATGGCAGGGACAGTGTGGACAACGCAATTACTGCATTGAGGCGATGGTGTGGCAGTGGATCGTAATGATTGTGTTTACCTGTGCAATGCGGATTGGTTCTTGTCGGAGCCCACAGAGCAATTATACACACCAAACAAATTGCCACAGTGCTTTCGGTTTCCTGTTTCGTCACGAGACGCTCCGTCGGAAGTGTAGTAGCCGCGCTATCTGATTGCACTAGTAGGTACCAGTTTTTATTACTCTGCGCCGGTCGACCGGCGGAACGCCTAGCCGCCGGTCCTGTGTGAGCCGTCCGATTCTGCTGCTTGCAACCGTTTGATGGAGCACGTCTCTCCCATGCGCGACTATTTAATGTGTGTACGTATTTTGATTTGTGGCAGCGGTGGCGCGCGTTCCCCGCAGGGCTCGTAGCTAACCATCATATCATTGGCTCACCGCGTCACTCGTCCTCTCAGGGCATCACCGGCCGCCCGTGCAGTTCGCCGTGGGGATGTTTGTAGCACCGTACGTCGTCTGCCCGTTCATAGCGTGACCTAGCCGACGGAGAAAAAAGCTACCTGGCCGTCGTCGCGCGAATCCGTCGAATCAACGCCGAACCCTGCCATGGACACACGAGGCGAAATACATCGAAGCACCATCGGGCCTGCCGTCGTTCGCCGCACTCACAAAGCCGCGCGCTGGTGATCGGAGCACCGTCGCTGTTGATGCCTCCGATCCGCACGTGATGGTCGCCATCGCAGCACCGAATCACCGCCGTCCTAGCGCGCCGATCATCACACCCTATGCACCGTCGCACGGCTCCGGCGCCGATCACCGTGCACCCTATGCAACCAGCACCGATGGCCAAGAAAGCTACGAGGGTTGTCTTTTTTGCTACAACCAGTGTAGGATTGTGACCAGCGCACAGAAGAGCTGCAATCAGCAACGAAAAATAATACAACCGACGACCGAGAAAGCTACGAGGGCTGTCGTTTTTTGCTACAGGCAGTGAAATTTAGGGTTGTGACGAGTGCGCAGAAGAGCTGCAATCAGCAACGAAAAATGCTACAACCGACGGCCGAAAAAGCTACTACCGATGTCATTTTTTGCTACAACTAGAGAAAACATGGACTGCGACCGGTGTGAAAAATGCTATGATTATGATAAAGCTACAACCGACCTCTGAAAAAGCTTCAAGCGAAGACGCGGAAGGTGGGAGGCGGCCATGAATGCCCCGTCCAACCTCGCAGCTCGCTGTTGCCGCTCTGCGTCACCGTCGTAACTCGTGGCCGTTGGCTCGCACAAAAAATAATAGCCGGTCGCAGAAAAAAATGATCGCCAGCAAAAATAAATTTACTCAGCCAGTCGCAGAAAAAATGATCACCAGCAAAAATAAATTTACTCGCAACCGTCGGGGCGCAGCAAAAGCTCTCCCCTGTCGAAGCAAAAAAAAAAAAACTGGTCGATTGTAGCAAGAAAAAGTTCGTCGTCGCTGGTCACCGTGAGAAAACACACCATTCTAGCAAAACAACTCGTTGTTCGTAGAAAAAAAAAGTTCGCCGTATCTCATCGCAAAAGATCACGCTGGGCCCATCAAAACGACTCGTCAGTTGTAGCAAAAAATGCCTCATCGGCGTCGGCCATAGCAAAAAAATTGCGCCGGTCCATCAAAACGACTAGCCGATTGTAGGTCAGTATCAACCGGTTTGGAGCTCCACCGGGCTGTCCATGACAATTGCAACAACAAAAAAAGAAGATAAAACGAGTGGATACGGCTGGAGATAGAGATAAGTGTAGAAAGAAAAACGGGCAGCTAAAAGAAACGGACGAGGCCCACAGCATGTGCATCGTTTCGATTAATGCCGATCGTACGCTGCGCACGCGACCGGCGCGCGGTTAGGCCGGTCCGCCGGTGGGCAACGTTTCCCTTTTTTTATTAATAAAGGCGCACTGTGTCCGTTGGTCAGATCTTTCATTACGTGTGGGTGGTTGCGGGAACACATAGGACCGGTGATAGTAAAAGTCAGCTTTCTTGAGGAATTTTTTTTTAGGAAAAGGACGGTGATAGTAATAGTCAGCTTCAAGTAGGGTAGGACAGTCGACAGGAAGCTACTGTATTTGACTAGCAAGATTCCATGCCCAATGCTCCATCTTTCTTGCTGAATACACGCGCCTGCCTGCCACCGATACAAGGGGACACGAACCGAGAATACCGGAGAAGCACAAATCCCTAGCGCATGTGAACGGACAAGATGCTCAACCTCCATTGGCATTTTCTGGTATATAATGTAATTTTTTTGCGGGGGAGGGGTATATATGGCGGAGTAGCTTTTCTTTTCAACAGTGTTCTCGCCGAATGGCGGCCCCGTGAAGCCATGGCGTATGCGCTGGCTTTGTTTCTTCCTCCCGGCTTGATGCCTTTCGGGAGGCAGCTATTCAGCTTCGGTATGGAGTCTCCCTCTTCCGTCTTCGGCCGGAGATGGAGTGGTGGCGGTCCGGTGATCCCAAGTGGTCTTGTCCACGGTGATGGCCGGACTGGATCTGCGCTTGAGCTGGCATTTGGACCCAATTGTAATCTTGATTCTCTGTATAGGGTCCTCCTTGCAAGTTTCAGGGACTATGTTGTAGTTTTATTTTCCTTTGAGTCCTGGTCTGAGCTTTGTACTGCAGCTGCTGGAAAATAAATATATAAGAATGCGGCCTCTCCGTTCATTTCATCCCCAGGACGGAGCTAGAACCTAGGCGCGCGAGTAAGTTCAAAGTTGGCTGCCCCCGGATATCGCCCATTGAGGAACAGCTGCCGAGTCCAGGTACCAACTGCTCACCATTTACCCTGGTTATTACATAGAGATGGTACTCTTGGTATGTAGGAGTATGTTTTCTTTTACTATAAATGAAGACTTTATTTATTTTTCTTGCTCATGCACACGGAGAAGACGGTGGTTTACTTAGGGTGTACGTGCTTGGTAGTAGTAGAACTAGTGTGGATATACCACACAACATGTCATAATTTTTTGGCAGATTCCACAGTAAGTTTCGACCACATGCAAGTGAATGAATGGACTTGTCTTCTCGACAGATAAGAACATGCATCCTTTACTTGATTCCTGTTTCTTCTTTGTGATGAAGTACTAGCTAGAAACAAGTTGAGCTTTGGTTGCGGGACACACTCGAAGAATCTTTGTGATGAAGTAGAATCAGACGCGCGCGTTGGCAAAATAAATTGATTTGCTGTCACATCAAGAACCATGAATGAATTTCAAGCTGTGCAAGATTACAGAGATGTATCTCTAAATTCTACACACAAGAATACATCTCTGAATTTTCAATGGTGTACAAGATTACACAAAACAAGAACACCTCACAAACATTATCTCACTTATAAACATTATAAGAAGTGTCGAATGCTGTGAGTCACTGTTTAGCTAATTTTGGTAGATGTGAGACAGCACGACGGTGTGGATTCACTCGGGTCAGGGTGTTGTTCCAAAACTATGCAAGGCAGACTGCCCTCTGATTGAGTAATAAAAAAACACCCTATTTCCCCGAAACAAAAGAAAAAAGAAAAAAGAATACCTACCAGGGACATCACATGCTGTTCCAGTCTATGGCACCATGGAGGCATGGCAGGTCAGCCTTCTTTGAGTCAGCATCGACACCACAGCTTACCCGAGGACGCGCATCGGCCGTGGACCCACGCGCCGCTGATGAGACCTCCTCGTAGAGAGGATGCGAGAGCAGCGGCGGATCACGGAGGGAGGAAGAACTCAGGCTCAGGAGGTGGTCGATCGGGGCAAAGGGGATCTCTCCTAGGTGGAGAAAGACAGGTGCGCAAATGTAATGTGCGATGAGAGAGGAAAAGTAACCCCTCGTGCGATGGGTGCACGAGTGGACGTAGCCACGCAGATGCCTGAGTCGATGCGATGGGAGATCCATTCAACTATTCGAGGCTGCTGAGGGGTAGGACAAGCAAAGCACGAGGTGGCTGGGAGGATGATTGTTTTTTCTTTTCTGGAAAACCCCAACCGTATATATTGATTATAAACATGCACCAAAGTTGGGATGGCGGAAGATGGCAGCGGCGGATTCTAGAGCATGTGCATGCGGTGCATGTTGAGGGTTGGCTAGACCGGTTGGTGTTCTCAGCTCGCCATGAGAAGGCTTTGTGAGGCCACTGAATTAGATGGTGTGCGTTGATGCATGGTCAGGGCACACCACCAGGCTAGTAGGTGTAGGTACATTGATTGCCATGAAGGTGGCTTTGGGTTGCTTCATTTTTTTTTGTCAGACCTTGTTGAATAATATAATAAAGATGGCTTTGTGCATAGCTCGATGCAGAGGCCGGGGATCATCCTCCTTTTCGGGAAAAAAATTCAAGACATTTTGATCAAAGCACAAAATTGCACGAAGGAGTATGTTGATTTAAAAATAAGTTAGAGACAATTCTCTATAGGAATTCTGGTATATTTGAAGGTGGCTCTCTACAGATTAGGTGCTTTTGGGTGTAGGGGAGCACTGAAATTGCACAATAAATACAGTGGGCCATTTCTCATCATTTAGAGTGGGTAATACTGCTATATGTGGCCAAATGTCGGGCCGGGCCGGGCCAAACAAAACCTCGGCCCAGTCCGGGTGTTGGGCCTAAATATCAGGCCCAGCTCGGCCCATCAGAGCAAAAGCCCGCCGGGCCTCGGGCCGGGCCCTTCCCTACATCACAAATATGTTGGGCTCGAGCCCGGCCTGGCCCAGGTGTCGGGCTGTGATCTCAGGCCCAGCCCTGGCCCGTGGGCAAGGTCGGGCCGGCCGAGCCGGGTATCCCATGGCCAGGTCTAAATACTACATACAAACTTCAGTTCCTAGAGCATGTCAAGATCCATCCAGTAGTTTTTCATATGAGCCAATTAAAGCAACACATTGGACCTGAAGCTATTCCTAGTCTTGATTTACGAGTGGTAAACCCAGATGGCAGTCTCAAGACTGGACCAGCGGGTGTCTTGAAAGTACGGCAAATCCCTAAGATGCTTACATGAGGTGCTAAGTGCATTAAATAACATAGCAACCCAACTTTCCAATGCATAGGTGCTTAACTTGTTGTTACTAAACTCGTTTTATTTAATGATTTAGCACCTAACCTCTTTCATGTATTGGTCAATTTCTTTTATTTAAGTGGTTTGCCTAGGTTAACGCGCTTGGCAATGGTTCTTTCCGGGGTCATCAAAGTACTCCCTCTTCTTTTTAATTGTCGTGCCATGTCATCTTCTCGCTTATGTGGCATGCTTAGCATCTGTCCATGGTGGAGCACTGGGAAGAGCGTTTCTGACACTACACTGTGTCAAAAACTAATGGGATGAAGGGAGTACATGGGAAGACGCGGTCTTCGTTAAGTACACATTCATACCTTCTTCCGCACAACAACAGAATCTTGGTGCGCGGCTGCAACAATGACATGAGGTCACGTCGTCTCTGAAGAAGGGAGTTTTTTTCATGGTTTGACTTTCGTAATTCCCCAATTTTTCCCAAATGGCTGAACGGACCTATACTTGAGTGATCTCTGTTTGAGGGCACATATTAATTAAACTCATAAGTGTTGCGTGAAGGACGGTCAACCAGCTATACCATGTGACGCAAGTTGGTTGGCCGCTGTGAGAAATCTTTTGGATTTGTTTAGATGAAGGTGAGGATTATTTTTAAATGTATTTTTTCTTTTTAGATGGAAGTGAGGACCTCTGTTATTTGGTAGGCTGCGGTGGTAATTTCTTTTTATTTTTACTTTCCTTTAGATGAAGGTGAGGATTTTTTTTCTGAAATGTTTTTTTAAACGGAGCCGAGGACTCTTATGTATTATTTTGAAACAAAAATATGCGCACAACTTCCTCAAGTGGCGCCATAGGATGGCGCCCGAACCACTAGTATGAAAATATGCTTCGCTCCGCCCTCTTGTGTGCTAGGTTCCCGATTGCTCTGAGTAGGTCCCCGGAGACCCAGTACTCAACCAGGGGGAGCTATAAATTTATTGTCCATTCCTCTAACTACCGAAAAAGGGTTCCCTGCATTGTATTTCAAAGCAATCAACACCGTACACATAGCATTGCTGAGGCGAGCAGCACATCAAGCCCAAAAAGAAAAAGAAGAAACAAGTGCCAACAACGGCAGCTCGACAAAGCGCGGATGACCCGCCACCGCTGCGCTTTCCGGAGACAAACCACCACATCCCGAGGCTCTGATCTGCAGCGTACCAAGCAGCACCTTTAAGAAGGGATGCAACACCAACGGTGATGCTACCCGGACGAGTCCTAGGATTTCCCCCGGCACGCAGAGGGAAGTGGGGGATGGCTACCACCGACACCCTCCAAGAAGGAATGGTGGCACTCGTCGGTGTCACCGCATCGGAGCCGAACGAGCCGGCAAGGATTTCTCCCGCACTCCAAGCCCCACCGCCCAACCGGAGCCGACCAGCCAAACCACCACCCAACACCATGCGCCATCGCGGTTGCGCCGCCACCGACACTGTCTTACTTCGAGCACCAACACGATGCCAAGAAGACCGGAGAGAAGTGCCAAACGACGGGAGCAGCAGCACCAAGGCTGAGCGGGAGGGAACCACCTCCACCGTTGTCGTGCAAGAGGCCCGCGCCTCCGGCACCGTCACGATCGCCGTCCGGACATGGCAGCGGGGCATACCAGACCACCCTTGGGTCGGCCAGGCCTGAAACGGGCCCGCTAATCCCCGTTGCAGCAGGCTGGCGTCGGCGCCGCCAGCACCCAGCCGCCCATCGCCGCTGCCCCGCCTCCTGGAAGTCACACCGCAGACCCGCCCCGCTGCCGGCC
Organism: Triticum aestivum; assembly: GCF_018294505.1. Lineage (NCBI taxonomy): Eukaryota > Viridiplantae > Streptophyta > Magnoliopsida > Poales > Poaceae > Triticum > Triticum aestivum. Next base: position 489,416,957 of record NC_057796.1, read on the forward strand.
CGCCCAGGCCCAGATGGGGCTCGTAGGGCCTAGATCTGGGCCGAGCGCCACCGCCACCCTGATGCCAACGACGACGACGCCGTCTAGCCGCCCGCCTGCGCCGCGCCGGGAAACCCGCCGCCACCCGGTCCGTCGCCGCCTAGGAGCACCCCCTGGTGCAGCTCCGCCCCGCGCCGGAGAGCCACCGGGAGGGGAAGGTCAGGGGGCGCCACCACCAGCGTCCCCGGGGCCAAGCCGGCCACACGGGCGCCAGCGACGGCGGTGGGGAGGAAGGGGAGAGGGGGGCTGGTGGAGAGGGAGGCTGACGCGCAGTCGGTCGGTCGCCCGCGGGGGCGACGCGGTCCATTCCTCTAACTTCAGACAGGCAATCATCTAATTCTTACTAATTTGATGGCAATCTCCTATTTTTGGCTGATTTACGAGAAAATGACATGAACCTTGGTCAAATTTCATGTTGAGTAGGTACATCGTAATTCCAAATCAAGACGTTGATGTAGTTGAGAAGTTAACACACACAGATATCAAATTTTCACAAATTAGAAGTCACAAGTCAAACCAAGAGACAATTCACATTTGAACAATATTCGAGAAAGTAATAATTTTGCTCTACGATGAAATCAAAGAAACAAGAAACGTCCATCAAGAAACAGTGATGGACTGTCGAGTGCCCTAAGCATGGTCTTCTGCGTAATGCTTATTGCTCTTCAGTGGTGTTGCCAGCAAAAACATTGATCATGTGTTCATCGAATGCTGTGTGGCTAATATCATGTGGAGATAGATGTTATATTGGACCGGGCACCAAAGCATCATCCCATCAAAAGATTCATGGTTTAGCTCGAGAGAAACTCTACCCGGTTGCTAGCGGAAGGGGTTGAACAGCCTGGTCATCTTGATCACATGGCAGATTTGGAAGGAAAGGTATAATCACGTTTTCAAGAACACACCTTTTCCCTGTGCCAAGTGTGATCGACACTTGCAAGAGTAGTTTTCATTCTTGGGCAATCGCTGGAGCCTTAGGTCATAGCTAGGCACTTTGTTTCCCCTTACCCACCGACTTTGTCCTGGTCGGGTGCTCCTGTAAAACTTTGTTTCTCCCGTTCTTAATATTCCGGCATGGTTAAAAAAATAATCAATTCTGCAAACTGTAATCAACACCTAAATAACCGAACTTTCGATGGTGGATCACAAAAGGAATTTTTGTAGTTAAACAATCACAACAGAATATCAGTAGGAAACTGAACCTCAATTTATTCGATCAAATATGAAATAGATTACATGGCTAAATCTTGAGCATGGAGGAAGGAATCCAATTTAAGAAGTGCAAAGAAATCTAGTTCAAATCATAATCGATGAGGTGATGGTTACAAGGTGGGTTGAAAGTATGTGTGGCCCGCGTCGTTGTTGGGGAGGGGACCAGGCTCCTAGCGCTATGTTCGGATTTTGCCCAAAATCCACTCTACCAATTATTTGATGGTGAGCCCAAATTAGGTCTTTACTTGGATGGTTACCATTTTTTTGGCATGGTTCATTATGGACAAGCAAAACCTTCACCAAAGTTTTGGTTAGTCAAAAAATTTGGTAGCGTAAATGTTGGGGAGCTTGCCTCGTGATAGGAGAGGTGGTACATAGGATTCAGAGATATAATAAGTGAAAATCATAGTCAAAATCATGGATTGGAGACTGTAGAAAGGTCAAATGTGCATAACATTTTGGGATGGAGATAGTAGCTCCTTGTTTGAGCATCGGAGTGTGTGTGAAAAGCTAGGGGTTAAATAAACTACATTTTTTCTACAACCACATTTGTTCAAAGTCCATTTTCTTAAATTCTTTGATTGTGAATATATTTGATGAATTGGTCTTGCAGGCTTCATCTTGCCTACAAGGAACAAATACAGATGAGCTAGGAATATGATGGACATCCAAGAAATTCGTGATGGTGTGTCATCCCTCTTCGTCATGCTGAATAAGGAGACATTCGTCCTGTTTCGGATTGAGTTTCTTGTGGTCCTGCTCACACTCTTGTTCCTTGCAATGTTCATCATGGACATCTTCCGTCATCTTATCCGCAACACAATCATGAAAACCATCTTTAGCATCTTGGATGGCGTCTCTGACTCTATTGTCTTATATCTACTGGGGGCCATGCAAACGGCGAAGTTCACAAATCAGTTGTTCCCGGTTTGGGCCCTCGTGCTTGTTAGTTTCCGGTACAACGTCGACTTCATCTCTGGCTATGGTGTTGATGACCACCATGGGCGACGGTTCATGGAGTGGAGGAACGTGGTGAAACTTCTGGGATCAGCCTTCTTAAACTTGTCGCGTGGCTCAAGGTTCGCGCTTCCACTCTGGTCGCTTTGGGCTGTCCATATAGTGAGGAGCTGGTACAGATTCTGTGAGCATGGACTGGCGCTCAGTTCTATTTGGCATGGCAATAGTTCAGAGGTCGTTGCAGAGCATATGCGTGTTGGCCGTCATATTAGCAACTGGAAACCGGAGGATTGCAAGCCAGAGAATAATATGGAAGGATACAAATACTTGATCCATGGAGAAACCTATCAGAGAATCAAACTCAAGAAGCCTCAGTATGTCTTGTTTATCGATACTCAGAATTACCACCAAGCTGAGCACGGTTTTTCATCGCTGGTTACCCTAGACAATATCTGGGGATGTCGCAGGCACCTGTTAAACCCAAACAACAATAAGGGGAATGACCAAAAGGATCTCTCTCTGGCCTTCGCCTTGTCCAGGCTGCTCCGGTGCAGGCTCGAGGATGTGACACTTGAACAAGATATCTTCCGCATCAACCGAAAGCTAGTTAAGACTAAGATCCTTGAGGAGGATAACACTGACCGTGCCTTTAGGGTCATGGAGCTGCAACTCTCCTTCGTAAATGACTACTTCAATACCCGCTACCCTATGGTCTTCTGGCATGGGTTCCCTTCTCTCTTCTTAAATTTGCTTCTCTCCATGGTGACCTTCTTTGTTGTATGCTGGCTTGCTGTGGACATCCGTAAGGTCTATATGCCCCCGAAAAATGATCGAGCTCGTGTGGTGCATGGGTTCAATGTTGACATGATCATCACCTGGGTATTCATGTTTTTTATGCTATTTAAAGAGATCTGGGAGATGGTCAGCTACTTAGTCTCAGACTGGACAAGATTACTCCTAGTGTGCAGTTATGCACGGTGGAAGGAAGAGCGCACAAGAAACAGATGCATGGAGGGCACAATATCATCCTTTTTCAGATCTAGGATAACTAGTAAGCAGTGGCATGGACTTATTGACCAGTACGTCTTCTTAGAGTCGTATGATGACAGGCCAAGATTTTCGAATCTGATGCACAAGATAACCACTGGAATGGTTCCAAAGAAGGATGATGGAGTAACACTCCGCAGTGCCATCAATGTGCCAGAATGTGTCAAGCCAGCAATACTGAAGAAGCTCTGTGCAAGCCTAGAGCAGCTCAGCTCTCCTAATATTGTACATGATCAGGAGCAAAGCCATTTTCTGCCCAAGGTCGTCACGTCACTGTCCGGCGATGACGGTGACCGAAGGAAGCGTTACAGTTGGGCCTGCTACGACCTGCCCACATGCTCTCATGTAATTTTGGTGTGGCATATTGCAACCAGCCTCTGTGAAATGAAGCTTGCTCAAGACCATGACGTCGACTTAAGCAAACATGGGTTCCTAAGATCACTCTTGTCATATTTCAAAAGTTGTTTCTCATCGAAACCATATCTTGTGGATGTGGACGAGAAGAGGAAAGAAAATAAGAAAGTAAATGAGAAGTTGACTGGTAAGCTACAGGAAATGTATATCACTGCGAATAGCTTGTCTCGGTACTGTGCATATCTGCTAGTTTCAAAGCCGGACCTGATCCCTGACAGCTTTTATGTACCCTACATGGTCTTACAAGAAACCGTGACATGTGCTCGTGATGATATTCTTAAAAATTGCGACTCGCTACTGAGCAGGTATGCCAAACTAATGGAAGAAGCAGAGAAGGCCATCCAAGATGCTGACAGCGTCATGGAGAAGGAAGATGTTGTGCGATTAGGTGCAAAACTGGGCAAGGAACTGATTGATCAAGAGAATGAAGAAGAATGCTGGGAGATTCTTTCTGGGGTATGGGCTGATTTACTAGTGCATATTGCCCCCACTTGGAACGCACAGGCACACAAGGAGTGCCTTGAGTCAGGAGGGGAATTTGTAACCTATATCTGGGCATTGTTGTGGCATTGTGGAATCGAGAAGAGCAAATTATGGCCAGTGGAAGATCTGTATGACATTGTGGTGGTCAGAGGGATGCAAAATAATGGGAACACATGTTACTTCAATGCAGTGTTGCAGAGTCTCCTTGCACTTGATAAGCTGCGTGCAAGGATGTTAGGACCGGATGCTCCGACAGGGAAACTTGGTCAAGAACTACAGAAGCTCTTCAAAAAGACAAGCAATATCAATGGCACAGGAGGTGTGCTGATGCCAGAGAAGCTCTTCTTAAATATCTGCTCAAGGAATTCAGATTTTAGACCCGGCGTGATGGAAGACAGCAATAACATGCTTGGTTCCTTGATAAATGGTTTGAAGACTGAGGAAGATACAATGGTTGAGTCACTATTCCACAGTAAGGTTGTTAAACATGTCTCCAGCAAAGAGTGTGAGCACACATCATTTACAATTGAGGACCTTGATCTCAGTCTAGCAATACCACCAAAGAAGTCTGCATCAATCGAGGACTGCTTGGATTTGTATGCCACTGGGTTGATCGAGGATTGGCATTGCATAGACTGTTCAGCTGCTTCTGCAGCTGGAAATACCTCTTTGAACCAAGATACAACAATCGATGGCCAACTCGAACAGTCAAACAATAAAACATACAAAAATGAGGAATCTAGCCATCCAGCTGACAGGCAAACGAGAACAACATATCGGAACAATGGAAAGCTACCGGTGATTGATGGCAATGCAAATCAAATGGAACAGAATCATAAAAAACAGAAAGACGAAAAGAAGATATGCAGGGCTGCAATAGTACAATATCGCATTACCAAGGCGGCACCTATACTAACCATTCATCTGAAGAGATTCAACTATGTCCACTCCGATAGGCCATACGAGTTGCAAGAGCGTGTGAACTTTGAAGATACACTTGATATAACAAAGTTCATAGATCCTGGGTATTGACACTTACACTTTTACCAGTTTAATATATCTAAGATATTGGTCTATTTAAATTTCAGATCTAGATGATCTCAGTGGGCATCACATTGTTGTTGTTCCGATTCAAGAAAAATAACGGCTAACCACTATTATTTCCTCTAATTTTCAGGCATCTCAGAGACGACGAGTACAAGTACCGTCTAGTTGCTGTCATTGTACACAGTGGACCGACCCTGTGCGAAGGACACAATTTTGCCTATGTGAGAGCAAGCCAAATTGGATGCCAACAGCAGGCGAGTCATGACGATCCAACATGGTTCTGTGCAAGCGACGAGAGCATCAGAGAAGTATCACTAAAAGAGGTGCTCGAGTGTCAGGCCTACATTCTTTTTTATGAAAGGGTCGAACAGCCAAAGGCCAAGCCAGTTGTAGAAGAGCATCCACCAACCGGTCACTGATGAGGAGAAAGATGAATTGGGTGAAAGATGGATGGGAAGGGAAAACAGTTGTGTATTATTTTTGTTGTTTCATTCAGCAATCAGCATAGTTTGGTTTATTTTGTGGAGTGGAGTGATCCCATCGTGGGAAGGGCTTGAAGTTTGAATGAAGAGCTCGCTCGAACCATTGCTTTGACATTGATTTTTCGCTATTCAATTTGGTTGTAAACTTGTAATGAAATAATCATATCCATTTGCAAACTGTGTTCGTATTTATCTTTTCACTGTTTCCCTCACCCGAAATTGCAATCAGAAACTTGAAGTCTTAAATCCAAATTTTAGCTTTTTATTGTCTTGTTTGAGAAACATAATTCAGAATTTTGAACTGACCTGAACTTTATGGGCTTCGTCAATGAAGCACAATTCAGAATTTTGAACTGTGTCCACCATACTATTTTCCTCACCTGCAGCTGCAAACAAAACAAAACCAAATCAAAGACCGTACAAGGTTTGTTAGATATAACTCCAGATACAGATTCTATCTTGCCTTCTCTGAGAAGCTTAATTCAGAAACTTTTAACTGAGCTGTATGGTTGCTTCGTCATATGAAGTGCCGGTCACCAGTGAGTACTGGTGTAGACTGTTCATATGTAATGTTTTCCAGTTGCAAACAAAACCAAGGCATCTACAGACTAGAGTTGCTGATGGGGGTAAATAAAACTAGTTGCAATCGGCTGAAGGGTTGATGCATGCATACCAACCGGCGGGCCGCCGTCGTCCTGGAGGACGGAGGAGCCCTAGGACCCAGTAAATCCTCGGCCACGCCGCAGACCGGGCCCGCTCTTCCCCCTTCCTCGAGCACTGGCCGTGGCGTGTCGGTGAAGCCGCCATAGCGCAGGGCCACAATAGTCCTCTCCTCATCAGTCCGATGTTCCTGACTCGCCAACGCACGATAGATTTTTTTTAAGTGATGTAGTGGCGTAATGTAGCTGTTCTGTTCACAAAATTCAGGACCAAATTGCAGAGCATCTATTGTCACAAAATGTAAAAGAGAAGGTAATCTCATACAGGAAGGACACTCCGATTGTTCAGAAAGAGATCTGTAAGCCCTGAGATAATAAGAGCTCCTGGAGTTGTGAATAGCAAAAATAGCCTAGGGGAATAATCTATGCTAAGAAAATTCAGTTAACAACTACTAGAACTACTTTGCAGGCTTGCACCCATCTAACAAACCGAAGCACAGGATCATCACGGGTCAGGTGATTCTGCCCTCATGTACTTCAGAGGAACTGAACTGAGGCCACGAGAATGGTTCACAGCTTTGGATCACGCGCTCCTGGAGCTCAGCAGTCTGGCTTCATGCTGCCGTCGGATGATGAGAGACTGCTGGTAAAGGTTCAGGTCAAGGCCATCGACGTTACGTGCTTGCAGAATCGCCTGCAGGATGCCCGTAAGCAACAGATTCGATCGATGTAGCATCATTGTTCCAACGATACCAGCTATATATAATTCACTAACAGAAGCTGGAGAAGGACAGAGAATTACGTCATCGTTCGGCCGGATCAGGAGCTCACCAATGAACTGGAACATAGAACCGCTGCGGAAACTGATGTCCCGCAGGTGCTGGGCGTCGACCTTCAGCGTCGCGCTGCCATCTCGAATGACAGCAATCGCAGAGTCCACATCGTATGACTGAAGGCTAGAGAATTGCAAGACAAGAAGGCTAGCACGGTTAAAACTTGTAGTTTTGAGGAGAAATAAAAGTAACCGGCAGACATACATTCCTGTTACCCGGAGGGACGCCCCTTGCTTGAACATCTCCGAGGAGGGCGCTAGCTCTTGCAGAGTGACAGGCACACCTGGTTTCAGAGTAGAAGATGCCATCTAGCTAGCACACGGGGAACAGGCAAAATGAGGCGACAGTCTTCGCAATCAAGAAAAGTACTGATACTGCTTCAACATTACAAGATTGTACACCGGTAGTTAATACAACTATGGTACTGATACTGTTTGACTGTATCAACATTTACCCTGCTACTCAACATTATACCTGTTCAGATACATGAGACTGCAATATGCATGCTACTGCTGCATACTGATCTAGCATTGTAAATTCGTAATCTCAATTATGGGGAAGGAGGCAAAATGTATCAGCTACCAAAGAAGGGCTTCAAATCAGTAACATGCAATTCCAATCCCATTCGCATACAGTACATACAGTGATTCCAACATTCTGGCATGAGATCTAATCTGAAACTTGACTCAATCCTTATTTTTGCACCTGACAGAAACCGCTAACAACGTACCCTAATGCGCACGGGCTGCCTGATGAAATCCACAGCCCTGGCAAAGATTGCCTCCTGCTCCTCCACCGCGCGTCGCCGGCGAGGCGGCCTCGCCAATGCGCGCAAACAGTACAGCCGCTCGAGGCACGAGGACGGAAACTGGTGGACGGGAGGGAGGGAGGGATTGGGTCGGAGACGCGAAGATCGCCTGGGGGAGGATGGGTGGAAGGACGGCGGCGGGGGAGAGATTCCGGCGAACGGCGGCGGATGGAAACGGGAGGAGACGAGGAGCACCTGTACTGGTACTGTACTTTTTTTCTTTTTGTTGTACTGGTACTGGCACTGGCACTGGAAAACCGAAAATCCCTATATGACGCTAACGGCGTCAAATTGCCAGGGAAACGCACAGGCCGAGTCATCCGCTGGTGACCGACCGATCACACTACTGTCCAGCCACCACCACGTTAGATTTTGGACGAAATGTACCTTTGTATTCCCTTTGAACATCACTGCTTGAATAAATTAACAAAAACATCACTACATGAATAAATTATAAAAAAGCATCACTACTTGCATAAAGAATGTTGTTTATCTAAACAAAAAAGGCATCCTTTATAACCCAATAACGAGCGTTGTTTATCAGATGGAGTATTTTGTTTTCTCGGGCCGGTTTCTATAGGTTTTCTCGGTCGGTTTCTGTCCACAAAAACGTCTATTGGGTTTCCTTTACAGGTTTAATTTTAGAAAATATTGATAAATCAATTTTTTAAATGTTATGGATTTTTTGGATATAATTTAAAAAGTATGTCAATTTAATAAATTTTAGAAAATGTTCTCGAAATGTATAGAATGTTCTTGAATTTGATCCTTTATAAAATGTAAACATAATTTTGGAATGTGAGCATTCTCCAAAAAACATTTTAGAATGTTTTATAAAAGGTCTGAACATTTTTTTGAAAATTTTAAAGACTTTTTAAGACATGAACTTTTTTAAAAATTATGTTAATTTTTTAAACATTTTTAAGGCATGCCTCAGCACCGCATTGCGTGGAGACCTGAGAAGTGGCGGAGGTGGAAGGCGCCTCTAGTTGGTACACTTAGTTGCATGGTGCCCTTTCTGCCCACACTTGTGGCAAGTCACATCTGAGAGCGGGCGAGACTGAGGAGGATCTCCTGTCCTCGGAGCATGAGGCCTCTCCTGATAAGCTAGGTTGGGAGGGTGGGAAGGACCACGATCTTCGAGCTGCTTGTGTTGTTGAGGACGAAATGGAGGACCTGGAGCCCAAAATTTTTGCTGCTTGTGAAAAACCCGAGAGGACGAAGAAGGTGGGGTGGAGTCCCTGAACCTCTTCCTTGAAGCTTCCATCTTGTTGTTAGCTGCTTCTTGCTTAAGAGCCAAGTTGAAGACCTCACAATTAAAGGATGGAAAAAAGTTATGAATAATCGCAGGGAGCTACTTGGAGGCAAAATGGTGCGAAGCCCACGAATTGAAGACAGGATAATCTCCATTCTCCATAATGTAGAGTCAGGGACTATCCTGTTTTATGCTATTTTACCTTAGAGAGGGTAGCAGGTCCTAGCTAGCTAGTACTCATGATCATGTGCTAAGAACAATTAACTAGTGTTGGTTATGAGTATGATGAAGAGGAGGAGTTGTTATTATGATTATGATGATGAGTGATGTGCTATAATGATGAGTTGTTAGATGACTATGATCATGATGAGTATGACTTGTTATTATGATAATGATGATAAATTATTATTATTATGATGATGCTGAGTTGTTATATCATGATCATAATGATATAACAATCTCTAAATTGCTACTGTATCAAAACTTGTATAACAGTATATAAATACGCTACAAAACAATAAAGAAATGGAATACAGACATGTAGTAGTAGCGCGGATCCTGAGCTCGTTACTACTAATAACTATCTGTAGCACTGGTAGGGGCCGGTGCTACTGCTATATGAATTAGCAGTAGAGTTTGCATGAAGCGTGCTACTGCTAAACTTTAGATGTAGCGCCGTACTAGTAGCTAGCGCGCACCCGCACTATTGCTATGCCAAAAGCCCGCGCAACTGCTAGAATTTTCTCTAGTAGTATTTGGTTTTATGAGGATTTAAAAATCAAGATTCTCAATGTTTGAGGCTGAGCCAGGGCATCAATACGTTTATAATTCATTCTCATTTTTTGCATGGGACCTAAACATACACCCAAAACTTGAAACTGTGTCATTTCTTGTATGCAGTAATGGTTTCCATTTAAATCTTGCTAATCATTGGCAGGTGATAAATTATCCTTCCGCTAGTTCAAAGTAAGTGGACGGTTTAGAATCATCTGGAACCACTCAATATTTCTCTTCAGTTACACAACGAATGCAGGATGAGCTTAACTACTAAACGGAGAGATCACAAGTGACATGCCGAAGAACAGTGCCAATCAGAAACACGGTTATTTTTCCATATTTACAAGATAAACGGCTTCCTGTAGATGTCGAATGCTTCGGACGCGCACAGCTGAGGCTCCTGCAAAATTGATCGAGGAAAGGTGAGGATGAATTAATTCTTGCGATTTGAAGTAGTTAACCTTAGTTAGTTTCAACAGTAATAATAATAAGAGTAGCTAATTGATGGATTACCTGTGCGCTGCTGAAGGTGATGACCCGGCGGAAAAAGGAGCCGATGGGCCCAGGGATGCCGGAGTCACCGCCGTTGTCGCGGATGGTGGCCCGCATCGCGCTGAGCAGGCGACCGTAGGTGGTGCCCGGCTCAGACTCCACCGCCTTGATGAAGCTGTACGTCATGGCGCCGGTGGAGGTGGAGCCCAAGAACGCCTTCCTGTCTGACTCTGCGGAGGTTTGGCTGTCCCCGCAGCCGCTGAAGGAGATCGCCAGGCCGCCGCTGGTGCCTTTCTGTGCATCTGGCTGACGGTTGTGGTTCTCCCATTGCCAGTACCCAGTTCTTGATTCCACGGAGGAGAAAATTACAGCAAGGCAAAGCTACAGTGCACTGGAAATTAGCTACTGTAGATTAGATGGTGTACGCACCTGGATATGCGACAGAGGTAGGGGAGATCGAGGATGGTGCCGCTGTGGCAGGTATCGATGATGGCGTGGAGCTTGACGCCTGCGCCGAGGGGGCGGACGATGGTCTCGTTGATCTCGTCATCGAGGATCACGCCGCGATCCTCGAAGTCCTGAGGGCAGAGCGCCTCGTCGTAGCCGTCCACCTCGTCGCCGTTGTTGTCCAGCTTCTGGACGCCGTGGCCGGAGAAGTGGAACACCAGGGAGTCTCCGGAGGTGCAGCCCTCCACCAGCCACCGCATCGCAAGCCGGATGTTGTCCTTGGTCGGCCAACGGTACGGGTCCTTCTCCTCCTCTGTCCATGGGATCGGATGGATGCTCACAAAATCGAGCTTTACGTACGTGTTCAACTTTGACGAAAATGGTTTCTTTGTTTGCTTTGCTTACGCGTGAGGGCGAGGATGGAGTCGCCGGGGAAGCCGAACCTCTGGCGGAGCAAGTAGGCCATGCAGTTGACGTCGTTGACGGTGCCTTTGAGCTCGTACTTGGTGAAGCTGTAGCTGATGCCGACGAGGAGCGCCCGCTTCTTGCCGCGGGCGCGCGGGTAGCTGGCCGGCAGGCGGTACGGGTCGCCGGCACGCATCGACCCGGAGGACGCGGGCGGCGGCGGCTGCGGCTGCGACGGAGACCCGAAGAGCAGGCCCTTGATGAAGCCCACGGCCTGGTGCAGGCCGCCGTTGTGCTGCGGCCGGCGCTCCACGCGCGTCGTGGTGTGGCAGAGCGCGCAACGAACGGAGCGCGCGCCCGGCGGCGCGGAGATGGACGCGCCGCAGCGGCTGCACCATGTTGTCCGCGTCTGCCTTGAGCTCGCCATGAATGACATATGTGAGTAGCTAGCTAGCTAGACAGGCGGCATCAAGTGAAGAAGAAGGTACGTATGAAGGTGATGAGTTCATATGTGTCAGTGTTTCTGCGTAGGAGATGGAATCGAGCGAGTTCGACAAGTGGACCCTGTTGCGGTGTGGTGCGTTGTGGGTGGCCAATGGCAAGGTGATGGTATTCCCCGATGCTCCCTTTCGGTTCGTCCATATGGCTGCTTTATTCCGACGAGCATTCGATGCTTCATAGCGACGTGCGGGTAAGAAGGAATCATATTTCATACTAGGGGTAACGCGTGCTTTGCCGTGCAGGTTCGTTAGCTGTATATAACTATTTTGTTTTTCTCATTGGTTATTGTAGCAACTCATAATTCCACGCATACAATCATTCCGAGCATACGACGGAGGCGGTCGAGCAAACGCGGACCCAAGGGCCCTATTAGCAAAAATGGTACACACATGGCCGCATGTATTATTCCATTTTGGTCCACTGAAACATGTGCTTATAATTCAAATTCAAATTATGAATATTAAATGTCTAAAAAAATAATTAATGTATAAAAAGCCAAATGAACCCTGAATAATTCCATATTTCAATACGACACTTATATTTATCTATGTTGCATGTAGAAAAAAAATCCAAGACGAGCATTCGATGCTTCATAGCGACGTGCGGGTAAAAAGCCAAGTGACACTTTCCCTATCGCAATCACGAAACTTCTTGTGTGAAGCTACGATTTGTAAGAGGCTTGTACTAAAGTTTGCCTTAAATTGGATAATTTTTTACCACAATATATATGTGCCATGTCATGACACCATTGTCGGTGTCAAAACCGGCAGATCTCGGGTAGGGGGTTCCAAGCTGTGGATCATGGATCGATGGGTAACAGGAGACAGGGGACACGATGTTTACCCAGGTTCGGGCCCTCTCTATCGAGGTAATACCCTACTTCCTGCTTGATTGATCTTGATGAATATAGGGTTACAGGAGTTGATCTACCTCGAGATCATATGTTGTGGTCTAAACCCTAGAGGTATGATGAGTAATGTCATAATGATCTAGCATCTAGCCTGGCCTTGGCTTATATAATGTACCAGAGGCTTAGGATAACAAGAGTCCTAGTCGAATACGCTGGTGGAGATGAGTCCTTGTCTTGATCAAGTCTTGTGGAATCTTCCTCGTGTATGCATCGGCTGTCCGAACTGGCCCATGAGTAAACGGCCATGGGGTCCTCGGCCCAATCCAACTGATCGGGAGACGACGTGGTGAGTACCCCCTAGTCCAGGACACCGTCAGTAGCCCCCTGAACCGGTCTTCAAGTTGGGGACGCTCCTCGATTCTTCCGAACTGTTCTTCATTTTCGGCCGTCGGTCGTGAAAACTGGTTCAACAAATCTTCTCATCTTTAATCTTGAGGATCGCCGAAGTGAATCCGAAGAGCTTACACGTCGGGTATCCGAGGAGCCCTTTAAGTCTTCGGCCTTTATCAATGCCTTGTTATTTTTATGCCACGCCTCGGGTTTGAAGTGTTGCCCGTGCGGCGGTGTCCTCTTGCATCCGAGCTCCAACGCCGGACTGCATTCGAGGTATCTTTTGCAGCCGAGCCCCAACGCCGGACCGCTTCTGAGCTCCAATGCTGGAATGTATCCGAGCTCCAATGCCGGACTGTATCCGAGCTCTAACGCCGGACTATGTCCAAGCTCCAACGCCGGACTATGTCCAAGCTCCAACGCCAGACTGTATCCAAGCTCAAACGTCGGACTATATCCGAGGTGTCATAGATCACCTTGGTTCAAAAAAGTTGAAGGAGTTAGCCGAGCTTAATGCCGGAAATGTCCTCTATGGAGCTAGCCACTTGCATCCGAGCTATATCCCGAAATGCTTTCGAGGTGGTTCAGCACCTCGGTCATAGGCTGATTGTTTGCGGATTTTATTTCCGACTTATGCAATTTTTTTTCTTACGAGATATGTAGCCAATAGCCCTCAAGGTGTGTGTCGGCCTAAAATTCCGAGATGCACTCTAGAGGAGAGAGTGATTGGCGGACGGGCCCTTGAGAGAGGGTTTTGAGAAGTCGTCGTAATATACTAGCTTGATGCCGGATAGGTCCATATGGTACCTATTGTTGTCCGAAGACGCGTTTGCGCATAGTTCGGTCAAGCCGAACACTGAGCACTTTGAATTTTCTGCATTGAATAGGCAATGCAATAGCCCCCGAGACACTGGTCGGGTGGCAACACCAGATCAGGGGATCGATGTACCCCTTTAATATTTGTAAATGATAAGCACGAAGCCCAGTAGCCCCCGAACCTTAATGTGGGCACGGGTGACCGAATTAAGGATCGATATCCAGAGTAAAATCACAAAGTATGTGTAATGATTCTATGTATCCAAGTACTCTACATCATTAATGCTCGGATCCGCATTGTACAAAACTTTATTGACCGACCATCGGCTTCAACCTCCTCGGCCAGCAGCCAAGGAGTGTTTGTCCTACTTTATAAAGCCTTTATGAGGGCAAAGATTTACGACAAACAAGGCAATCCGGCCATACAGTTTTATAAACAAAGGTACGCAGAGAGATATGTTATATTACTTTTTAACGTAAGAAACATCTTCCAAAGAAAATAGTTTGGGGAAAGCATGATCATGAAACCTCAGCTCCGATCATGAAACCTGCTATCGGTTCATTTCTTTGGGTTGTCATGCTAAGCATGATCATGAAACCTCAGCTCCGATCAATGTGGGAGCAAAATATTGAAGATTTAGTTTGGGGAAAGTTCCTGAACTATGTGGTCTTTAAAGAACCTAAATGTTCACTTCCGTCGTTGCCGACCAATTATATCCTTTAAGATCGCTAGCTTTCGGCTTCACCCAGTCTGAGGTACTAACTCGGATGACCCGGTAGTAACAATCACAGAGGTGCTCCCTTTACCGCCTAGCCGAACAACCGGGAACGTAGGGGTAAGCACAGGAGCCAGGCAACCCAGCTTGGCCAAAATCTTCAGTCAAATTGATGCATATTTATGGCTTTATAACGATGATTATGGAAGGCAGCCCTCGTATATTAAATACAAACGCTGATGATATGTTTATTTTGACTCCGTTGCGACCATTTATCAGTTGAAAGTGGCCCATCGTCGGCTTCCACCCCCTTGTAGATGCTACGCAGGGTGTTTCCGTAATAACAAAACAACCCTTAGCCGACGTCTCGGTGCCCAAAGGCGGTTGTGTTAGCGGAAACGAGGCAATCAGATATGCGGGCTTTATAACTTTCACTTAGTCATAGGAGCTTAAAGTTGGGAGGCCAGCTACTAGCCCCTGTTTAGTGTTCGGCGACAGACGAGGTCAAGCCGAAAACACTTCGGCCAAAGTTATGAACGGCCCGTCATTTAACACATTCATCGGACCGCTGACCAATTTACGCTTATTGTGACAGTCAGTTTTCGGCTTTCTCCACTGAGGTGCTTAACCATGCGAGTTGGAAGCACAATCGCAGTGGTTCTCCCTTTGCACACCTAGCCGAACAAAGCGGAACGTAGGAGGCAAGCACAGGAGCCGGGCAACCCAACTATTTACCGAAGACACAATTTGAAACCGATGCATATATAGCAATATCCGAGAATGTTTTTGCCGAATCTATAAAGGTGTCCGGCGTTGCACTGCGAGACTTATGCTGGAAACACACAAAAAGTTTAAAAGTGCCATATGCTTGGATAACCAAAAAACTTCAATAAAAACTTGACGTCCGAACTAGATCAAGTGTTCGGTGCCAATCTGAAAATTGGCTTAGAAAAAAAATTGTGCTTCTGTCGTGCTTTAAAATGACACATCCTATCTCAAGACTTTAAGCGGGTCAGCCTACGGCTTCAACCTCCTATCCCGAAGGCGGAGTACTTCTCGTTAGGCCAGTTTAGCAAACTAAACTCTAGTGGCTTTGAGAGAGAAATTAGGCTCCCCGGCTATTGACCACACACTCGCGTCGAAAAAAGGAGTGATAGAAAAAAGGCTTTGCAACGACTAAGAAGAAGAACACTTATTATAAAACAGCTCATATTAATTTAAGAGCCCCCAAGTGACTTGGGTAAAAGAATTTTATGTATAATGATAGTATGTACCGAAGTACTAATATCATATATGTGTTCACCCGAACTTTAAACGCGTCTTAACCGACCGTCGGCTTCTCCCTCTTCGGTCAAGGGCCAAAAAGTGTTATGTACTCCACCTGTCGAGAATATCGATGGTGTTTCCGATAACCAGGCAATCAGACCATAAGGCTGTAACAGACAAAGCGCGCTCAGGGAACTTATGCTATATTACTGACCAAGTGTAAGAAGCATCTTCGAAGAAAATAGTACCTCACCGGTACCTTTCTTCGGTTGCTCATTGTTACTATGAGACTTGTGCAATAGATTGTATGTACTCATGAGTTCCGTTGTGTGCCGACCATATTGAAAACAATAAGAGTGCTAGCTTTCGGCTTCACCCAGTCTGAGGTCCGAGCTCGGATGACCCGATCGTGACAATCGCAGAGGTGCTCCCTTTACTCCCTAGCCGAACAATCGGGAATGTAGGGGTAAACACAGGAGCAAGGCAACCCAGCTTGCGGAACACTTAAGTCAACATGGTGCATATTGTGGCGTAATACACGAACAAGGAACGAAGCCATGCAAGTATAATCATATGCAAAGTTAAAGGCTTCATAAAGGAAGCCCCCAAGCAAACGGGGTATTTGAATTTGTGTGTCACAAACAAAGTTTTGACAAGGAAGTTTTCACAAACAACTTTTTGCAAAAAAGTATAATGCTTGGTCGAACCGAACACAAGTTAAAAATTTAAAACTTTGAGCATGAAAGCGACTTAGCTGGTTAATGTGTTCGGCATTGATGACGCGGTCCGAGCTTGGTGCGGGACGAGGTTCCATCCCCCAAGCCGGTCCCGAGGTGGCGGAGCAAAGAGCTCGGCACTCCGAAGTGGTGACATAGCATGGCCAATGCAGGCCGGCAGAGTGACGCTGAGGTCCCTGGCGTGGGTTAATGAAGTGTTGACGAAGCCCCCCGTCCAGTCGAGGTGGCGTGGTATGTCAGTACGCCGAGGTGGCAACACTGCCTGACCCGAATCATTTACTTGTGCACAAAAAATAGTGCAAACCGGAGATAATAGTAATAATAATAAATTTAAAAAATGTAGCATAATAAATAATTTATGCAAAGTGAATAATTAAAAGAATATGGCCCATGCGCCGAACAGCCGACGAGATAGAACCCTCTTGATGATGCCGAAGTCCCCGAGGCAACCGAACATGTCGGTATAGCAATTCGACCAACAAGGTGATCATGCGAGCAAATTTATGCCGATTGGGACGACCACGTCGGCTTGCCAAAGTGACCGCGTGACGCAGTCGAAGTCGATTACCTACACACATAAAACAGTGCGGTCCAAAAAATAATAATATAAATTTATATAAAATCCTTGCATAATTGCTTTACGCAAAAATAATTTATTTAAAGAGATGTGGCCTGGCGCCAAAGTCAATGTCGATGCAGGGCGTCGGCGCGACCCGGTGAAGGCATGGCAAAGCCTGAATTCACAGGCCGGTCCGAGTTCCGGATGCGGCATTCGCCGAACTATATACGGAGACTGACCGAACCACCACGCGGCCGCCGTTAATGCGGCCATCATTTGATAGACCTGTATACAGATGATGGAAGAAACCAGAGTAATAATTCCTCAGAAAAATAAACCTAAGCAAGAAAAAATTACTAGGATTAACAGCACCTAGTTTATCTGTTGTAGCAATATGAAGAAAGGTTACTCCCAAAATTGGGACTCGATCCGCACACCCATTGCCTGATGGGCGATGAAGCGACGGCATGGCGATGCTGGCAAAGGTTGGCTCGCCGAGGCAAAGCCCCCGGTCCAGCTAATGTGACGAAGCTGGTTGGCTGGTGACGCCGAAGTCTCCGGAGTAGGCTGATGAAGAGATGGCGAAACCCTCGGTCTAGGCCGAGGTAACGGAGCGGGTCGGTAAAGAGACGTTGCAACTGCCATGTCAGCCGAGGTGTTGAAGTAGTTCGCCGTGATGGACATCAGCTTGAAGAAGTAACAGTGCGGTCATGCCGACGCTGGTCATAACTTGCGATGCTGTCAAAGCCGGATTGATGAAGTGACCGAGCGGCGATGTCGGCGCGCCTGACCCGTGCAATCCGTGGGGGCGATGGTGTGGGTGATAATTTAGTCTTCGTGACGTCGAACTCTTGTTCGGCTTGCCGAGCTGATGATCCGATAAGGTTGGGCTCGGCTCGATGAAGCGATGATCTGTCTAACGCAGGTCGGCAGACATGGAGTAAGGGCTGGTTTGACACCGGCGTGATGGTGAAGATTACCTCTGAAAAGGAGCAAATTTTATGAGCATGTGTTCGGAAACAAAACACAATACCCTACAAAGAGATTCTTCTAAAAAGGTTGTCCAATATCCCGTTCATGAAGAAAGATGAACTCAGGTCGGACTCGTATTCGTGCTGAAAACAGATCCGAAAAGTGATGCACTAATCGAAAGGTTCCCGGAGTTTGGACGGTCGGATCGAGCTGCAATTTTGAGGGGTGGTAGATATAGGAATTCCGCAGCCGATCAACGGTTGGATCTTCCAAAGGACGTCCAAGCTAGATGCTGGACACTACGCTCCAAACTCGTCCAGATTCCCGTCCAGATTCGACACAGCTCCGGTGTATCGGAGGTCGGCGTAGATTACTCCATCGGAACGCGATAAAATTTTGCATGGTTGTTGTAGACTTAATTCCGCACAATTCCATCGAAGCAATCGTTAAAACGACACTCGAGGAGGCGGTGGCGGCGGATACAAGTTTGCTGTCCAGAAAAACAGCACGGCCGCTCAAGGGCAATGTTGACGTTGAGCCCTCGAGCTCCATGGATGATTCCTCCATGATCATGATAGAGATCGGAGTTGACCTTGTTGTAGGTCATCGATCGAACATGACGATCTGACGCGGAGTGCAGTCCTTGGTCGAGTCAAGGTGACCAGTCGAGCCGGCGACGAAGATGCCGACGTCGCAGTTGATCTGCAGTCGAGTCATTGATCCTTTGCCGATACACAGCGGAACTCTCAATGAAAGCACCATTGTTGGTGTCAAAACCGGGAGATATCGGGTAGGGGGTCCCAAGCTGTGGATCGTGGATCGATGGGTAACAGGAGACAGGGGACACGATGTTTACCCAGGTTCGCGCCCTCTCTATCGAGGTAATACCCTACTTCCTGCTTGATTGATCTTGATGAATATAGGATTACAAGAGTTGATCTACCTCGAGATCATATGATGTGGTCTAAACCCTAGAGGTATGATGAGTAATGTCATAATGATCTAGCATCTAGCCTGGCCTCGGCTTATATAATGTACCAGAGGCCTAGGATAACAAGAGTCCTAGTCAAATACGCCGGTGGAGAGGAGTCCTTGTCTTGATCACCAAGTCTTGTGGAATTTTTCTCGTGTATGCATCGGCTGTCCGAACTGGCCCATGAGTAAACGGCCATGGGGGTCCTCGGCCCAATCCAACTGACCGGGGGACGACGTGGTGAGTACCCCCTAGTCCAGGACACCGTCAACCATGCCAAGTTTCATAAATTTGACGAGTTTTTAATTTATGGGCATTTAAAAACAAAGATTATCCATGTTTGAGGCCGAGCCAGGACATCGAGATGTTTGTAATTCACACCCATTTTTTGCATTAGACCTAAACATACAGCCAAGGATACATACATACATACATACATACATATATATATATATATATATATATATATATATATATATATATATATCATTTTTAACCCATTTTGATGCACTGGAGCATGTGCTTGCAGTTTAAATTTGAATTATGCACATTAAATGCCTAGAAAACTGAATTAATGTATAAAAAGTTCAAACGAACCCTGAATAATTTCATGTGGTAGCACGGCACTCCTATTGGTCTACGTTGCCTGTAGAAAAAAATCAAGGCGAGAAGATTCAGCGAATGTCGTTTCGCTCACAAGGTTGATAAGTTTCCCATCGGAACCGCGAGGCTTCTAGCGAGAAGTTCCGGTTTGTAAGAGGCTTGTACCAAAACATGGCCCAAATTGGATAATTTTTTACCACGGCATATATGTGCCATGTCATGACACAATGATAAGTTTCATAATTTTCAAGTGAGTTTTGGATTTACGGGGATTTAAAAAACCAAGATTCTCAATGTTGGCTGAGTCAAGACACCCATATGTTTGTAATTTTTTCCCTTTTCTTGCATGGTACCTAAACATGCACCCAAAGACACATATATGATTTTTCAACTCATTTTGATGCACTGGAGAATGTGTTTGTAGTTCAAATTTGAATTATGCACATTAAATGTCTAGAAAACTCAATTATAATGTATAAAAAAGGCCGAACGAACCCTGAATAATTTAAAGCAAAAAATTCTGGTCAACTGTTTGGCACCCATGGGTGAGCACTATGTGCACACGTCGTGCTAGCTCGTGCTTCCTTCTTTCATAAGTTTTCTATATTAATGGTGTTATATATCCAATTATGCTACCGTTTCCCGCCATTCCCCCAATCGGTTTTCCGCCACTCCTTTTTTTGAGAAGAATCCGCCACTCCTCCCATTGGTTTTCCGCTGCCAGTGTCAATGGGCATAGAAGGCTAGGTGGCGACACACCGGCCATACGGCAGTATACCATTCCAAGCATGCCAATCCGGCTAAGAGCCGCCCTCATCATCAACCTCCTCAACGAGGAGAACGAGCCGAAGCAAGCCGAAGAGCAAGAACGGCCATGCGCGGGCGAGCAAGAGCTGCATCGCTCCACCGAGCGTGAGCAGTATCATCGCGCCCGGTGCTTGAGTGGGCCAATATCTACACATGCACTAGTAGAAAACTGGGCTTTGGTCACAGGGCAATGTTCACATTAGTCCCGGTTCAGTCACGAACCGGGACTAATGTGAGCATTGGTCCCGGTTCGTGCGGCCAGGGGCCTGCCGGGCATCGTGGGGGCATTGGTCCCGGTTCGTCCGAACCCTGTGGTCCTGGTGTTGGAAATATGCCCTAGAGGCAATAATAAATAGGTTATTATTATATTTCCTTGTTCATGATAATCGTTTATTATCCATGCTAGAATTGTATTGATAGGAAACTCAGATACATGTGTGGATACATAGACAACACCATGTCCCTAGTAAGCCTCTAGGAGACTAGCTCGTTGATCAATAGATGGTTACGGTTTCCTGACCATGGACATTGGATGTCGTTGATAACGGGATCACATCATTAGGAGAATGATGTGATGGACAAGACCCAATCCTAAGCCTAGCACAAGATCGTGTAGTTCGTTTGCTCAGAGCTTTTCTAATGTCAAGTATCACTTCCTTAGACCATGAGATTGTGCAACTCCCGGATACCGTAGGAATGCTTTGGGTGTACCAAACGTCACAACGTAACTGGGTGGCTATAAAGGTGCACTACGGGTATCTCCGAAAGTGTCTGTTGGGTTGGCACGAATCGAGACTGGGATTTGTCACTCCGTGTAAACGGAGAGGTATCTCTGGGCCCACTCGGTAGGACATCATCATAATGTGCACAGTGTGACCAAGGAGTTGATCACGGGATGATGTGAGTTACGGAACGAGTAAAGAGACTTGCCGGTAACGAGATTGAACAAGGTATAGGGATACCGACGATCGAATCTCGGGCAAGTAACATACCGTTAGACAAAGGGAATTGAATACGGGATTGATTGAATCCCCGACATCGTGGTTCATCCGATGAGATCATCGTGGAACATGTGGGAGCCAACATGGGTATCCAGATCCCGCTGTTGGTTATTGACCGGAGAACGTCTCGGTCATGTCTGCATGGTTCCCGAACCCGTAGGGTCTACACGCTTAAGGTTCGATGACGCTAGGGTTATAGGGAAAGCATGTACGTGGTTACCGAATGTTGTTCGGAGTCCCGGATGAGATCCCGGACGTCACGAGGAGTTCCGGAATGGTCCGGAGGTAAAGATTTATATATGGGAAGTCCTGTTTTGGTCACCGGAAAAGTTTCGGGTGAAATCGGTAATGTACCGGGACCACCGGGAGGGTCCCGGGGGTCCACCAAGTGGGGCCACCAGCCCCAGAAGGCTGCGTGGGCCAAGTGTGGGAGGGGACCAGCCCCAGGTGGGCTGGTGCGCCCCCCCACCAAGGCCCAAGGCGCATGGGAGAGTGGGAGGGGGCAAACCCTAGGTCCAGATGGGCCTTAGGGCCCATCTAGTGGGGCGCCTCCCCCTCTCCTCCCCTTGGCCGCCCCCTTGATGGGATCTAGGGCTGGCTGCCTCCTCTTGGGGGTGGAAACCCTAAGGGGGGCGCAGCCCCCTTCCCCCTATATATACTTGAGGTTTGGGCTGCCATAGACACACGAGAAAGTCTCCTTTTGGTGCAGCCCTACCCCTCTCCCTCCTCCTCCTCTCCCGCGGTGCTTGGCGAAGCCCTGCGGGATTGCCACGCTCCTCCATCACCACCATGCCGTCGTGTTGCTGCTGGATGGAGTCTTCCCCAACCTCTCCCTCTCTCCTTGCTGGATCAAGGCGTGGGAGACGTCACCGGGCTGCACGTGTGTTGAACGCGGAGGCACCGTACTTTCGGTGCTTAGATCGGAATCAACCGCGATCTGAATCGCTACGAGTACGACTCCCTCATCCGCGTTCTTGCAACGCTTCCGCATCGCGATCTACAAGGGTATGTAGATGCACTCCCCTTCCCTTCGTTGCTAGTAACTCCATAGATTGATCTTGGTGATGCGTAGAAAATTTTGAATTTCTGCTACGTTCCCCAACAGTGGCATCATGAGCCAGGTCTATGCGTAGTTTCTATGCACGAGTAGAACACAAAGTAGTTGTGGGCGTCGATGTTGTCAATTCTTCTTGCCGCTACTAGTCTTATCTTGTTTCGGCGGCATTGTGGGATGAAGCGGCCCGGACCGACCTTACACGTACGCTTACGTGAGACAGGTTCCACCGACTGACATGCACTAGTTGCATAAGGTGGCTAGCGGGTGTCTGTCTCTCCCACTTTAGTCGGAACGGATTCGATGAAAAGGGTCCTTATGAAGGGTAAATAGAAATTGGCATATCACGTTGTGGTTTTACGTAGGTAAGAAACGTTCTTGCTAGAAACCTATACAAGCCACGTAAAAACTTGCAACAACAATTAGAGGACGTCTAACTTGTTTTTGCAGCATGTGCTATGTGATGTGATATGGCCAGAAGATATGATGAATGATATATGTGATGTATGAGATTGATCATATTCTTGTAATAGGGAATCACGACTTGCATGTCGATGAGTATGACAACCGGCAGGAGCCATAGGAGTTGTCTTTATTTTTGTATGACCTGCGTGTCATTGAATAACGCCATGTAAATTACTTTACTTTATTGCTAAGCGCGTTAGCCATAGAAGTAGAAGTAACCATTGGCGTGACAACTTCAAGAAGACACAATGATGGAGATCATGATGATGGAGATCATGGTGTCATGCCGGTGACAAAGATGATCATGGTGCCCCGAAGATGGAGATCAAAGGAGCATAATGATATTGGCCATATCATGTCACTATTTGATTGCATGTGATGTTTATCATGTTTTTGCATCTTATTTGCTTAGAACGACGGTAGCAAGTAGGATGATCCCTTATAATAATTTCAAGAAAGTGTTCACCCTAACTGTGCACCGTTGCGAAGGTTCGTCGTTTCGAAGCACCACGTGATGATCGGGTGTGATAGATTCTTACGTTCGAATACAACGGGTGTTGACGAGCCTAGCATGTACAGACATGGCCTCGGAACACACGCAATACACTTAGGTTGACTTGACGAGCCTAGCATGTACAGACATGGCCTCGGAACACGGAGGACCGAAAGGTCGAGCATGAGTCGTATAGAAGATACGATCAACATGGAGATGTTCACCGATCTTGACTAGTCCGTCTCACGTGATGATCGGACACGGCCTAGTTAAACTCGGATCATGTTTCACTTAGATGACTAGAGGGATGTCTATCTGAGTGGGAGTTCATAATCAGATGAACTTCATTATCATGAACATAGTCAAATAGGTATTTGCAAATTATGTCATAGCTTGCGCTTTAGTTCTACTGGTTAAGATATGTTCCTAGAGAAAAATTTAGTTGAAAGTTGGTAGTAGCAATTATGCGGACTGGGTCCGTAAACTGAGGATTGTCCTCATTACTGCACAGAAGGCTTATGTCCTTAATGCACCGCTCGGTGTGCTGAACCTCAGCGTCGTCTGTAGATGTTACGAAACATCTGACATACACGTTTTTGATGACTACGTGATAGTTCAATGCGTAATGCTAACGGTTTAGAATTGTGGCACAAGAGACGTTTCTTGAAACGTCGCAGAACATGTGAGATGTTCCGAAGAATGGAATTGGGATTTCAGACTAGTGCCCACGTCAAGAGGTATGAGACCTCTGACAAGTTTCTTAAGCCTGCAAACTAAGGGAGAAAAGCTCAATCGTTGAGCATGTGCTCAGATTGTCTGAGTGCCACAATCGCTTGAATCGAGTGGGAGTTAATCTCCCAGATGAGATAGTGATAGTTTCCCATAGTCATTGCCACCAAGCTAGTAGAGCTTCGTGATGAACTATAACATATCAGGGATAGTTATGATGATCCTTGAGCTATTCGCGATGTTTGACACCGCGAGAGTAGAAATCAAGAAGGAGCATCAATTGTTGATGGTTAGTAAAACCACTAGTTTAAGAAGGGCAAGGGCAAAAGGGATACTTCATGAAACAGCAAGTCGTTTGCTGCTCTAGTGAAGAATCCCAAGGTTGAACCCAAACCCGAGACTAAGTGCTTCTGTAATAAGAGGAACGGTCACTGAAGCAGTACTACCCTAGATACTTGGTAGATGAGAAGGCAGGCAAGGTCGACAGAAGTATATTGGATATACGTTATATGAATGTGTACTTTACTAGTACTCCTAGCAGCACCAGGGTATTAGATACTGGTTCGGTTGCTAAGTGTTAGTAACTCGAAATAAAAGCTGCGGAATAAATGGAGACTAGCTAAAGGTGAGATGACGATATGTGTTGGAAGTGTTTCCAAGGTTGATGTGATCAAGCATCGCATGCTCCCCCTACCATCGAGATTTGGTGTTTGCGTTGAACATGATTGGATTATGTTTATCGCAATACGGTTATTCATTTAAGGAGAATAATGGTTACTCTGTTTATTTGAATAATACCTTCAATGGTCTTGCACCTAAAATGAATCTCGATCGTAGTGATACACATGTTCATGCCAAAAGATATAAGATAGTAATGATAGTACCACATACTTGTGGCACTGCCACTTGAGTCATATTGGTATAGAACGCATGAAGAAGCTCCATGTGGATGGATCTTTGGACTCACTCATTTTTGAAAAGATTGAGACATGCGAACCATGTCTATTGGTATATATGCATGAAGAAACTCCATGCAGATGGATCGTTTAGACTCACTTGATTATGAATCACTTGAGACATGCAAATCATACCACATGGGCAAGATGACTGAAAGTCCTCGTTTTCAGTAAGATGGAACAAGAGAGCAACTTATTGGAAGTAATACATTTTGATGTATGCAGTCCAATGAGTGCTGAGGCATGCAGTGGATATCGTTATGTTCTTACTTCACAGATGATTTGAGTAGATGCTGAGTGTATTTACTTGATGAAACACAAGTCTGAATTATTGAAAGGTTCAAGTAATTTCAGAGTGAAGTTGAAGATCGTCGTGACAAGAGGATAAAATGTCTGTGATATGATCATAGAGATGAGTATCTGAGTTACGAGTTTGGCACACAATTAAGACATTGTGGAAAGTGTTTCACAATTAATACCGCCTGGAACACCATAGTGTGATGGTGTGTCCGAACATCATAACTGCACCCTATTGGATATGGTGCATACCATGATGTTTCTTATCGAATTACCACTATCGTTTATGGGTTAGGCATTAGAGACAACCGCATTCACTTTAAAAGGGGCACCACGCAATTCCGTTGAGACGACACCGTTTAGAGAAACCTAAGTTGTCGTTTCTTAAAAGTTTGGGGCTGCGATGCTTATGTGAAAAAGTTTCAGGCTGATAAGCTCGAACCCAAAGCGGATAAATGCATCTTCATAGAATACCCAAAACAGTTGGGTATACCTCCTATTTCAGATCTGGAAGCAAAAGTAATTGCTTCTAGAAACAGGTCCTTTCTCGAGGAAAAGTTTCTCTCGAAAGAATTGAGTGGGAGGATGGTGGAGACTTGATAAGGTTATTGAACCGTCACTTCAACTAGTGTGTAGCAGGGCACAGGAAGTTGTTCCTGTGGCACCTACACCAATTGAAGTGGAAGCTTATGATGGTGATCATGAAACTTCGGATCAAGTCACTACCAAACCTCGTAGGACGACGAGGATGCGTAATACTTCAGAGTAGTACGTGATCCTGTCTTGGAAGTCATGTTGTTGGACAACGATGAACCTATGAGCTATGGAGAAGCGATGGTGGGCCCATATTCCGACAAATGGTTAGAAGCCATGAAATCCGAGATAAATGGAACTTTGAGAAGAAGACGGACGTGGACGGTAATGTTACCGTCTATGAAGCTCGACTTGTGGCAAAGAGTATTTTCACAAGTTCAAGGAGTTGACTACGATGAGTTTTCTCATCCGTAGCGATGCTTAGGTCCGTCGGAATCATGTTAGCATTAGCTACATTTATGAAATCTGGCAGATGGATGTCAAAACAAGTTTCCTTACCAGTTTTCGTAAGGAAAGGTTGTATGTGATACAATCAGAAAGGTTTTGTCGATCCTAAGGATGCTAAAAGGTATGCTAGCTCCAGCGATCCTTCCATGGATTAGAGCAAGCATCTCGGAGTCAGAATATACGCTTTGATGGGGTGATCAAAGTTTTTGGGTTTATACAAAGTTTGTTAGAAACTTGTATTTACAATAAAGTGAGTGGGAGCGCTACAACATTTCTGATAAGTATATGTGAATGACATATTGTTGATCCGAAATGATGTAAAATTTCTGGAAAGCATAAAGGGTTGTTTGAAAGGAGTTTTTCAAAGGAAGACCTGGATAAAGCTACTTACATATTGGGCATCAAGATCCATAGAGATAGATCAAGACGCCTGATGATACTTTCAAAGAACGCACACCTTGACATGATTTTGAAAGAGTTCAAAATAGATCAGCAAAGAAGGAGTTCTTGGCTGTGTTACAAGGTGTGAGTATTGAGTGAGACTCAAGACCTGACCACAGCAGAAGATAGAGAAAGGACGAAGGTCGTCCCCTATGCTTTAGACGTAGGCTCTATAGTATGCTATGCTGTGTACCGCACATGTAGTGTGCCTTGCCATGAGTTGGTCAAGAGGGTACAATGGTGATCCGGGAAAGGATCACATGACAGCGGTCGAACTTATCCTTAGTACCTAGTGGACTAAGGAATTTTCTCGATTATGGAGGTGGAAAGGAGTTCGTCGTAAAGGGTTACGTCGATGCGAACTTTGACACTAATCCGGATGACTCTGAGTAGTAAACCGGATTCGTATAGTAGAGCAATTATTTGAAATGGCTCCAAATAGCGCGTGGTAGCATCCACAAAGATGACATAGATATTCGTAAAGCACACACGGATCTGAAAGGTTCAGACCCGTTGACTAATAACCTCTCTCACAAGCATAACATGATCAAACCAGAACTCATTGAGTGTTAATCACATAGAGATGTGAACTAGATTGTTGACTCTAGTAAACTCTTGGGTGTTGGTCACATGGTGATGTGACCTGTCAGTGTTAATCACATGGTGATGTGAACTAGATTATTGACTCTAGTGCAAGTGGGAGACTGTTGGAAATATGCCCTAGAGGCAATAATAAATAGGTTATTATTATATTTCCTTGTTCATGATAATCGTTTATTATCCATGCTAGAATTGTATTGATAGGAAACTCAGATACATGTGTGGATACATAGACAACACCATGTCCCTAGTAAGCCTCTAGTGACTAGCTCGTTGATCAATAGATGGTTACGGTTTCCTGACCATGGACATTGGATGTCGTTGATAACGGGATCACATCATTAGGAGAATGATGTGATGGACAAGACCCAATCCTAAGCCTAGCACAAGATCGTGTAGTTCGTTTGCTCAGAGCTTTTCTAATGTCAAGTATCACTTCCTTAGACCATGAGATTGTGCAACTCCCGGATACCGTAGGAATGCTTTGGGTGTACCAAACGTCACAACGTAACTGGGTGGCTATAAAGGTGCACTACGGGTATCTCCGAAAGTGTCTGTTGGGTTGGCACGAATCGAGACTGGGATTTGTCACTCCGTGTAAACGGAGAGGTATCTCTGGGCCCACTCGGTAGGACATCATCATAATGTGCACAGTGTGACCAAGGAGTTGATCACGGGATGATGTGAGTTACGGAACGAGTAAAGAGACTTGCCGGTAACGAGATTGAACAAGGTATAGGGATACCGACGATCGAATCTCGGGCAAGTAACATACCGTTAGACAAAGGGAATTGAATACGGGATTGATTGAATCCCCGACATCGTGGTTCATCCGATGAGATCATCGTGGAACATGTGGGAGCCAACATGGGTATCCAGATCCCGCTGTTGGTTATTGACCGGAGAACGTCTCGGTCATGTCTGCATGGTTCCCGAACCCGTAGGGTCTACACGCTTAAGGTTCGATGACGCTAGGGTTATAGGGAAAGCATGTACGTGGTTACCGAATGTTGTTCGGAGTCCCGGATGAGATCCCGGACGTCACGAGGAGTTCCGGAATGGTCCGGAGGTAAAGATTTATATATGGGAAGTCCTGTTTTGGTCACCGGAAAAGTTTCGGGTGAAATCGGTAATGTACCGGGACCACCGGGAGGGTCCCGGGGGTCCACCAAGTGGGGCCACCAGCCCCAGAAGGCTGCGTGGGCCAAGTGTGGGAGGGGACCAGCCCCAGGTGGGCTGGTGCGCCCCCCCACCAAGGCCCAAGGCGCATGGGAGAGTGGGAGGGGGCAAACCCTAGGTCCAGATGGGCCTTAGGGCCCATCTAGTGGGGCGCCTCCCCCTCTCCTCCCCTTGGCCGCCCCCTTGATGGGATCTAGGGCTGGCTGCCTCCTCTTGGGGGTGGAAACCCTAAGGGGGGCGCAGCCCCCTTCCCCCTATATATACTTGAGGTTTGGGCTGCCATAGACACACGAGAAAGTCTCCTTTTGGTGCAGCCCTACCCCTCTCCCTCCTCCTCCTCTCCCGCGGTGCTTGGCGAAGCCCTGCGGGATTGCCACGCTCCTCCATCACCACCATGCCGTCGTGTTGCTGCTGGATGGAGTCTTCCCAACCTCTCCCTCTCTCCTTGCTGGATCAAGGCGTGGGAGACGTCACCGGGCTGCACGTGTGTTGAACGCGGAGGCACCGTACTTTCGGTGCTTAGATCGGAATCAACCGCGATCTGAATCGCTACGAGTACGACTCCCTCATCCGCGTTCTTGCAACGCTTCCGCATCGCGATCTACAAGGGTATGTAGATGCACTCCCCTTCCCTTCGTTGCTAGTAAACTCCATAGATTGATCTTGGTGATGCGTAGAAAAATTTGAATTTCTGCTACGTTCCCCAACACCTGGTTGGTGGGACAAACCGGGACCAATGGGCCAAGCTCCTGGCCCACCATCCTTTAGTCCCGGTTCATACCACAAACCGAGACTAAAGGGCTGGTCCTAGTTGCGGCCAGTGTTTAGTCCCACCTCGCCAACCGAAGGGCGCTCACACCAGTTTATAAGCCTGTCCCTCTATGCCTTGTTGAGCTTCTCTTAAAGTGAAAATAGATGCCCTTATACAGGGAATTTCACCTAAATTCACAGTAAATTGAAATTTACTGTGAATTTAGGTTTAATTTTCTCTATAAGCGCATCTATGTTCATTTTTTTATATTTATAAAATAAATAAACCTTAATAAAATAAATAAAACTAAATAAACCTTAATAAAATAAAATAAAATAAACTATAGTAACTACAATAAATAAACCTTAATAAATTAAGTAAAAATAGCAGCAGTAAAATAAATAAAAATAGCAGCAGTAAAATAAATAAAAATAAAATAATTAAAGTAAAATACATAAGTAATTAGAAATAAAATAAATAAGTTTTTTGTTGTAAGTAGAAACAAAACAAAACAAATAAAGCAAAAGAGAAAAAAATAACACGAGCCATCAACTCCATAACCGCCATATCTGGGATAGAGAAGGGCGATCCCTTGGAGTGGGATTCACATACAGTTGCCCGTAACATCTACCATTCGAGCCTAGCAGGTGGAACTCGGATCTGTCAACAGTGTCAAAGCGGCAAATAGCAGGCGGAGGAGAAGCCACCGATGTCATGTGTAGATCCCTTCTAGGTCTTGCGGATCGTGCTATTACAACAATTTGGTTGGTTGATCCCAAAAAAAAGGAATTTGGTTGGTTTTCTTGAAGCCCTAGCTTGTTGTGCCGTCCTATTCTCTCAATGCAATTTAGCAAATGCTACTACAGTACAGTAAAGGGCATAAAGAAAAAGCACGCAGTGAAGGAAAATACCTCCATATCAAAGCTGCTACTTATCTTGTTGGTTATCAGGATGTGGATATGTAGAATTTTCTCTAGCCACGGCAACAGACATGCATTCATCGAGGGGGTTCACTACAGAACAAAATAAATGCTGACGTTAGTTGTTGAGGGTACGTTTGACATCCCTAAGAGACTAGATAATGAAAAGATGAATCGTCAAACCTGGATGAACAAAGACGCTACCAAGTGGATGAATCTGATGGCCTGTCCTCCCTTGAAGATCATGCGTCCTCCCTTGAAGGCGCCACCAGGGCCATGGACGCCTCATACACCGCCGCCGACATGTTGTAGTGATGAGGTATCGTGCAGGATCTGACACAGGATCACCTTCAGGCAAGATGAATAGGTCTTCAGGGGCACGACGGCAGCGGCGGCGCCATGGCCGGGACTGGTGACGACGGCGGCGGCGAGCGAGCGGGAGGGTGGCGGCGGCTGCGTGCGAGTGGGAGGCCGGAGGATCACCACTCATTGTGCTCGACATATCACTACAAGAAACCTGTTAATCCATGACGGATTTCTAATGACATTTTTGGAAACTCTCATCGATGACCTGGTAAAACCCCACAAGCCCGGTGAAAGCCCGCTAAAGCCCGTCTAACCGTTCCCGTATAAAAACTTAACCCTAAATTCCCTCCTCGGCCCCTGCATCGTGTCCCACAGCACGTCGCCACCCCTCGTCCCTCCCACAGCTCGTAAACCTTAATAAAATAAAATAAAATAAACTATAGTAACTACAATAAATAAACCTTAATAAATTAAGTAAAAATAGCAGCAGTAAAATAAATAAAAATAGCAGCAGTAAAATAAATAAAAATAAAATAATTAAAGTAAAATACATAAGTAATTAGAAATAAAATAATTAGGTTTTTTTGTTGTAAGTAGAAACAAAACAAAACAAATAAAGCAAAAGAGAAAAAAATAGAGGAAAAAATTATGCCACCTACTGGGCCACCACGGCCTGAATACGACTAGAAACCCATCCATGGGCCAGGATTCAGGCCCGCAGAAGGCCCAGTAGGCCCCACAGGCAAAGAGAACAGTTAAGCCCGAAAGCCTGCAGTTGAGAGGAGTTCGAGAGGGTGGGCGCAGCAGCGCTTATAAACCACTCTCGAGCTCTCTCAACTAGCGAGGTGGGACTAAACTTTTGACGCGGGGCAGCACAAGGCCTTTGGTCCCGGTTGGTGCCACCAACCGGGACTAAAGGGGGCATTGGTCCCGGTTCGTGGCACCAACCGGGACCAAAGGCCTTTAGTCCCGGTTGGTGCCACCAACCGGGACCAATGAGTTCCCTATATATACCCCATCGCCACAGCAGAGCACTCCAGAGTGCTCTGTTTTTTCTGGCCGGCGAGGGGAGGGCATTTGGGTGCTCTAGCTCACCTCCTATGCACATGAGGTGTTCGATGAAATGTCTGAGCCACACTAGTTAATCTTTGTCCTCTCGAAACTCAACCTCCGAGCTCCATTTTCCCCGAGATTTGTCTAGGTTTAGCGGTCCATCACATCCCGTCCCCGTCTTCACCGCCGTCGATCGCCCGCGCCGATCTCGTCGCCAGCACCACCGTGGTGAGCCTCTTGTTCTTATCTTCTTTCTGAAAGGAAAAAAAATTCTTACTTTAGATAGTTACTTGTCTAATTTTGTTACTTTTATTATTCCTTCTTATTACATAGTGCGATGGTTTTGGTATCCGCCCCCGTCGGCCCTCGTCCTGTCTATGATTCAGATGTGGTATATATTATCTTTTTATAACTATTTGGTTCATTTATTGTTTATGACAAATATACCGACCAACGTGACATAGATTTTATTTATCTAGGAGGTGGCTGAACCGGAAATTCTAACCGACCCTATTGTCGAGAGGTTAAATTTAGTTGAAGAAGAAAATAATTACTTGAAGGAAAAAATAAAAAAATTGAGGAGGAGAAGATGATATTGGAGTTGCATGTTGCGGATGTCGTCGATGATCATAAGAGCAAGATGGATGCAATGCGCTTGAAGATTAGAAAGATTAGAAAATATGCCATTCATACCGAGGCTTGGTATCATTATGCCGTTGGATCAATTGTTACCTTGGTTGCGATTATGATCGCATTTGTTTTCGCATTGAAATGTTTTACATAGTTTCAATGTATGGTTTAATTAATTAGATGCTCTAGAGAGCTATATATATGTTGTTAGATGAGAACTATGTATGTACTTTGGTTCTAATGTGATGATGAACTTCTATTAATTTGGTCACTTAATTATCTATTCATGATGTTCTGTAATGGTTTTTGACACACTTAATTATATATAATGCACGCAGATGAACCAGCAATGGATGTACGGTGACAGACACACCGCCGAGTACATTAAGGGCGTGCATGATTTTCTCGAAGTGGCTGAGGCAAACAAGCAGAATGGTTTTATGTGTTGTCCATGCCCTATATGTGGCAATACGAAGTCTTACTCTGACCGAAAAATCCTTCACACCCACCTGCTTTACAAGGGTTTCATGCCACACTATAATATTTGGACGAGGCACGGAGAAATAGGGGTTATGATGGAAGACGGCGAAGAAGAAGAGGACGATGACAACTATGTGCCCCCTGAATATGGTGATGCTGCAACGGGGGAAGCTGCTGAAGATCAAGAGGAACCAGACAATGTGCCCAATGATGCTGCAAGGGGGGAAGCTGCTGAAGATCAAGAGGAACCAGTGCCCGATGATGATGATCTCCGCCGGGTCATAGTCGATGCAAGGACGCAATGCGAAAGTCAAAAGGAGAAGCTGAAGTTCGATCACATGTTAGAGGATCACAAAAAAGGGTTGTACCCCAATTGCGAAGATGGCAACACAAAGCTCGGTACCGTACTGGAATTGCTGCAGTGGAAGGCAGAGAATGCTGTGCCTGGCAAAGGATTTGAGAAGCTATTGAAAATATTGAAGAAGAAGCTTCCTAAGGATAACGAATTGCCCGACAGTACATACACAGCAAAGAAGGTCGTATGCCCTCTAGGATTGGAGGTGCAGAAGATACATGCATGC
Organism: Triticum aestivum; assembly: GCF_018294505.1. Lineage (NCBI taxonomy): Eukaryota > Viridiplantae > Streptophyta > Magnoliopsida > Poales > Poaceae > Triticum > Triticum aestivum. The sequence goes on from NC_057796.1 coordinate 489,450,481, forward strand.
CCTAATGACTGCATCCTCTACCGCGGTGCGTACAAGGATCTGAACGCATGCCCGGTATGCGGTGCATTGCGGTATAAGATCAGACGAGATGACCCTGGTGATGTTGACGGCGAGCCCCCCAGGAAGAGGGTTCCTGCGAAGGTGATGTGGTATGCTCCTATAATACCACGGTTGAAACGTCTGTTCAGAAACGAAGAGCATGCCAAGTTGATGCGATGGCACAGTGAGGACCGTAAGAAAGACGGGAAGTTGAGAGCACCCGCTGACGGGTCGCAGTGGAGAAAAATCGAGAGAAAGTACTGGGCTGAGTTTGCAGCTGACCCAAGGAACGTATGGTTTGGTTTAAGCGCGGATGGCATTAATCCTTTCGGGGAGCAGAGCAGCAATCACAGCACCTGGCCCGTGACTCTATGTATGTATAACCTTCCTCCTTGGATGTGCATGAAGCGGAAGTTCATTATGATGCCAGTTCTCATCCAAGGCCCTAAGCAACCCGGCAACGACATTGATGTGTACCTAAGGCCATTAGTTGAAGAACTTTTACAGCTGTGGAATGGAAACGGTGTACGTACGTGGGATGAGCACAAACAGGAGGAATTTAACCTGCACGCGTTGCTGTTTGTAACCATCAACGATTGGCCCGCTCTCAGTAACCTTTCAGGACAGACAAACAAGGGATACCACGCATGCACGCACTGTTTAGATGACACTGAAAGTATATACCTGGACAAAAGCAGGAAGAATGTGTACCTGGGCCATCGTCGATTTCTTCCGACCAACCATCAATGTCGAAAGAAAGGCAAGCATTTCAAAGGCGAGGCAGATCACCGGAAGAAGCCCGCCATGCGTACCGGTGATCACGTACTTGCTATGGTCAATGATTTACACGTAATCTTTGGAAAGGGTCCCGGCGGACTAGCTGTTCCGAATGACGCTGAGGGACACGCACCCATGTGGAAGAAGAAATCTATATTTTGGGACCTACCCTACTAGAAAGAGCTAGAGGTCCGCTCTTCAATCGACGTGATGCACGTGACGAAGAACCTTTGCGTGAACCTGCTAGGCTTCTTGGGCGTGTATGGGAAGACAAAAGATACACCTGAGGCACGGGAGGACCTGCAACGTTTGCACGAAAAAGACGGCATGCCTCCGAAGCAGTATGAAGGTCCTGCCAGCTACGCTCTTACGAAAGAAGAGAAAGAAATCTTCTTTGAATGCCTGCTCAGTATGAAGGTCCCGACTGGCTTCTCGTCGAATATAAAGGGAATAATAAATATGCCAGAGAAAAAGTTCCAGAACCTAAAGTCTCATGACTGCCACGTGATTATGACGCAACTGCTTCCGGTTGCATTGAGGGGGCTTCTACCGGAAAACGTCCGATTAGCCATTGTGAAGCTATGTGCATTCCTCAATGCAATCTCTCAGAAGGTGATCGATCCAGAAATCATACCAAGGCTAAGGAGTGATGTGGCGCAATGTCTTGTCAGTTTCGAGCTGGTGTTCCCACCATCCTTCTTCAATATCATGACGCACGTCCTAGTTCATCTAGTCGACGAGATTGTCATTCTGGGGCCCGTATTTCTACACAATATGTTCCCCTTTGAGAGGTTCATGGGAGTCCTAAAGAAATATGTCCGTAACCGCGCTAGGCCAGAAGGAAGCATCTCCATGGGCCATCAAACAGAGGATGTCATTGGGTTTTGTGTTGACTTCATTCCTGGCCTTAAGAAGATAGGTCTCCCTAAATCGCGGTATGAGGGGAGACTGACTGGAAAAGGCACGCTTGGAGGGGGGACTCAATAATATGCAGGGACGGATATTCTTGGTCTCAAGCACACTACACAGTTCTACAGAACTCTACCTTGGTGACCCCGTATGTCGATGAACACAAGAACAGTCTGCGCTCCAAACACCCGGAGCAGTGTGACGACTGGATTACATGTGAACACATCAGGACTTTCAGCAGTTGGTTGGAAACACGTCTCAGAGGTGACACCACTGTTTGTGATGAGTTGTACTCGTTGTCCAGGGGACCATCTTCGACTGTATTGACTTACAAAGGATACGAGATAAATGGGAATACATTTTACACGATCGCCCAAGATCAAAAGAGCACCAACCAAAACAGCGGTGTCCGCTTTGATGCAGCAACCGAGAGGGGAAAGGACACATATTATGGTTACATAATGGACATATGGGAACTTGACTACGGACATGATTTTAAGGTCCCTTTGTTTAAGTGCAAATGGGTCAATCTGTCAGGAGGCGGGGTACAGGTAGACCCACAGTACGGAATGACAACAGTGGATCTGAACAATCTTGGGTACACTGACGAACCGTTCGTCCTAGCCAATGATGTGGCACAGGTTATCTATGTGAAGGACATGTCTACCAGACCGAGGAAAAGAAAAGATAAGGAAGCGAATACATCATACGATGAGCCAAAGCGCCACATAGTTCTTTCAGGAAAAAGGGACATTGTGGGAGTGGAGGGCAAGACAGACATGTCTGAAGATTATGAAAAGTTTCATGAAATTCCTCCCTTCAAAGTCAAGGCTGACCCAAGCATCCTGATAAACGATGAAGATTATCCATGGTTACGGCGCAATAAGCAAATGACACAAGCGAAGAAAAAGTGAAGACTTTCTCCCGCAACTATTATGATGATACCATGCCAACTTTGTAATAGACGAGTATGATACCATTGTCCGTTTTGTACAAGAAGTGCATCTAGTTTTTGCCGTAACCCTCTCAACTTTCTTGCACATGCTATGTGGATGAAATGATGATACCATGCCAACTTTCAACCTTTTCAGAGTTCATTTGAAATGCTTTTCAATTTTAGGGTCTTATAGCTCAAAATAATTAGTAAATGCATGAAAAATAACAGGCCAAAAATTAAAAATTATGCCACCTACTGGGCCACCACGGCCTGAATACGATTAGAAACCCATCCATGGGCCAGGATTCAGGCCCGCAGAAGGCCCAGTAGGCCCACAGGCATGTACAGAGAGGTTAGGCCCGTAAGCCTGCTTTAGAGAGGAGCTCGACAGCTCAGGCGCACCGCACCTTATAAACAGGTGCGGCTCTCTCTTAGCTAGCGAGGTGGGACTAAACTCACCACCACGCCGCTGTGCAAGGCCATTGGTCCCGGTTGGTGGCACGAACCGGGACCAATTCCACCCTTTGCTCCCTGTTGGTGCCACGAACCGGTACTAATGAGGCTGTGGCCCCACGAGCACCATTAGTACCTGTTCGTGGCACGAACCGGTAATAGAGTTTCTTACTAAGCAGTTTTTTAGTCCCACCTCGCTAGCTGAGAGGCACTAGGAGCGGTTTATAAGCCCTGAGTGCAGAGACGATGAAGAAGAGGCGCAATGCTCACGTTGCTTAGCTTCAAGCCTTGAGAAATAAGGTAGACTGCATCGAGCTATGTGCAGTGCAGTCTACACTATTCCGAAAGGCTTGAAGCAAATCAACGAGCATTGCGCCTCCTTTTTATTTTTAATAACTTATTACAACTCCGGACTTCTTGTGTTCCGACAAAATAAAATAAACTTTAATAAATTCATGAAACTAAAATTAACAAAGTATTTTCTGTTCAAAACATTATAAGAAACCTCTATTATTATTGAAACTAAAATCATATAAAATTGATGCAACTAAAATTATCGAAGTATTTTCTGTTCAAAATCATTAAAAGCAAAAAGAATTTTCATAAAGAACTTTTTTTAATAGAAACTTTAATAGCAAAAAGAATTATCATAAAGTAAAATAAATAAGTAATTAGAAACAAAATAAAATAAAGCAAATAAGTTTTTTGTTGTAAGTAGAAACAAAACAAAATAAATATAGCAAAAAAGAAAACAAAAAACTAAATACAGCAAAAAGAATTTTCATAAAGAACTAATGGCACTAATAGAAAGTTTATATTTTTTCTAAAACTAATGGCACTAACAAACAGTTTATAATTTTGCTGACCTAAAAGCAAAAAGAATTAAAAAATAAAGCAAAAAACAAAAGAAAATAAATAATGCAAAAAACAAAACAAAAAAACTGAAAAAAAACTATTTTTATAGTAAAGTTAATCACAAACTTGTGATTCACACAAATTTCATAGAATTCAAATTTTAACTATTTAAATTTGAAAACTAATGGCACTAACAGAAAGTTTATAAATTTTCTGACCTAAAAGCACAAAGAATTAAAAAATAAAGCAAAAAACAAAAGAAAATAAATAATGCAAAAAACAGAACCAAAAAACTGGAAAAAAATTAAAAAAACTGCCACCTATTGGGCCACCACGGCCTGAATACGACTAGAAACCCAACCTGGGCCAGGATTCAGGCCCGCAGAAGGCCCAATAGGCCCACAGACAGCACAGTGTGACATTAGGCCCGTAAGCCTGCATTTGAGAGGAGCTCGAGAGGGCAGCCGCAGTGGGGCTTATAAACCACTCCGAGCCCCTCTCAACTAGCGAGGTGGGACTAAACTTTTGGCCGCGGGCAGCGCAAGGCCTTTGGTCCCGGTTGGTGGCACCAACCGGGACTAAAGGGGGCATTGGTACCGGTTCGTGGCACCAACCGGGACCAATGCCCCCCTTTAGTCCCGGTTGGTGCCACCAACCGGGACCAAAGGCCGCCGCTTCCCGCCCTTTGCGCTGCTGAAAAGGGACCTTTGGTCCCGGTTGGTGGCACCAACCGGGACTAAAGGGTGGCATTGGTCCCGGTTGGTGCCACGAACCGGGACCAATGCCCTTGCTATATAACCAGGACTTGTGAAAATTTCACATCTCCGTCGCCTCCCTCGCCAGTTGCCCCCGCCGCCAGGCTGCCCAAATCGCTCGCGCGCTCCTCGTCGCCGTCTACGCCGCCGCCAACGCCGTCGCCTCCCCGAGCCCGCGCCGTCCTCGTCGCCGGCATCCCTCAGCCCGCCGTCCTCGTCGTCCCCGTCGCCGCGTGCCTCCCCGAGCCCACCCCTCCACGTCCCTGTCGCCGCCTGCCGTCCCGAGACCGCCGTCCCCGTCACCGCGTGCCGCCCCGAGCCCGCCGTCCTCGTCGCCGGACTCCTGCCATCGCCGCCCCCCTCGAAGTGAGCCCCCCCTTTCCCATGGTCCCGATCGAGCGCCGCTCTTGCGCCCGAGTGCCCCTTGCTCTCTGCCGCCCCTGCTCCATGGTCGCCGCCGGCCCCGACGCATTGAAGAGCAGAAGGAGAGGAGAAGGAGAGGAGAGGAGAAGGAGTGGAGCAGCAGCAAGACGCCGTCCAATTTTCTGAAATTTCTGAATTTTTTTACAGATATGAACAGTGCATATAGAGGGTGTTTGATCAAATGCTAGATGGCTTTGGGCATTTTTAGAATTTATGATATTTTTTGTGGTGAGGTACTGATGCAAGACAAAGGTGATGGCAAAATTTCAGAATTTTTGGATTGGTTTAGAATAGGTTTTCAGCAAGGAATTTGAATCTGGTTCAAATTTCATTTGAATGGAATTTGAAAATTTTGAACTATGGATCAGAAGGTTTTTGGTGAAATGGAGTGTGGGTACTGTCATGAAGTTGGAGTAATTTTTGTGGTTGTAAAAGAGTTAGGAAAATTTAGAATGTGCTAAATATGTCAAAAAATGTTTTTTTGTTCATATACAGAATTTTTTTATATATGACTATGGATATATGAGCAATGATGATCCATGGATGTATGCATTGATATATATGAGAAACGATGTTCATAGAATATTTACCAAGTATATATGTATTTTTGTTCATAGCATTTTTTTCCATTTATATATGTATGTGGCTATAGATGGATATATATGAGAAATTATGATCCATGGAAAAGTTTTATATATGCAAAAGTTACATTTTTAGAAAAGTTTTATATATCTAGCTAGGAAAGGAAGAAGAAGAAAAAGAAGGAGAGGAAAAAGGAAAATAAGAAGAGGAAGAAAGGAGAAGAAGAGGAGAGGAAGAAGAGGAGAAATAAATAAGAAGAGGCAAAAAGAAGAAAAAGAAGAGGAGAAGAAGAAAGGAATAGAAGAGAAGAAGAAAAATAGAAAAAATTCTATTTTTTCTTCTTCTCTCCTCTATTCCTTTCTTCTTCTCCTCTTTTTTTTCTTCTTTTTTTCTTCGATCTTCTCCTCTATTCCTTTTCTTCTTCTCCTCTTTTTATTTCTTCTTCGTTTTCTTATGTTTTATCGGGTCTGTCGTCGTCGATATACCCCTCTCCCGATAACTTCAACACGAGGGGGGTCGATATACCCCCTCCCCGCCGATAATATTATTTTCCCATGTACGTATGTCGTCGTTGTCGATATAACCCCCTCCCGATAACTTCAACACGTGGGGGGGGTCGATATACCCCCTCCCCGATAACATTATTTTCCCATGTATGTATGTCGTCGTTGTCGATATATATAACTCCCTCCCAGATAACTTCGACATGATGGACGGTCGATATTTATACCCCTCTCGACCGTGATAACTTATACCACGGGAGCACCCCCCGGCCCTCTCGCTCGACCAAAACTCTCGAGGACACCCAAACCCTAGAAAAAAACGATGTCGGTCTCCTACCCCCTCCCGCCGCGCCCCTACCCTTGAAGCGTTGCCTAGGCCACCCCAAACCCGGAATAAGCTAGGTCTACGTTTGCACTAATATATCCACCTGCTGTCATGTTTGTGTAATAATTGCCATGTTGTAATATTTGCAGAAACAATGGAGCACGGACGAGATGAGCAAGCAGAAGAGGTGTTGGGGGACATAATCTTAGCCGGAGGTGATATCTTGTCGTATCTTAACGACAATGATGGTCTGGAAGAACAGGGTGAAGAAGCAGGCTACGGTGATCGAAGAGTGGAGGAGGAAAGACATGATTATGATGGCTCCGGTGACCCAATGCTGGTGCAAGAAGGAGCCCGTGGTGACGGCTCCGGTGACCGAACAGAGTCCGGCCAGGTAAATATATTAGTTAAGCCTGTGCTGACTAGCTAATTGATGCATTCATTGTTTTGGTATGTACACATATTAATTAACACTCGTCTTTCTTCTTTTTTCTAGCCCTCCGGATCGAGCACAACTTCGGTAAAGAGACGAGGCCCGAAGAGAAAGTTGCGCTCGGATGAAAGGTTTGAGATCACAGCAATCGCGCGCGACGGCCAACCGATTGAACCCCTCCGGACAAAGGATGCATTTGCTGCTCAGTGCGGGGTTCTAGTTAGGGACAAGATCCCGATCAGCATCCACCAATGGTATAAGCCTAAGAAGGAAGACCCTGAGGTGTCTTATGTCAATGATATGCAGAAAGATGATCTTTGGACTGAGCTGAAGGCAAATTTCACCCTACCGCCAGAGGAGGATCCGGAGAAGCCAGTTATAGAGCAATTAATCAAGTCTCATGCTCTTAAGAAGATGGCAGACCTATTCAGGAGGTGGAAGAATGAGCTGAAAACGTTTGTCGACAAAGAAGAGACACCAGAATTCATCGGCCGGTATGAGAAGATCAGAGATCACTGGCCCGCATTTGTGGCCCACAAGACATCGGAAAAGAGTAAGAAGATGTCAGCGACAAACAAGAAGAATGCTGCGAAGAAGAAGCTTCACCATCGCACGGGGTCAGGTGGCTACCTCAAAGCCCGACCTAAGTGGGCCAAGGCTGAGAATGATCTGCTTGAAAAAGGGATCGAACCACAGACAATGAACTGGACAGACCGTTGCCGGACTTGGTTCTTCGGGGCTGGCGGAACCTTGGACCCTGTATCAGGGAGGTGCGTTTGGACGAACGAGCTTTTGAGAATACCAGTCAAGAAGATTCAGCAATATATCGATAGAGCGCAGGAAGGGACGTTCGTTCCAGACAGAGAGAACGACGAGCTCACAATGGCCCTCGGGAATCCTGAGCACCCTGGACGGACACGAGGCACGCCAGGCTCCGTTCCGTGGAAGGCTGGTTTTCCGGACGCGGGCGGTTACAAAAGCCAGGAGAGGAGGAAAAAAGTGGAGCAGATCCAAATTCAGAAGCTGCACGAAAGGGTTCAAGCGCTAGAGGAACGAGACGGCAATCGACATGCCGAAACTGCCCCCGAAGCTACACCGCCATCTCAGCGGAGAAGCAGCGTGGCTTCCACCGAGCTGCTTCAGCTGGAGCATGCGGCTCCTGCTAGCTACCCCGTGGATGCTATCACGGAGTCTCAACATTGCCACCTTATGGCGGAATGGCAGAACTTCAAAGTCAAGGCGGCTGTTGGCTCTGTTTTACCTCCTGAACCCGGCGCAACCTACCACTGCCGGCCGATTCCAGAAGGATATGCTAGGGTGATGGTGGATGAAATAACGGAGGGATTTGAGGAGCTCCAGCTTGACCACCCTACCGGTGAAGGGGAGACTCGGCTGGGTTCTGCTCTGAAGACTCCATGCCTATGGCGGAAGGAGCTCATCAAGCTTCCGAACTGGACGGCTCCGGCGAGTAAGGGCACTCCGCCTCCTCCTCCGCCTCCTCCTCCGGCGAGTGATCAGGGCACTCAGCCTCCTTCTCCGGCGCGTGGCGGCACTCCGCCTCCTTCTCCGCCAGCGCCGGCGCGCCAGAGCAGCCAGCCTCCTCCTTCTCCGCCTCGTCAGCAAGGGCGGAAGAGACCCGCCGCCGCTGCGGCTGCTCCGGCGCGTCGTAGTCCTTCTCCTCCGCCTCGTAAGCAAGGAAAGAAGACAGCCGCAGCCGCTCCGTCTGCTCTGCCGGCGTCTAGCAGTACAGCTGCCAGAGGCGGGAGGCAATACAGATTCGGTCCTTCTCTGAAGACTCCAGAGAAGTTACCATACGAGAGGACCGAGGAGGAAACCAGGAAGATCGTGCGAGCCGAAGTGACAAACTTCTTTGAAGGGGTGAAAGCAAAGAAACATCCACCTCCGGAGGAGAAGGTAGATCCGGTGAAAGCAAAGCGCACTCTGGCTGCCCTGACAAAACCACCAAAGTCTCCGCCGAGAGGCAACTATGAGCGCATTCTTGCAAAGACATATGCCGAAGCGGAGCGGTCGGGAAGTACTGTCAGTGATAAAAGGTTAAAAGAACGACGAGCTGGGAAAAAAATTGCCCAGCTCGGCGAACAAGCGAACCAATCGTGCCCCCCGCTCAAGGTGTCAAAAGACATCGTCGCTAATGATCCGAGTATGGTGCCCGGTTATAGCAATCTTGGAGATTACCTGCCCGACGATGTACATTATGAAATCATGGAGGTGGACGAACACAAATACCATTACGGGAAGCCTCTCGTCAAAGATGAAAGATCTCTAAGCACGATGATGCGAAGACTACATGATTGGTACATGAAAACCTGCAGAGAGTCTGATGGGATGGATACTTTGACGCTGAGAGTTAAACCGGAGCATGACCTCGTTGGAATTGATCTGCTGAATGTTCCATTTGAGGATTTCTTCCAGTTTTACAATCAAAAGGCCCTCGATAAAACAACGATCACTTGCTACTGTCTGTAAGTAGTACTACTTCTGTCATTAAGTCTCTCTATATAGGTCAGCTCTTTCATTGCATGTATTTATACTTATCCTCACTATATTATGCAGATTGAAGATCGCCGAATTGAAGAAAAGACAAATCGGTGATATTGGGTTCATTAACACAAATCTCATAGATGCATATACGGTTGAAAAACATCCCAAAGAAGCCGAGGCCAACTTGCTACAATCGTTGGTATTAAATCAAAACAAAGATATAATACTCTTTCCTTACAACTTCAAGTGAGTGTTACTGTCTTGTGCATATTCGGTTTCCCTTATTAGTCCAGGTTATGGTAATGTAATTGATGACTTATGCATGCATGCGCAGCTTCCACTATATTCTCCTAGAGATTAAGCTTGAGGAGGGAGTAGTAACCGTCTTAGACTCGAGACGAAAAGATCCCCAGGACTATGCGAACATGACTCAAATGCTCGAGAAGTAAGTTAAATCGATCATTATCCACCATATCAGCAACTTTGTTCATTTCCTGATATCAAGTAATTGTTTTCTTTGTCTGGCAGGGTTTGGAGAAAATTCACCTCAAAAGCTCCGGGACTGCCGAAGAAGCTGCAATTTAATCACCCGAAAGTAAGTACTATAGTAGCATGTTCCGCGCATCTCCTAGTGATTCAAGCGCTAGTTTCATCAATACCATTTAGCATGCTTGCTTATCAGTTTGATTGACCTCTATTTCTTGTAAAGTGGTTGTGGCAGGAACCCGGGAATAATTACTGTGGATACTACGTTTGCGAGTCCATCCGCTACACGACCTGTGAGCGGGGCTACACTGAAGAACAATATGAAGTGCGTAAGCAATAATATTCACAATTTTATTTTATTACCATCATTTGTGTTGAGTTTCATTTATTCATATATATATGTATTGACCCCCTTCTTCAAATTAGATGTTTCGGAAGCGGGATGAACTCCTAGCACCAGATCGTATGCGAGGAATTCAAGAGGAATTGGCGGCATTCTTCCTTGACCACGTGATCGCTGAAAACGGAGAATACTATGTGGACCCTGTGTTCCTACAATTTAATTAGGAGATTGTATTGTAAGAGATAATTATTGTATATATGTAGCCGGTAGTGTCGGATAGATATACGAGAACTTGTTGTTCGACCAATATCTCGGAGAAGGAGAGGTGGTCGATATCACTTCTCTCTGTATGCATATGTTCATGACGATCTTCTGTTTCCTTCATTTGATTACTAGCTAGCGTGTCTACTCCTCTCCATACGTATATAGTACGTAGCGTCGACCAAGCACGGAGATAAGAGAGGACACTTCTCTCTATTAATTAGCTAGCTAACACAATATATGAAACACCTAAATTAACCCCCCAAAACCCCTAAACCACCCCCTTTCAAAAAAACAAAAACCTCAGCTCCTGCCAGCTGCTGACGCGTGGATGCCTATTGGTCCCGGTTGGTGACACCAACCGGGACAAAAGGCCCTGCCTATTGGTCCCGGTTGGTGGCACCAACCGGGACCAAAGGCCCTCCTGCTTGGGCTCCCCGCACCGGCCACGTGGACGGCCTTTAGTCCCGGTTCGTGTAAGAACCGGGACTAAAGGGCTAGGGCATTAGTAACGACCCTTTAGTCCCGGTTCCAGAACTGGGACTAAAGGCCCTTATGAACCGGGGTAAAAGCCCATTTTCCTACTAGTGATGTGTTCATCACCGCCCATGGAGCGGAGCAGAGCAAGAGTGGCAAAGCGCTACCGTGCAAGAGCAGGAGAACGCCGCCGCGCATTAGGTGTGGTGCGCTGCACTATTTGAGTGGAGCCGTGTCAGCACCCTGTTGAGTCAACCACTCGAGATTGCACACAGTTTCTAAGAGCACAAACGTGTGTGGTAGTAGGGAGTAAGTCCCACACTATGACCATGGGGAAATGCCTTAAACACGAGGAGGCAACACTTATCAACAAGGTGCAGGTTCCCATCTGCTAGCTGAGTCGAATAGAACACACAGGTTAAGCGTGTTGGGGCTGGAGCAGTCTAAGGATGGGTGACTGGGTGGGAAGTTGCTATATCTCAAGATTTATTTAAGCGATATGATACATTCATTACAGACATTTAGCTTCTAAATGTGTCTGTAGTGACCTGTCATGTCGATTAAATAAAGCATGAGATACTTGTTTTGCAAATTTGGAGAATCATTTTTTTGTTTTGTCTTGTTTTCAAAAATTGGAGAATGATCGAGATCTGTGGGTCCGCGTGAACTATCCCTTTGACCCACAACATACGAGAAGGGTTTAACCATGACGGGTTCCTCTTGGTTTATGTTACGATAGGTCATGGTGGCATGTCAGACCAAAATTAAGTTTGAGCACATGGTTGGATTCCCTCCCGCCGGCTCGATGTTGGGGAACCGGCACCGTACGTCTTGAACCATCTGTCTTCTTGGGGGTACGGTGTTCGGTTTGTAATGCAGATGGTGCCCCATTAAAATCGTGCATTGGGGATTTGAACACCTCATGCTACCTATACATATATTTGGGCCGCATGCAGGGTATAGGTCTTCTGATCGACCCCGTTTCCCTTGTGCGGTATTCAACGACACCTATCTGCGGGCCCTGTGGTCTACATATATATATATATATATCATTTATTGGACCAACAACAAGAGGGGTTCATGGTGACATGTCCGAGCAAAATTCGAGCTCATGCGTTCTTAGGTTTCCCTCCCACACGCTCGAATTGGTGGGATGGACCGACACCCTACGTATGTCGTTCTTAATTACCTAGCTTTCATGGGGTTGTCCGGGTCGTGAGATAGGCGCCACATCAGAAATGTACATTATTGGGTATTTAAAACACATCACCCTTCCTACGTACATTAATTTGGGCCGCATGCAGGTGGTGCTGGTTTTCTGGCCCCTCTTGTTGTCCAATCTGTGGGTGCGCGTGGCCTATTATATCCCTTTTTGACTGACAACAGCAGTGGTCATTTGACCAAGATAGATTCACTTGATCCATGTTGTGGTAGGTCATGATGACATGCATTTCCGACCGAAGTATGAGTGCATGCGTCCCACCGACACGAAGTGGGGGTGGGGCAAGTACCCTATGACCTAACCTGTCATTATAGATATCCAAGTGGCCTTTCCAGTTTGCCAGGCTGGTGCCACATTAAAGTTGTCAATTGTGTATTTAAACATCACACCACCCTTTTATTCCTACATATATTTGGCCACTTCCAGGTGGTGATTGTCTTCTAGCCCCTCTCATCCGATCTTGGACTACGCGCCCACCCATGGGCCTGCGCGGTCTATCCCTTAGGACCACATGTCATGAACCCTTTTCTGACGCACCGAAAGCTTTTATGCATGGATATATATGCATCATGTGCCACATCAAAGTTGTGCATTGGGAACTTAAACATCACACACCATATTTTTCATACATATATATTTGGGCCACATGCTATTGTGGTTGTGTTCTGACCCTCTCTGAAGTTTTTTTTAGCATTTTTCTTGTTGCCAAATGGTGGTATATAAAATAGCAAACGACTCGGATGAAACAACTGTCTGCGAACATATGCGCAACGGACACGGGTGCACCGGATTAACCGTGTGCGATGCTCGTGCCCTGTAAAATCGCCATGACTTCGCAAGTGCCAGCAAGGGTAAAGGGGTAATGTGTATAGGATATTTAGGATGAATTGCACGTCTGCGTCTGAAAATTAGGACGAACCATGTGTAATGAACCAGCTAGCTAGAAATCTCAAAAAGCTACCTACCTTGAGCGATGCAAAAATTGGTTGTTTGTGGCTTTTCCTTATTATCATACACAATTTTTATGTTTAGACCGTGTGCGATGTTGGTTGCTCCCTCCCCGCTTGAATTCCTTTACCCAAATTTTAGTAGCCGCAGTATTTGAACCGTCGCCCTCACTCCTCCACCATCGATCTTATAGTAAATTTCAGTAGCCGAGGCGTTTGAACCGTCACCCTCCCTCATCCACCACTCTCTCCACCCATCATTACTGAAATTTTTAGTAGCCGTGGCATATCCTCAAACACCATGACGCCCCCTCACGAGTCCAATTTATGTGATAGCTTTACTATGTATTTTGTGCCTACATGGTAGGTTTTGTGGAATTTACCGCGTTCGCGCACTTCTTTTTGTTGATAACCCCTCAGGTGAAGTCTTTTGGGTCAATTATCATTTAATGGAGAAAATCCTCAGAAATGCTAGTGGAGTCATGTATTTAAAGTTATAATCACTTTCCATAGGTAGTGGCATCAAGTAAAAATACTTCCTCCAGATCCCGAAGTGTGCCTCGCATCCGAGGTACATCTCACATAGGGCAACAAATCCCGCGACGTGCATGATGGCATTGAGCATTAGGTTGTGGAGTTGGATCCAATAGAACTCAAGAAGGCCCTGAAGGAATGGGTGGATGGGGAATCCAATGCCCCGCAATAAGAAAGGGATAAAATAGACACACTCCTCCCCACAGGGAATAGGATGGATGTCTGTTTGCGCTCGCCCGTCCAAGGATGTAAAGCCTGGGCAGGTGGTCGCGAGATCTGGATCTGACAAATAACCTTGAGTGGCGAGCCGGTTCAGTTGTAGACGGGTGACTGAGTAGCTTCCCCAGTCACCTTGGAGAGGTCCGTGGGATCTCTTCGATGAGCCCGCATGGTTCACCATTGCCAGAGCACTCGAGCTACAACTTTGAAGAGAAGATTCTATGTTAAGATGAGAAGAGGGAAAGTTGGGGCACGGTCTCCACTGTAATCTTGGGTTATGTACCTCATACGTCTCCAACGTATCTATAATTTTTTATTGTTTCATGTTATTATATTATCAATCTTGTATACTTTATATGCATTTTTATACTATTTTATATCATTTTTGGGAACTAACGTATTAACCCAGTGCCTAGTGCCAGTTGTCGTTTCCTGCACATTTTTTGTACCAAACGGAGTCCAAACACTACGAAACGTTTGACGATTTTTTTCTGGACAAAAGAGACCCTAGAAGGTTCGGGAGGAGAGTGTAGGACAAACGAGGAGACGACAAGGAACAGGGCACGACGAGGGGGTAGGGCGCGCCCTATTACCTCGTGGGCCCCATGTTGCTCCGTCTAACCTAATTCCACTTCTATAAATTCTCAAATATATGGAAAACCCCATAGATCCACGTGAAACACTTTTTGCGCCACCGAAAGTCTTTGTTCTTCCGCGACCCCATCTGGAGGCCTTTTCCGGTACTCTACCAGATGGTGTATCGATCACAGAGGGCTTATACATCATCCTTGCTTCATTCTAATGATGCGTGAGTAGTTCACCACAGACCTACGGGTCCATAGCTAGTAGCTAGATGACTTCTCTCTCTTTGATCTTCAATGCAATGTTCTCCTTAATCTTCTTGGAGTTCTATCCGATGTAATCTTCTTTTGCGGTGTGTTTGTTGGGATCCGATGAATTGTGGGTTTATGATCCGATTATTCATTGAAAGTGATTGAGTCTTTTCTGAAGTTTATTTTTCATGATTATGATAGCTTTGTATTTCTCTCCAATCTATCCGTTTGGTTTGGCCAACTAGATTGACTTATCTTCAGTGGGAGAGGTGCTCTGTCGTGGGTTCAATCTTGTGGTGTCCAATGATAGAAAGGGTAGTAAGGAACGTATTGTATTGTTGCTAGTAAGGATAATACGATTGAGTTTAATTTATTTACATCATGTCATCTTGCTTAAGGCGTTACCCTGTTTGTTATGAACTTAATACCATAGATGCATGATTGCTGGATAGCGGTCGATTGGTGGAGTAATAGTAGTAGATGTGGGAAGGAGTTAGACTACTTGTCAGGGACGTGATGCCTATATGTATGATCATTGTCATGAATAACGTCATAACTGATACGTCTCCGTCGTATCTATAATTTTTCATTGTTCCATGCCAATATGATACAACTTTTATATACTTTTTGGCAACTTTTTATACTATTTTTGGGACTAACATATTGATCCAGTGCCCAGTGTCAGTTCCTGGTTGTCGCATGTCTTTGTTTCGCAGAATATTCATATCAAACGGAGTCCGAACGGGATAAAAACGGACGGAGAATTATTTTGGAATATTTATGATTTTTGGGAAGTAAAATCAACGCGAGACGGTGCCCGAGGGGGCCACGAGGCAGGGGGGCACGCCCCAGGGGGGCAGGCGCGCCCTGGACCCTCGCGGGCACCCCGTAAGGCAGTTGACGCTCTTCTTTTGCCGCAAGAAAGCTAATTTTATAAGGAAAACCTGGGCGAAAGATTCAACCCAATCGGAGTTACAGATCTCCGGATATAAAAGAAACGGTGAAGGGCCAGAATCAGAGAACGCAGAAACAGAGAGAGACAGAGAGACAGATGCAATCTCGGAGGGGCTCTCGCCCCTCCCACGCCATGGAGACCAAGGACTAGAGGGGAAACCCTTCTCCGATCTAGGGAGAAGGTCTAGGAAAAATAAGAAGGAGGGGGCTCTCTCCCCCTCGCTTCCGGTGGCGCCGGAGTGCCACCGGGGCCATCATCATCACCGCCATCTTCACCAACAACTTTACCGCCATCATCACCAACTCTTCCCCCCTCTATGCAGCGGTGTAACCCCTCTTTTTCCCACTGTAATCTCTACTTAAACATGGTGCTCAACGCTATATATTATTTCCCAATGATGTACGGCTATCCTATGATGTTTGAGTAGATCTGTTTTGTCCTAATGGCTATTTGATGATCAAGATTGGTTTGAGTTGCATGTTTTATTATTGGTGCTGTCCTATGGTGCTCTCCGTGTCGCGCAAGCGTGAGGGATCCCCGCTGTAGGGTTTGCAATATGTTTATGATTTGCTTATGGTGGGTGGCGTGAGTGACAGAAGCACAGACCCGAGTAAGTAGGTTGTTTGCGTATGGGATAAAGAGGACTTGATACTTTAATGCTATGGTTGGGTTTTACCTTAATGATCGTTAGTAGTTGCGGACGCTTGCTAGAGTTCCAATCATAAGTGCATATGATCCAAGTAGAGAAAGTATGTTAGCTTATGCCTCTCCCTCAAATAAAATTGCAATAGTGATTACCGGTCTAGTTATCGATTGCCTAGGGACAAATAACTTTCTCGTGAAAAAAAGCTCTCTACTAAAACTAATTTAGTTGTGTCTTTATCTAAACAGCCCCTAGCTTTTATTTACGCGCTCTTTATATTCTTGCAAACTTATCCAAAAACACCTACAAAGTACTTCTAGTTTCATACTTGTTCTAGGTAAAGCGAACGTCAAGCATGCGTAGAGTTGTATCGGTGGTCGATAGAACTTGAGGGAATATTTGTTCTACCTTTAGCTCCTCGTTGGGTTCGACACTCTTACTTATCGAAAGAGGCTACAATTGATCCCCTATACTTGTGGGTTATCAAGACCTTTTTCTGGCGCCGTTGCCGGGGAGCAATAGCGTGGGGTGAATATTCTCGTGTGTGCTTGTTTGCTTTATCACTAAGTAATTTTTATTTGCTGTTCTTAGTTGTTCTTTATCATTAGTTATGGATATGGAATAGGAAATACCAAAAAAATAGGTGTACTTGCTGCTCATGGAGATGGGGAACCTCCTAAAACCCTCGATGCTTATTATGTGAGAAATATTATGTACTACTTTAATAATCCTGAGAAAACCCCATTCAACTATGTTATGGGAGTAACGTTGGATCAACGTGAATACTTTAGGGATTATCGCTTGACACAAAAGGGGAAACTATTATGGGATCAAATTATTATGTTGTATGTGTATGCTAGGCAACTATGCTTGAGATATGATTATACTTGATGCTCTAGGACGAAGTCTCCACACCTTCCCTTTTCATGCGAATTTAATGATAATGAAACCTTGGCTTCTTATGCTAGACGTATATATGATTACTATGATGTGGAACGAATAGAAGAATTTGTTGCTTTTATGGGTGCTTATGAAATTGAATCTATGTTTAAAGAGTTTGAAGATTTTGATGATTCAGTTTATAGACCTGAAAATTTAGCTATCCTTAAATATTGTTATGAGAATTATGAATACAATTATGATATTAATGCACTTATTGAGAAAGTCTCCGCTGTCCAAGAAGAGACTAATATTTTGCAGGAATCTATGGAAGAAGAAGTTGATGAAACTGTGAGCTCATTGGATGAAAAAGATGAGGAGAGCGAAGAACAAAAGGAGGAAGAGCGGATTGATCACCCGTGCCCACCTTCTAATGAGAGTAACTCTTCAATTCATACATTGTTTAATTCCCCTTCGTGCTTACCGAAGGATGATTGCTATGATGACTGTTATGATCCCTTTGATTCTTTTGGAATATCCCTTTTTGATGATGCTTGCTATGCTTGTGGCTAAGAAGCCAATATAAATTATGCTTATGGAGATGAACTTGCTATAGTTCCTTATGTTAAACATGAAATTGTTGCTATTGCACCCACGCATGATAGTCCTATTATCTTTTTGAATTCTCCCGATTACACTATATCGGAGAAGTTTGCACTTATTAAGGATTATATTGATGGGTTGCGTTTTACTACCACACATGATGATTTTGATAGATATAATATGCATGTGCTTGCTGCTCCTACTTGCAATTATTATGAGAGAGGAACTACATCTCCGCCTCTTTATGTTTCCAACATGATAGAATTGCAAGAAACTGCTTATACTATGCATTGGCCTTTACTTCGCGTGCATGAATTGTTCTTTTATGACATGCCGATGCATAGGAAGATAGTTAGACTTCGTTGTTGCATGATATATGTTACTTTGTGCTCACTACTAAATTACAAATCATTGTTAATTAAATTTGGCTTTGATATACCTTGGGATCCGGGTGGATCCATTACTTGAGCACTATATACCTAGCTTAATGGGTTTAAAGAAAGCGCTGCCAGGGAGACAACCCGGAAGTTTTAGAGAGTCATTTATTTCTGTTGAGTGCTTTTATATAGTTTAAAAACAAAAACAATAAAGAGGGGAACCCAAAACTTTTCAAAAAAGAAAATTGAAAGTGAGATAGACGAGCATTGTGAAAGTGGGGGACGTCCTTGAACTTTGTTCATGCCCATGGGAACTTTGTGAATCTTAATTACAGAAACTTTTCAACAAAAATAATTATCCCTTGTACAATTCCATTGTATTATAAAAATAATGTGCCAAGGTTTGCCTTTAGGATGTTTACAATGCTTGTTGGTTTGTACGGTGCAGGACAGAAACTTTGGCTGTAGTGAGCGATTTTACATTTTTTACTGGAACGTCAAATGGTTCTGATTCTTTTTGCACTGTCTTTCTACACAAATTTTTTATTTTTCCTAATTTTGGAAGAAATTTTCAAGTATCAGAAGTATGGTGAATGTTCAGATTATTACAGACTGTTCTGTTTTAGACAGATTCTGTTTTTGATGCATAGTTTGCTTGTTTTGATGAAACTATCAATTTATATCAGTGGATTAAGCCATGAAAAAGCTATATTACAGTAGACACAATGCAAATACAAAATATGAATTGGTTTGCAACAGTACTTAGAGTAGTGATTTGCTTTATTATACTAACGGATCTTACCGAGTTTTCTGTTGAAGTTTTGTGTGGATGAAGTGTTCGATGATCGAGGAGGTCTCGGTGTTAGAAGAAGGAAGAGAGGCAAGAGCCCAAGATTGGGGATGCCCAAGGCACCCCAAGTAAATATTCAAGGATACTCAAGCGTCTAAGCTTGGGGATGCCCCGGAAGGCATCCCCTCTTTCTTCAACAAGTATCGGTATGTTTTCGGATTCGTTTCATTCATGTGATATGTGCAAATCTTGGAGAGTCTTTTGCGTTTAGTTTTCATTTTTCTTTTATGCACCATGATGGTATGAGATAGTCCTTGGTTGATTTATATAATGCTCATTGCACTTCACTTAAATCTTTTGAGTATGGCTTTATAGAATGCTTCATGTGCTTCACTTATATCATTTGAAGTTTGGATTGCCTGTTTCTCTTCACATAGAAAACCGCCATTTGTAGAATGCTCTTTTGCTTCACTTATATTTGTTAGAGCATGGGCATATATTTTGTAGAAAGAATTAAACTCTCTTGCTTCACTTATATCTATTTAGAGAGATGACAGGAACCGGTCATTCACATGGTTAGTCATAAAATCCTACATAAAACTTGTAGATCGCTGAATATGATATGTTTGATTCCTTGCAATAGTTTTGCGATATAAAGGTGGTGATATTAAAGTGTGCTAGTGGGTAGTTGTGGATTAGTAGAAATACTTGTGTTGAGGTTTGTGATTCCCGTAGCATGCACGTATGGTGAACCGTTATGTAACGAAGTTGGAGCATGATTTATTTTTTGATTGCCATCCTTTGTGTTGAGGTCGGGATCGCGCGATGGTTAACTCCTACCAACCCTTCCCCTAGGGGCATGCGTCTAATACTTGGTTTCGATAGCTTCTAAATTTTTGCAATAAGTATGTGAGTTCTTTATGACTAAAGTTGAGTCCATGGATTATACGCACTCTCACCCTTCCACCATTGCTAGCCTCTCTAGTACCGCGCAACTTCCGCCGGTGCATTACACCCACCATATACCTTCCTCAAAACAGCCACCATACCTACCTATTATGGCATTTCCATAGCCATTCCGAGATATATTGCCATGCAACTTCCATCATCATCATATACATGACTTGAGCATTCATTGTCATATTGCTTTGCATGATCGTAAGACAGCTAGCATGATGTTTTCATGGCTTGTCCGTTTTTTGATGTCATTACTACGCTAGATCATTGCACATCCCGGTACACCGCCGGAGGCATTCATATAGAGTCATATCTTTGTTCTAGTATCGAGTTGTAATATTGAGTTGTAAGTAAATAGAAGTGTGATGATCATCATTTTTAGAACATTGTCCCATGAGAGGTTATCAAACTAAAAGTGGCCAAAGAAGCCCCCAAAAAAGAGAGAGAGGCCAAAGAAGCCTATAAAAGGAGAGAAAAAGAGAGAAGGGACAATGTTACTATTCTTTTACCACACTTGTGCTTCAGAGTAGCACCATGTTCTTCATATAGAGAGTCTCTTGAGTTATCACTTTCATATACTAGTGGGAATTTTCATTATAGAACTTGGCTTGTATATTCTGATGATGGGCTTCCTCAAATGCCCGAGGTCTTCATGAGCAAGCAAGTTGGATGCACACCCACTTAGTTTCCATTTTGAGCTTTCATACACTTATAGCTCTTAGTGCATCCGTTGCATGGCAATCCCTACTCACTCACATTGATATCTATTGATGGGCATCTCCATAGCCCGTTGATATGCCTAGTTGATGTGAGACTATCTTCTCCTTTTTGTCTTCTCCACCACCATCATATTCTATTCCACCTATAGTGCTATGTCCATGGCTCACGCTCATGTATTGCGTGAAAGTTGAAAAGGTTTGAGAACACTAAAGTATGAAACAATTGCTTGGCTAATTCCGGGGTTGTGCATGATTGAAATATTTTGTGTGATGAAGATGGAGCATAGCCAGACTATATGATTTTGTAGGGATAACTTTCTTTGGCCATGTTGTTTTGAAAAGACATGATTGCTTTATT
This sequence comes from Triticum aestivum, assembly GCF_018294505.1. Classification (NCBI taxonomy): domain Eukaryota; kingdom Viridiplantae; phylum Streptophyta; class Magnoliopsida; order Poales; family Poaceae; genus Triticum; species Triticum aestivum. The sequence continues at coordinate 489,471,577 of NC_057796.1, forward strand.
AGTATGCTTGAAGTATTATTGTTTTTATGTCAATTGATAGACTGTTGCTTTGAATCACTCGTGTCTTAATATTCATGCCATGATTAGATACATGATCAAGATTATGCTAGGTAGCATTCCACATCAAAAATTATCTTTTTTAGCATTTACCTACTCGAGGACGAGCAGGAATTAAGCTTGGGGATGCTGATACGTCTCTGTCGTATCTATAATTTTTTATTGTTCCATGCCAATATGATACAACTTTTATATACTTTTTGGCAACTTTTTATACTATTTTTGGGACTAACATATTGATCCAGTGCCCAGTGCCAGTTCATGCTTGTTGCATGTCTCTGTTTCGCAGAATATCCATATCAAATGGAGTCCAAACGGGATAAAAATGGACGGAGAATTATTTTGGAATATTTATGATTTTTGGGAAGTAAAATCAACGCGAGACGGTGCCCGAGGGGGCCACGAGGCAGGGGGCGCGCCCCAGGGGGGCAGGCGCGCCCTGGACCCTCGTGGGCACCCCGTAAGGCGGTTGACGTTCTTCTTTTGCCGCAAGAAAGCTAATTTTATGAGGAAAATCTGGGCGAAAGATTCAACCCAATCGGAGTTATGGATCTCCGGATATAAAAGAAACGATGAAGGGCCAGAATCAGAGAACACAGAAACAGAGAGAGACAGATAGACAGATCCAATCTCGGAGGGGCTGTCGCCCCTCCCACGCCATGGAGACCAAGGACCAGAGGGGAAACCCTTCTCCGATCTAGGGAGAAGGTCAAGGAAGAAGAAGAAGGAGGGGGGCTCTCTCCCCCTCGCTTCCGGTGGCGCCGGAGTGCCACCGGGGCTATCATCATCACCGCCATCGTCACCAACAACTTCACCGCCATCATCACCAACTCTTCCCCCCTCTATGCAGCGGTGTAACCCCTCTTTTTCCCGCTGTAATCTCTACTTAAACATGGTGCTCAACGCTATATATTATTTCCCAATGATGTATGGCTATCCTATGATGTTTGAGTAGATCCGTTTTGTCCTAATGGCTATTTGATGATCAAGATTGGTTTGAGTTGCATGTTTTATTATTGGTGCTATCCTATGGTGCTCTCCGTGTCGCGCAAGCGTGAGGGATCCCCGCTGTAGGGTTTGCAATATGTTTATGATTTGCTTATGGTGGGTGGCGTGAGTGACAGAAGCATAGAGTAAGTAGGTTGTTTGCGTATGGGATAAAGAGGACTTGATACTTTAATGCTATGGTTGGGTTTTACCTTAATGATCTTTAGTAGTTGCGGACGCTTGCTAGAGTTCCAATCATAAGTGCATATGATCCAAGTAGAGAAAGTATGTTAGCTTATGCCTCTCCCTCAAATAAAATTGCAATAGTGATTACCGGTCTAGTTATCGATTGCCTAGGGACAAATAACTTTCTCGTGACAAAAAGCTCTCTACTAAAACAAATTTAGTTGTGTCTTCATCTAAACAGCCCCTAGCTTTTATTTACGCGCTCTTTATATTCTTGCAAACTTATCCAAAAACACCTACAAAGTACTTCTAGCACTAGTAGAAAAGGGGGCTTTTGTCCCGGTTGGTAAGGGCCTTTAGTCCCGGTTTTTGAACCGGGACTAAAGGGTCATTACTAATGCCTCCCCCCTTTAGTCCCGGTTCTTACACGAACCGGGACTAAAGGGCGTCCACGTGGACACAGCCTGGAGCTCCACCTTTAGTCCCGGTTGGTGTTACCAACCGGGACTAAAGGAAATTTTATGATTTTTTTTTTGAAATTTTTTTTTTGTGAATTTTTTTTAAAAAAAAATGATTTTCAAATTTCTGAATTATTTTAACCTCTAATCTCTAATCACCACCCCTCATCACTGCTCAATTTATCCTCTAATCTCTAATCACCCCTCATCATTCCAAATCATCTAACTTCCCGGACGGTCACCCATCCTCTCACTACTCCAGCCTGAGCACACTTAACTTCCGGGTTCTATTCTCCCTCATTTCCAAGTCTCCACTTGTTGTTTTCCTGACAATAGTAAGATGTCAATTCTATTAACTCTCAGGAATTTAGCTTGAGCATGAAGTGACACATTTCACTGTTTGAGTTTGAAACTATTGTTTTAAAAAACAATAATTATTTAGTAACACTAATATTTCTGGAATAATTAGTTTGACCATTGTTTGACCACTGTTTGACCATAGTTTGACCACAGTTTGACCAGATTTGACCAAAATTCAAAAAAACTGAAATAATTATTTAGTAACACTAATATTCTAGAATAATTAGTTTGACCATTGTTTGACCACAGTTTAATTTTTTTTCCATTTTTTCCCTCTCTAGATCTTAAAAGCCCCATAACTTTTTTTCTGTTAGGTTTTTGAGGATTTTGAAAATGTTTAACGGGGTTCCCCCCGTTAAATTCGGATGTAACTTTTCGAGTAGATGATTTTTCATATAAAAAACTTTTTCATCTGAGTTCGTATGCAAAAGTTATGCCCATTTTAAGAAATTCCAGAGAGATTTTGCAAATAAAGTCGAAATTCATATTTGTTAATTTTCCCAACAACTAGACCACATATCACATGGGAAACTTATTTTATTTTATTTTTTTTACATTTCCATCATTTTCTTTTGTTTTTTCTAAAACTGAAAAGGCGGTCCAGGGGGGGTAGAGTTTGAAAATGGGCCCTTTAGTACCGGTTCGTGCCATGAACCGGTACTAATGCCTCAAAGCCCATTAGTACCAGTTGGTGGCACCAACCGGTACTAATGGGCATCGCACCCTTTAGTCCCGGTTCGTGGCACCAACCGGGACTAAAGGGCCCAGGTGAACCGGGACTAATGCCTTAGCCGCACGAACCGGGACCAACACATTAGTCCCGGTTCGTGACTGAACCGGGACTAATGTGAATATTGCCCTGTGACGAAAGCCCTGTTTTGTACTAATGTAGTTTCATACTTGTTCTAGGTAAAGCGAACGTCAAGCGTGCGTAGAGTTGTATCGGTGGTCGATAGAACTTGAGGGAATATTTGTTCTACCTTTAGCTCCTCGTTGGGTTCGACACTCTTACTTATCAAAAGAGGCTACAATTGATCCCCTATACTTGTGGGTTATCAATAACCATGCGATTTTCTATCAATTACCCAACAGTAATTTGTTTACCCACTGTATGTTATGTGTTCAAGAGAGAAGCCTCTAGTGAAAACTATGGCCCCCGGGTCTACTTTAATCATATTGCAAAAACCAAAAATATCTCGCTGCATTTTATTTTTTATTCATTTTTGCAATTTATCTACGTTAATATACAAGATTTAGTCCTTGCAAGTAACGAGTTCAAGAAGATTGACAACCCTCTTCCCGGCGTTGGGTGCAAGTATTTGCTTTTGTGTGTGCAAGTGCCGTTCACGAGGCTTGGTGTGATCCTCCTATTGGTTCGATAAACCTTGGTTGTCACGGAGTAAAATACTTATCTCTATTGTACTACTTTACCCTTCCTCTTCGGCAAAAATTCCAACGCAGCTCACAAGTAGCAGTACCCACTAAAACAAGCAAAAGGGGGATGCTTCGATGCCCAGCCATAAATAAAACATGGTCCCGGCGACACGGAAATTGAGAAGAATTATAAATAACTGAGTGGGTCGCACATGGTGGGACCCATGGTAAGGTCCTTGGATTGCCTTTAAGCATTGATCTCCTAGAAACTGCGTAGATCTTGCGGATCCTCGGGTTGAACCTGACCTGCTAGGAAAGGAACTCGCCTGTCAAGCCGAATACTTCAAGCCAGAAGACACCGGTCCGAAAACGATTGCCATCCTCGGTTTCGAAGACAAGTTCAGAGGCTACTGACGGTATCCTGGACTAGGAGGTACCAACTTAGTTGGCCCTCAGGCCGATCTTACAGCCCACCAATCTCAATAAGGAAGGACTCCGGGAGCCTCGAACCTATACGTGATCTAGCTAGAGACAGTCGAAGACTTGGCGTATACTTTAAGGATATCTCCCGTGGATGGCGTGTCTACTCCTAGTTGGCAACCAACCATGTGTAACTCCAGATACCCCCAACACATATATAAGGTTAGTGGTTTAGTCTGTAGAGGCACAACCCCAATTACTCACCTTATGGTTAGAACATTACATACGATCTCGAGGTAGATCTACCCTGTATTCGATACTTCACCGCCAATACAATAAAAAGCAGGATTATGGTTTTACCTCTTCGAGAGTGCCCGAACCTGGGTAAACATTGCGTCCCTTGTCTCGTGTTACCTATCGATCTGAGATCGACAGTTTGGGACCCCCTACCCGAGATCAGTCGATTTTATTACCGACACTAGGCCCTCACGATGTGAGTAACAACCCTAGAAATGCTTGTCTTAAATATTACACTCAGGGGGAAGGAGGTTAGTCTCCCACTGTATGAAGTGAGGTAATTTTACAACATGGTTGGTAGAAAGTTACGTTTTGCATATGAAATATCACACTAAAAAGAGATGATGTAATTTTACAACAGGAAATGAGGTACATGCATACTAGAAAGTTACATTCTGCATGTGATAAAAAATGTGGCTATGTCGACTCGCCAAGGTTATTCTTCACTCTGTCCTAATAGAGTATCTATAATAGGGTGTCTATAAGGAGTGATCGATGCGGCCATCTCCGTGAAGCCAAAACATCTTGTGTACATGCCAATGGTCTGCTTCCGGTCTTCCTCGCGCCGTCCGCCTCAGACGCGTCGATCTGCTCCGGGCCTTCCTCGCACTGGCGTCCTCATACACACCACACGCGGGCATCGCCGCCGCGGTCCTGATTTCAGTGGCACGCTCAACTCCTCTGGGCCTCCTCACACCAGCAGCATCAGACCGTACGCGTCTGATGCGGCCGTCCCCACGCAGCCCAGTGAGCAGGGGCGGGCCCACCTCTATTCAAGGGTATTCAACTGAATACCCATTATTTTTGGCAAAAAACTGGTATATATAGCGTATATAATGTGTCTCTATATGCAGAAAACGAAACTGATACATGTACGCCCATAAACAAAACTAGCCCAGCAGTCCACCCTCTTTTTCCCGCAAGGCCTCAACACCCACGGCCCAAATGGCTAGAGCACACCGCACATATATATGTTGAACGGAACCAAGTTATTATCAATTTTTATTAAAATTTCTTATGCGATATTTTTTTTATATAGTTTAGAAATAGTACAATATGCTGCTATAATCGGTTATACTCGCCCAAAGTAAAGCTATAGGCTTTCAAAAAACGTTTTCAAATTTTGGATACACATCCCTCAATTCCTGGGCCCGCCCCTGCCAGTGAGCCTGTACACACGCGTTGCTCTGCTCGAGAATCTCCTCACGCCAATGGCCTCTAACGCACTGGACCCAGTCATCCTTGTTGGGAATTAGCACACAAATGCACTTGTGGTTAACTGAAAACTGCAGCAGAAACAAGTAATCTCAGCACCACATCATATACTAACTCAAAGATCGTTGTTTAGCACGGAAGGAAACATATGCAGCAGCATATAGTGAGGCAGGAAATGTTACTCAGCAGGCAAGACACTCCTCAGCCTAGCGTCTTGTGGTAGGAGTAAGTTTCTGGAAAACACCAAGCATCAACAAAGAGACACCAGATTTTTACGTGGAAAACCCCTCAACTTGAGGGGGAAAACCACGGGCCGAAGCCACCCAAATCATCTTCCACTATTATCAAATGTGGGATACAACAAGTTCTTCTCTAGACAGCACTAGAGGATCTCATACATCAAGATTTCTGAATCTTGGATGAACACAACAAGATTTGGGGCTCAAGAACTAGGGATTGGAACAATCTCACCAAAGATGGTGGAACCGAAGCTTGAAGGAGACAATGTAGTGGATCTGGACCATCATAACCTTGGGGAGGAGCTCCCTTTTCTTCTTCCTTCAATCTTCCTCTTCTTCCCTTGCTCTCTTGGTTTTCTCTCTTCTTCTCTCTTGGATGATGAACTGATTTTCGTCACCCTTGGTGGTGGCTGCTGAATGGAGGGTAAAGCATCCCATCCACTCATGTGCAAAGTCCAAAATGACCCTAGGTCATAGCCCTAATGGGTAGTGGGCTTCTGCACCTCTTTGGGCTGCCTAAAAGGCCTCAAATGGTCATCTCCTCACAGCCCACATGAGGAGGATATCCCAACAATCCTCGTCGCGGCCCCAGTTCCAGCGAGATGAATTCGGGAAGGACAAGCTGGCTCCCCCCACCCCCAACCCCCTGCATCCTCCCTGTCCCGGCGTCACTATCAACACCGCAAGCCCAACCTGAAGAAGAGCGTGAGCGTCTCTTCTCCTCATGATTGGCCGTCACTTCATGCACTTATTAGCTGTTGTAGTTTTGGGTTTCTGGTGGTGTGCTTGGGCTGTTGAATCTTCTTTCATTTTTGTGAGACTTCTATGGCATGGAAAGCTTCTATCAAGATCGGTATCGATGGTGAGCTCGAGCCTTCGATCCGATCTGGTTTACTTGCCTCGTGATTTGCTTGATTTGGTGTGGTAATGTGGTATTATTATATTTCTTGGGGCTTGCTGGTATTTCTGAGGTGCTTGCTACCTTCAACTGGGCGAGGACAGCGACCTACGAACTACAGCAACAACGCTTCTACAGTTCAAGGCCATGTACTCCTGTTCTTCAGTAGTTTTTTCCATGTGCAACCGTACATGCTATAGGTACACAATGTTTTCATCCATTGCTGCTTCTGCATCTTTGTGTGCTTTATTAATATCTAAATTTAATTTTCCTCGACTGATCATTGCCGGTCCCAGATGCTCATGTTCCCGTGTGTTGTTTCTTGAGAGCATTTTGTTCTTCGGATAAGGGTGTGACAAACTGACAATGAATTAGTGCTTCTTGATGTGCAACCTAATCGTACTTCCCAAATTCATATATAACTATCTCACAGATTTGGTAAGTACTGTTAGCACTAATTTTGTCATGATGTATTTGCATATTTGTTTTAGTTTGCATGTAGTTAGAGTTAGCCAGGTGATTCGGTCAAGTAGTGATAGATGCATGCGTTGAGGTTGTTGGCTGCATGCACGTACTAGTATTTGGGATCCTAGAGAGATTCCAGGAGGTGGATAAGGTCATGGGTTAGTTCTGTTAGTACTGGAGAGTCCCTTGTACGTGGACGTGCATGTAGGTAATTAGTTAGTCCATGCATTAGTTGAGTTAGTGGCCGAGTGTGGCTGCTGGGTCATGGCGTGAGTTGCATGGCAGAAGTGCCTAAACTTTTTGTATATATAGTGCTTTGAGTAATGAAAAAAGAAGGCCGTGAGGGCTGATGCAAAGATGTAGCCACGGTGTGCCATCAAGGGAGTGCCTTTGGCAAAGCAATTGCATTTCTCTTGGTGCTGGTGTGTGTGTGTTTCTTTCTCGGTTTCTTCCAGCGTGTGTGTTCTTGAGAGAAACAAGAGGAAGAGAGAGTCATGTGAGGTAGAAGAAGAAGCGGCGCCAACAAGTACGAGCCCCATCCTATTCTTTATTACAGTATCTTTCAAGAATCAAGACTACAAGGAAAACCCAGGTTAGTAATAAACAATTGAGTTTCAGTTCCTTAACAAAAATGTAGTTGTGTTTCAGTTCTGTAAGCCCCATCTTATTCTTTATTTCAGTTTCTTTCAGGGGTCAAGACTGCCAAGGACAACCCAGCTGATTAGTAATAAATAATTGTGTTTCAGTTCCTTTAAAAAAATGTAGTTGTGTTTCAGTTCTGTAAGTATAAAGTGCATGCTTCATATTGTCAATAAACTCATCAAATTAAAAAGATGCATGATGTATAGTTCTGTCCCTCCCCTGATCTTTACACTTTTCTCTAGATGTTCTCTTCTTTTGATCCTTGCCGCTCTGGTTGCTCTGTGTAAAATGCTACCCGCTTATGAAATGAAAAGAGCACTTGCTGGGTATTTACACCATGCAGCTACAATCCTTTTAGAAATTGTTGCTTTGTTGGAACATAAAAGATAAAAGCATCCGAAGTAGGGAATTCGGTATACAATGCACAACCTACAACAGCAAGACTTTCAGAAATTGTTCTCATTCTCACGCAATAATAAATATTTGCTTACAATATTGCTTGATACCTTTGGATGTTTACAGCATATATCTCAGCTTTAGCTCATGCCTCGCTTGATGATAAGATATCTAAGTTTTAGGTGCTCTTTATCGGTACAATCATATGGGCGCCATAGTTTATTATTCTGTTCATATTTTATTTTTTTCCTGTGTTACAAGACTTGGCTACATATATTTGAGCATTTGCGTACAGGTGAACAAATGCCTCTTTTGACTCTAATCCAATCAAGTATACTAGAGTTATGTCGGTGCTCTTACCTGCCAGTTTGACAACTGAGGATTGAAACACCTACGCTTTAGTATTAAACTCTTTATGTTCATACAATATGTAGTATTGTTTAACATTTCGAGTGTAAATATCAATAGAGAAATGTGTAACAGCTCTCGTGTGCCCCTACACCCTCAGGAACAGTAAATTCATAAAAAAATTGAAAAAAAAAACTTTCAGGGGTCAAAGATTTTATGTTCTTGCAAAGTTTCAGCAACAAATAACCTTTGTGGAGCCCTCACCGAAAAAACAACATCACTGCTCAAAAATGTACATAAACTTTGAACAATGATTTTGTTTTTTTACTTAGGGCTCTTCGAATGTTATTTTTAGCTAAAACTTTGCAAGATCATCAAAAGTTTGATCATGTTCGATGTCCCAAAGTTTTTTTTAATTTATTTTGAATTTACTGTTCATAGAGGGTGTAGGGTCACCCGGATGCTGAAAATCCTATCTCATATCAATAACCCATTGGATCTTTAGCTGATGCAGTATTTCTTATTCATTCATTAGGCACAATCTTTCCTCCAAATCAACTCATAGAAGATAGAAAGTCCCACAGCAACGGGGTATCATCTAGAGAGAGTGTGTTAGAGTGTGTGTGTGTGTAGTACAAAGTGGGGTCCAACGACTTGTACACTATGTCAATGGGATATATAGTGTACCTTGACCCGTCATCAATTGAGCTGAGGTGTTTTTGTCTTACTACCTCAACTCGGTCAACCTTGCGGCGCTATTTATACGCCAACTCGCATGTGTTGTGCCATGCAGTTAGCTAGGATACAACTGTGCAACAAATAGGTACAGCGTGCATCTGATCGTCATCCTTCCATGGCACCAACGGGCGGTGGCGTAGTACTGGCGATGTCAGCCCATGTGGTCCACTGTTGTTTAGCGTACTTATTAATGCTAGCTATCCATATGGCTGCATGCATCGCCCAAATACGAGCCAGGGTTATATCCTTTTAAAAAAAATACTAGCTATCCACACAACATCTTAAATTCTTAATAGAAAAAAGCATCTTCGCATACAAAGGGGAACGATTGACCTTTTTTTGCATTTTTTTAGTAAGTTAGTGAAGTGCAGGGACAAAAATGTCTATAATTGAGGTTTTCTGGTCCATGTTATTCAGCAAATTAATGAGTACAATTCAGTAGCCATGTCCATTAAGTAATGGACTGGTGTTTATGGTACTGTCTGGCACTATAATCAATTGAGATGAGGTGTCCTTTGTCTTACTCTACGCTTCTAGCTTGGACATCACTCGGTCAATCTTTCGGCGCTATTTATATGCCAGCTCCCTGTTCTGGGTCGCGCAGTTAGCTATAGGCTACCATTGCACAACAAAAAGCTATTGTGTATCTGAGCATAATCCTTCCATGGCACCAACGGACGGAGGTGCAGCTAGCGCGGCGATGCTGCAATTCCTCCTCTTCACTCACCTCATCGTTGCCGCCTGCAGCAGCGGACAGGTCCAATTAATATTCCATATAGTTGTCAATTTAGCATATATTTGATGCAGTTAGGTATGCGAAATTCTCTAGAATTCATGATGCCATCGTCGCTGTCATGACACCATCGTTGAGTAGGATCAAAGTCTGTATGCTATGTGGTATCCGAGGTCCTCTTCACCTTTTTTTTCTCGGGGACGAGAGACCAATTCATCAAACTGTCCATCTACTGTTGGTTGGTAGTGTATGCTATGTGCCGTGTGGTGGAGGCCAGATGCACGCCAGTAGAGGCATCCGCCCGTGTCATCCTCCTCAATCTTGTGCCGTTGTGGTGTGATGGTTTTCAGGCCGGATCGAACACGCTGACGGTGGACTCACGCACACAGGGAACACACGCGAACACAGAGGCGAGAGAGATTTTGCGACGCGTAAAAACCTGCGTCTTTTCTGCTCCTTTTTTTTATTCTCAGGTGCACGACGTCTTAGCGATCGTGACCGATTCCTACGCCCTCCACGATCCTTGATTGCCTGTGCCATCCCACAAGACCAGATCGTGCAGCGCTTACAACTGAATAAGCGGAAACTAACTAACCTCCACGTGAACGCAGCACGTGTCAGGGTTATTTGCAACAAGCAAAACATAAAAACAAGTCTTTGACATGATCAGATAATCTGTCCATGTCCTACTGAAAACGAAATTCAGACTAAATGTGACACAACGCCACAGCTAGCTCAATAAGACTGACATGGTGGAGGAAGGAAACTGATGGCACATACGGATGAGGCCGCCAACGAACTTGCCCAGTTCTCAGGACTGGTTGCTAAATCTTTAGATCAAATGGCGACCATGCGCCGACCTCCATGGGAGGTGGCTGGCAAACCAAAATGAAAGCAGTTTCCTGGGCTCAGCCTGGCGTCCATAGTTTCTTCCTCTGGTGAGTCTCTGGCGGTGTTGCTGTGCCAAACCCTCCGCCGCAAACAGTCATGTCCACGAACACAGTTGGTTTGGGGAAGTGTTGAAACCAATGTCTAGGACTGGATTACAATATAGTTTTGTTTTCAAGGGTTCTGTCCGCCGCTTTGTTTACAAGGGTCATGTTGCCTAATGTTTCGAACCAGCTCTAATTTTTAGTTTACTGATGAGTCAGGTCGTATGCGGTTCTTGAATGTTTCTAATGTGATCTAATGTGAATCGGGGGTCCTTCGAGACCCTTGCATTGTTCAGAAAAATGTGGATTGATTATTTCTTACCTACTAGTAACGTGTACAATGCATGTTGATATTAGGCAGGATATTAGGTGCACATTGATATTAGGTAAGATATTAATTGTGTTAAATGTGTTTGGTGCTCAGCGTTGAAGCGGTTTGGACCTTTAGATCCATGTGGTTTTATGTTTGAGATTTTTGGATCTGCTCCATTAATGCCTTTTATGTATTAGTATAGATAATAATGCCAGTATACAAGTTTATTATTTTTGTACACTCCTCTAAGAGTTCGGTCATCAGCCCTACCTGGTTATATTTTTAACCAATATTAAATCGCAAAATTTGGCATGAAGTCAAACTGTGCGGACCAAATTTGGCGGAACTTCATATATTAGGCCAGTATTATAACAAGGAAATATACCTACTAGGCTTAGCATCAATTAAGAATTAATTCTGGGCCAATTTTATTGCAAATTTGAAACATTACGTCAGTTTGTAATAAATGTCCGAGTCCAAAATCACCTAAAATCTCCACCTACAGCATGTTTGAATTAGCTGCTCTTTCAACAAGCACGCACCAATGGTTGCTGCTTCTTTGCATACATCACCAAACGCTTGTGGAAATGGAAATTTTGGGCTTGATGGTACAAAAAACAAAAGGTTGTTGTTCCCTTCAAAAAAACAAAAGGTTGTTGTTTCTCATTACTGATACCACAACGTTTGGGGTTTTGTGTAAGTTACTCAATTGTGCATAAATTTACTTTGTCTTTTTGTCTTTTTCCCACATGTATGCAGGGACCAAATCTTGAAGGAACTCCTGGTGTACCTATGGCCGTCCCCATGCCCATGCCGGCAATCACAGCTGACTCACCTGACCAATTCCGTGGAAAGCTTCGACTCCCGCGTTTTGCTATGCCAACCCACTATAAGCTCCATTTCCACCCAGACCTAGTCTCCTCAACATTTTCTAGTGTGGTGTCGATTAATGTCTTCATTTTAGCGCCCACTCGTTTCCTTGTGCTAAATGTTGTGGAACTCACCATCGACCATGCTTCCATCCACTTCAAGGTACACACTGATGTGCCGACCTGTAATGAAAGATCTACTCTCTAAAGATGCTTATTTCTTCAAAGTACATAATAAACGCCATCTTCACTGGTGTCATGGTTCCTGGTTATTGCAGAGTTTGGAGCCAACCGACGTGGTGTTCTTCAAGGACGACCAGATTATGGTACTCGGGTTTCTTAAAGAGCTTCCACTAGGTGAGGGTGTGCTAAGTATGCACTTCAATGGCACCCTTAGCGATGAGATGAAGGGATTTCACAGAGGGTATGAGTTTCTTCTTGCATTTTTCATTCCTGATATTTCCAATATTTTTAAAATAATTCATGCATGAAAATGTAATGTTGTTGATATGAAGTGTTATATGAAGTTGCCACACACACACACACACACACACAGAGTACAATCAAGAGTTGTATTAAGTTGCCATGCACCAAGATCTAGATAAGTCATGTCATTTCTCATCACCACGCATAGCGTTGACTTCAAAAAATAAGCACACACCCAGTGACTATCTAATGGTCAGAAAATCCATATAGATTTAATTATGTATATCAATGGATCATTATGTATACAATAGGAGAGATAACAGATGAATTGTTTGTTTCCATATGCTCAGAACCTTTTAGGACACCAAAGTCACTAGCTAGTGGTATCACTACTGAAACTACAGAAGACACTAGCATTTGGGAAGTATGTGTGTACAACTAATACTATTGTATTTCACGTTTCATGATTTTTTTGTGTATTATGCTTTCAGTAAATACCACTATAAGGGGGAGATGGCATACATGGCGTTCACAGTGTTTGAGCCCGTGCATGCGCGACGGTGTTTTCCTTGTTGGGATGAACCTAATTTCAAGGTGATTATCGTAATAAGATTTATAGATTCTCTAGAGGCTCAATCTATGATTTTTATTTCTTCAGCAGCATTGTCCGTGCACTCATAAGGCCACAATATGTATGTATGTTCGAACAACTGTAATTCCTCATCAGAAGTCTTAATCTTCCTCTCATATGTGTGCAGCAGGGGCCTCAGTGAGGTTGTATATTCTATTATTTTTCTCACGTTATTTCAAACTTTCAGGCTAAGTCCAAGTTAACTTTAGAAGTTCAATCTGACTTGGTAGCTCTATCCAACATGCCTGTACTTGGTGAGATGGTGGATGGTTCTATCAAGGTTGTCCATTTTGAGGAATCACCCCTGATGTCAACTTATTTAGTTGCCATGGTTGTTGGTATTTTTGAGTTTATAGAAGGTGTGACGTCAGAAGGTATCAAATCCACTTTTGTTATCGCATTCACATCATCCTTTGAAATGTCAATGGATTCATTATTTTATACCACTTTCCACCATTCTAATTATTTAGGCACCATAGTCCGTGTGTACACCGAAGTTGGCAAGTCTAAACAAGGGCAGTTTGCATTGGATGTTGCAGTGAAGTCATTGGATCTATATGATGAGTAAGATCATAACCTACCCATGTAGTTAAGTAAACCAGTTGAAAAGAAGAACATAAGTCAATGTAATCCCAGAGATAAGCTGACATGGTGTCCTAGTTTAAAATCATACATATTTTCCACCAAAACATGTGTCACACATTATACTATATATGAAGTTACCAAGCAAAACATCTTGCACACGTTGTCAAGTGCACCTAATAGCTTAACCTGGGTATGCTCCTGATTGTGATAAAGTATCTCAAGATATGAAAGTTAATGGATAGAATCCCTAACCAGGTGTTTATTTCCTACATGTCTAAGTTACTTTGAAACTCCTTATGCACTCCCTAAGCTGGACATGATTGGAATCCCTGATTTTCCTGTGGCCTTGGAAAACTTTGGATTGGTCACAATCGGAGAGGGGGGTTTGCTTTTGGATGAAACGTCTACAACATCCACCAAACTGCAGCAAGTAAGGACCGTAATTCATAAAGTTATTTTTTACCTTTGTTGTCACCAGTTACTACTCACGATTTGAAAAATTATGGTATGCTACCCCACTTAACCGATGTATAAGATAGAATCCCTAACCCGGTGTTTATTTCCTACATGTCTAAGTTACTTTGAAACTCCTTATGCACTCCCTAAGCTGGACATGATTGGAATCCCTGATTTTCCTGTGGCCTTGGAAAACTTTGGATTGGTCACAATCGGAGAGGGGGGTTTGCTTTTGGATGAAACGTCTACAACATCCACCAAACTGCAGCAAGTAAGGACCGTAATTCATAAAGTTATTTTTTACCTTTGTTGTCACCAGTTACTACTCACGATTTGAAAAATTATGGTATGCTACCCCACTTAACCGATGTATAAGGCAATCACAATTTTGACTAATGATAACGTCTAAATATTACACCTTTTTCTTGATGATTGTGGTAATGTGAAGAAATCCTTTGTTCATTGATCTCAACATCTATTATGTTTAGATTGCAGTTAATGTGGCACATGAATTAGCTCATCAATGGTGTGGCAATCTTGTAACCATGGAATGGTGGAATGACATATGGCTAAGTGAGGGATTTGCTACATGGGTATGTTGATGATTAAAATATCAAGAATTGAATACCAAGTTATTTGTGCATGCTGAAAGTACTAGTTTTTAACAGATGAGCCATGAAGCAGTAGATTCTTTTTTTCCTCAGTGGAATATTTGGCTGAAGTTTCTTGTGGGCAGAGTTGAAACTCTTAGATTGGATTCAGTGACGGGGTCTCACCCAATCGAGGTAATCACATTGCTCGTTAATGTTTCATGACATGTCAAGCGATTTAATTGTTATGAATTTCATATGACATGGAGTAATGTGTCTACCCATATAATCTATGGTGTAATATTATTGTTAAAATATAAGAGTCTCATGAATTTTCATTTTGACAATAGTAAATGATAATCATTTTATATAATATTTTAATCTGACATCTCTATAATATCATTGGTTGATTCAAGGTTGTCTCTTGAAAATTCCATGACATGTGAGTAAATTTTAAGAACTACACATGTAAAAAATTATTAGCAAAAATAATAATGAATTTATCATTTTGCAGCACCGAAATGAAAAAAAGTAGTTAAAAATTCGTATGAACGTTGTCTTAGCTAATTGTGATCAATCCATCAATATTTTCATATAAGAGTCATGCACTCAACTCGCTAGGTATTCATCCAACCTACAGCCAATGCAAAAAAAATAAGACCTTCAACCAAACCTGGTTTAGCTCGTCTAGATTGTGAATCTCACTTGTTAGGTATCATTCAAAAGAACACCACGAGTGTGCTTGTGAAATTTGAAGGATGCCTCATGGCCCAGAAGAAAAAGGAAGGAACGTTGTGTCCTCTCACTCGATCCAATTGATGGAGGGGTCTAGGTAGGAGGATGTATCCTGCTCATAAAAGTACTTTCACATGCTCGCCCAGGATGTACTCCAATGGGCTTATGCTTCGCCATCAGGATGCACCTTTCTGTATTAATTTTTTTATTGACACGACCCCTTGCTCCCATGTCTCGTGTTTAGTTTGATCTCACCAGGGTAGTGTCAAATAAATTGGATGAATAGAGAAATCATTTGTATCGCCTTCCACTCTTCTATATACACATCACTAAGCCCCACATATTCTCATTTGGCCTTTCTAGGTGAGTATGAAAAAAGGAGATGATGCTTGCTAGTGCATGACAACACTACTCTAGATTGCTTCATCGTGGATGATTGACAACCGCTCACAATGATGGTTGTCCGGTCAATCCGCTTTTGGTATTCACTTAGATGGCATCATGCCTAGAAATTTATTAGTCCAATTAGGATAGATCACTATTTCAGTTGTTCTTCTTTCAACCATCTTGTATACTAATGATGCTCCAAGAGTTGGGGTGTGGGGGTGAGTCATAGATTGCATTGAGCCCTAGTTGGATATCACACTCATGCTAATGTGGTAGAGAGGCCATGCCAGTGGTGGAGGTAACATGCTTCACATCACTAGAAAACCTTGTTCTACACTACATGCCATGAGAACAATTGAGCTTCCCTCTTGCAATTTATCTCTCTTACCATTTCCATTTTTTTCTTGGAAAATATCATTTTTTGTACTAATCATTAAAAAGGTAAAAACAATTTATTAATAAATATCACTAGAGATTTTGAGTAGTAAAGACTCAATTTTGCGGCTATGTGCTTGATTTATCATGTGAGAGTATTCACAAGAAGAATGATCCTATAGATGTAAGCAGTTCGGCGGAACAAAGGTTGCGGGCTGTGGTGGACTATTGGTTTGTGTGGTATTATAACACCGAGAGAGTTCGACAACAGTTCTTTCTAATTACTCCTCCCTTCCCGGTTTTTTGGGCTTATCACATTTCTTGGTTTTTCCATTTTTTAAGTCCTACATTCACTTCTATCCACCACATGTTCACATTCCGAGTCGCGTTAAATTGATGCATGCAAGGATTAAAATGAAACCAACCAAGGCATATAACAATTCCTACTCATTCGCGGCCACCCATGAGTAGTTAATGCAGATTAAAGTTTGAGTAGTTTTACAAACTACATGATACATTCCTCCACTCATCATCTACTTTGGTTGATGAGATTTCAAATATGAACTCTCTATACCGGAAAGGATGCAGTATACACTAGAAGATTCTTTAGACAATATAGGTTTAACGTATTGATGGCATGTTTTTAAACACCCATGTTTTGTACAATCGATGGGTGCTTAAAACACTTAAAATTAATGTACTTTATTAAAAAAATAGGTTCTAAGATGTCTGTAAGAGAGTAGGATTTTGTAATATGTTTGTGAAAAGCATCTAGGATGACATTCCTGGAGGGAAGCATCCAACCAAGTACATTACCATGGGTAGGGGGGTCGCTCGCTATTTAATCTATAAAATCTAATGTTTAGTTGCTACTTCGATCATAATTTCCCTTTTCATGTGTAATTTTGTTAAATATGGAAGTTGATATTAAAACTCTTTTAATTTCATATGTTATGTTAGACATCCGTTGTCTTGCCAATTTCGTCAACAGAGATTAAATTGGATGCATTAACATTTTAACTTATCTAAATCATGGCATGTAATTCCTTTCATGTTTTCATTATTATTCTTATATATGTCAGGTTGAGATACACCATACTAATGAAATCAATGGTATTTTTGATGAAATCATTTATGTTAAAGGTGCTTCTATTATTCGCATGCTACAAAGTTTCTTGGGGGCAAAGCGTTTCCAGGTCTCGAATCTACTATTATTGTTGTTGATAGAATACATTTTAGAATGTTACTTAAAAGTGTACAAATCAATTTCTAAAATTCTCTTGTTCATCATATTCTGGAATGAAATTTTAGAAGACCAGTTATATTTCCATAGTCTCATACAGTAAAGATGAATAAATTTATATGTGGGCATAATTGATTATGTTTCATGAATTTTTTGTTGTTGGTTCTCTCTCTCCCCCTGGTTTTCTTGATGTTAGTTGGATCTGCAAAATTTTCTCCCACTTCACTATTCTATACTGAACCTGAGAAACTATTGTAGAAAGCATTGGCTTCGTATGTAAAGAAATATGCATACTCGAATGCTAAAACCGAGGACCTATGGACAGTGATTGAAGAGGAAACTGGTGAACCGTTCAAGGATTTGATGACTCCTTGGACGAAGGAACCAGGTGTTGGGGAACGTAGTAATTTCAAAAAAATTCCTACGCACACGCAAGATCATGGTGATGCATAGCAACGAGAGGGGAAAGTGTTGTCCAAGTACCCTCGTAGACCGACAGCGGAAGCGTTATCACAACGCGGTTGATGTAGTCGTACGTCTTCACGATCCGACCGATCAAGTACCGAACGTATGGCACCTCCGAGTTCTACACACGTTCAGCTTGATGACGTCCCTCGAACTCCGATCCAGCCGAGTGTTGAGGGAGAGTTTCGTCAGCACGACGGCGTGGTGACGATGATGATGTTCCACCGACGCAGGGCTTCGCCTAAGCTCCGCAATGGTGTTATCGAGGTGTAATATGGTGGAGGGGGGCACCGCACACGGCTAAGAGATCTCAAGGATCAATTGTTGTGTCTCTGGGGTGCCCCCCTGCCCCCGTATATAAAGGAGCAAGGGGGAGGCAGCCGGCCAAGGGGAGAGGCGCGCCATAGGGGGGAGTCCTACTCCCACCGGGAGTAGGACTCCTCCTTTCCTTGTGGGAGTAGGAGAAGGGAAGGGGGAAGGAGAAAGAAGGAAGGGTGCGCCCCCCTTCCCTAGTCCAATTCGGACCAGACCATGGGGAGGGGTGCGGCCACCTTTTGAGGCCTTTCTCTCCTTTCCCGTATGGCCCATTAAGGCCCAATACGAATTCCCGTAACTCTCCGGTACTCCGAAAAATACCCGAATCACTCGGAACCTTTCCGAAGTCCGAATATAGTCGTCCAATATATCGATCTTTACGTCTCGACCATTTCGAGACTCCTCGTCATATCCCCGATCTCATCCGGGACTCCGAACTCCTTCGGTACATCAAAACTCAATAAAACTGTCATCGTAACGTTAAGCGTGCGGACCCTACGGGTTCGAGAACTATGTAGACATGACCGAGACACGTCTCCGGTCAATAACCAATAGCGGGACCTGGATGCCCATATTGGCTCCCACATATTCTACGAAGATCTTTATCGGTCAGACCGCATAACAACATACGTTGTTCCCTTTGTCACCGGTATGTTACTTGCCCGAGATTTGATCGTCGGTATCTCGATACCTAGTTCAATCTCGTTACCGGCAAGTCTCTTTACTCGTTCCGTAATACATCATCCCGCAACTAACTCATTAGTCACAATGCTTGCAAGGCTTATAGTGATGTGCATTACCGAGTGGGCCCAGAGATACCTCTCCGACAATCGGAGTGACAAATCCTAATCTCGAAATACGCCAACCCAACAAGTACCTTTGGAGACACCTGTAGAGCACCTTTATAATCACCCATTTACGTTGTGACGTTTGGTAGCACACAAAGTGTTCCTCCGGTAAACGGGAGTTGCATAATCTCATAGTCATAGGAACATGTATAAGTCATGAAGAAAGCAATAGCAACATACTAAACGATCGGGTGCTAAGCTAACGGAATGGGTCAAGTCAATCACGTCATTCTCCTAATGAGGTGATCCCGTTAATCAAATGACAACTCATGTCTATGGCTAGGAAACATAACCATCTTTGATTAACGAGCTAGTCAAGTAGAGGCATACTAGTGACACTCTGTTTGTCTATGTATTCACACATGTATTATGTTTCCGGTTAATACAATTCTAGCATGAATAATAAACATTTATCATGATATAAGGAAATAAATAATACTTTATTATTGCCTCTAGGGCATATTTCCTTCAGTCTCCCACTTGCACTAGAGTCAATAATCTAGTTCACATCGCCATGTGATTTAACATCAATAATTCACATCACCATGTGATTAACACCCATAGTTCACATCTCTATGTGACCAACACTCAAAGGGTTTACTAGAGTCAATAATCTAGTTCACATCGCTATGTGATTAACACCCAAAGAGTACTAAGGTGTGATCATGTTTTGATTGTGAGATAATTTTAGTCAACGGGTCTGTCACATTCAGATCCGTAAGTATTTTGCAAATTTCTATGTCTACAATGCTCTGCACGGAGCTACTCTAGCTAATTGCTCCCACTTTCAATATGTATCTAGACCGAGACTTAGAGTCATCTAGATTTAGTGTCAAAACTTGCATCGACGTAACCCTTTACGACGAACCTTTTGTCACTTCCATAATCGAGAAACATATCCTTATTCCACTAAGGATAATTTTGACCGCTGTCCAGTGATCTACTCCTAGATCACTATTGTACTCCCTTGCCAAAATCAGTGTAGGGTATACAATAGATCTGGTACACAGCATGGCATACTTTATAGAACCTATGGCCAAGGCATAGGGAATGACTTTCATTCTCTTTCTATCTTCTGCCGTGGTCGGGCTTTGAGTCTTACTCAATTTCACACCTTGTAACACAGGCAAGAACTCTTTCTTTGACTGTTCTATTTTGAACTACTTCAAAATCTTGTTAAGGTATGTACTCATTGAAAAACTTATCAAGCGTCTTCATCTATCTCTATAGATCTTGATGCTCAATATGTAAGCAGCTTCACCGAGGTCTTTCTTTGAAAAACTCCTTTCAAACACTCCTTTATGCTTTGCAGAATAATTCTACATTATTTCCGATCAACAATATGTCATTCACATATACTTATCAGAAATGCTGTAGTGCTCCCACTCACTTTCTTGTAAATACAGGCTTCACCGCAAGTCTGTATAAAACTATATCCTTTGATCAACTTATCAAAGCGTATATTCCAACTCCGAGATGCTTGCACCAGTCCATAGATGGATCGCTGGAGCTTGCATATTTTGTTAGCACCTTTAGGATTGACAAAACCTTCTGGTTGCATCATATACAACTCTTCTTTAATAAATCCATTAAGGAATGCAGTTTTGTTTATCCATTTGCCATATTTCATAAAATGCGGCAATTGCTAACATGATTCAGACAGACTTAAGCATAGATACGAGTGAGAAACTCTCATCGTAGTCAACACCTTGAACTTGTCGAAAACCTTTTTGCGACAATTCTAGCTTTGTAGATAGTAACACTACTATCAGCGTCCGTCTTCCTCTTGACGATCCATTTATTCTCAATTGCTTGCCGATCATCGGGCAAGTCAACCAAAGTCCACACTTTGTTCTCATACATGGATCTCATCTCAGATTTCATGGCCTCAAGCCATTTTGCGGAATCTGGGCTCACCATCGCTTCTTCATAGTTCGTAGGTTCGTCATGGTCTAGTAACATAACCTCCAGAACAGGATTACCGTACCACTCTGGTGCGGATCTTACTCTGGTTTACCTACGAGGTTTGGTAGTAACTTGATCTGAAGTTACATGATCATCATCATTAACTTCCTCACTAATTGGTGTAGGAGTCACAGAAACAGATTTCTGTGATGAACTACTTTCCAATAAGGGAGCAGGTACAGTTACCTCATCAAGTTCTACTTTCCTCCCACTCATTTCTTTCGAGAGAAACTCCTTCTCTAGAAAGGATCCATTCTTAGCAACGAATGTCTTGCCTTCGGATATGTGATAGAAGGTGTACCCAACAGTCTCCTTTGGGTATCCTATGAAGACACATTTCTCCGATTTGGGTTTGAGCTTATCAGGATGAAACTTTTTCACATAAGCATCGCAACCCCAAACTTTAAGAAACGACAACTTTGGTTTCTTGCCAAACCACAGTTCATAAGGCGTCGTTTCAACGGATTTTGATGGTGCCCTATTTAACGTGAATGCGGCTGTCTCTAATGCATAACCCCAAAACGATAGTGGTAAATCGGTAAGAGACATCATAGATTGCACTATATCCAATGAAGTACGGTTATGACGTTCGGACACACCATTATGCTGTGGTGTTCCAGGTGGCGTGAGTAGTGAAACTATTTCACATTGTTTTAACTGAAGGCCAAACTCGTAACTCAAATACTCTTCTCTACGATCAGATCGTAGAAACTTTATTTTCTTGTTACGATGATTTTCCACTTCACTCTGAAATTATATGAACTTTTCAAATGTTTCAGACTTATGTTTCATTAAGTAGATATACCCATATCTGCTCAAATCATCTGTGAAGGTCAGAAAATAATGATACCTGCTACGAGCCTCAATATTCATCGGACCACATACATCTGTATGTATGATTTCCAACAAATCTGTTGCTCTCTCCATAGTTCCGGAGAACGGCGTTTTAGTCATCTTGCCCATGAGGCACGGTTCGCAAGCATCAAGTGATTCATAATCAAGTGATTCCAAAATCCCATCAGTATGGAGTTTCTTCATGCGCTTTACACCAATATGACCTAAACGGCAGTGCCACAAATAAGTTGCACTATCATTATTAACTTTGCATCTTTTGGCTTCATTATTATGAATATGTGTATCACTACGATCGAGATCCAACAAACCATTTTCGTTGGTGTGTATGACCATAGAAGGTTTTTATTCATGTAAACAGAACAACAATTGTTCTCTAACTTAAATGAATAACCGTATTGCAATAAACATGATCAAATCATATTCATGCTCAACGCAAACACCAAATAACACTTATTTAGTTTCAACACTAATCCCGAAAGTATAGGGAGTGTGCGATGATGATCATATCAATCTTGGAACTACTTCCAACACACATCGTCACCTCGCCTTTTACTAGTCTCTGTTTATTCTGCAACTCCCGTTTTCGAGTTACTACTCTTTAGCAACTGAACCAGTATCAAATACTGAGGGGTTGCTATAAACACTAGTAAGTACACATCAATAACATGTATATCCAATATACCTTTGTTCACTTTGCCATCCTTCTTATCCACCAAATACTTGGGGCAGTTCCGCCTCCAGTGACCAGTCCCTTTGCAGTAGAAGCACTTAGTCTCAGGCTTAGGTACAGACTTGGGCTTCTTCACTTGAGTAGCAACTTGCTTGCCGTTCTTTTTGAAGTTCCCCTTCTTCCCTTTGCCCTTTTCTTGAAACTAGTGGTCTCGTCAACACTGAGGTCAACCATCAACACTTGATGTTTTTCTTGATTTCTACCTTCGTCGATTTCAGCATCACGAAGAGCTCGGGAATTACTTTCGTCATCCCTTGCATACTATAGTTCATCACGAAGTTCTACTAACTTGGTGATGGTGACTAGAGAATTCTGTCAATCACTATTTTATCTGGAAGATTAACTCCCACTTGATTCAAGCGATTGTAGTACCCAGACAATCTGAGCACATGCTCACTAGTTGAGCGATTCTCCTCCATCTTTTAGCTATAGAACTTGTTGGAGACTTCATATCTCTCAACTCGGGTATTTGCTTGAAATATTAACTTCAACTCCTGGAACATCTCATATGGTCCATGACGTTCAAAACGTCTTTGAAGTCCCGATTCTAAGCCGTTAAGCATGGTGCACTAAACTATCAAGTAGTCATCATATTGAGCTAGCCAAACGTTCATAACGTCTGCATCTGCTCCTGCAATAGGTCTGTCACCTAGCGGTGCATCAAGGACATAATTTTTCTGTGCAGCAATGAGGATAATCCTCAGATCACGGATCCAATCCGCATCTTTGCTACTAACATCTTTCAACATAATTTTTCTCTAGGAACATATCAAAAATAAACACAGGGAAGCAACAACGCGAGCTATTGATCTACAACATAATTTGCAAAATACTATCAGGACTAAGTTCATGATAAATTTAAGTTCAATTAATCATATTACTTAAGAACTCCCACTTAGATAGACATCCCTCTAATCCTCTAAGTGATCACGTGATCCATATCAACTAAACCATGTCCGATCATCACGTGAGATGGAGTAGTTTCAATGGTGAACATCACTATGTTGATCATATCTACTATATGATTCACGCTCGACCTTTCGGTCTCCGTGTTCCGAGGCCATATCTGTTATATGCTAGGCTCGTCAAGTTTAACCTGAGTATTCCGCGTGTGCAACTGTTTTGCACCCGTTGTATTTGAACGTAGAGCCTATCACACCCGATCATCACGTGGTGTCTCAGCACGAAGAACTTTCGCAACGGTGCATACTCAGGGAGAACACTTATACTTTGATAATTTAGTGAAGGATCATCTTATAATGCTACCGTCAAACAAAGCAAGATAAGATGCATAAAGGATTAACATCACATGCAATCAATATAAGTGATATGATATGGCCATCATCATCTTGTGCTTGTGATCTCCATCTCCGAAGCACCGTGCTTGTGATCTCCATCTCCGAAGCACCGTCATGATCACCATCGTCACCGGCGCGACACCTTGATCTCCATCGTAGCATCGTTGTCGTCTCGCCAACTTATTGCTTTTACGACTATCGCTACCGCTTAGTGATAAAGTAAAACTATTACATGGCGATTGCATCTCATACAATAAAGCGACAACCATATGGCTCCTGCCAGTTGCCGATAACTCGGTTACAAAACATGATCATCTCATACAACACATTATATCACATCATGTCTTGACCATATCACATCACAACATGCCCTGCAAAAACAAGTTAGACGTCCTCTACTTTGTTGTTGCATATTTTACGTGGCTGCTACGGGCTTAGCAAGAACCGTTCTTACCTACGCATCAAAACCACAACGATAGTTTGTCAAGTTGGTGCTGTTTTAACCTTCGCAAGGACCGGGCGTAGCCACACTCGGTTCAACTAAAGTGAGAGAGACAGACACCCGCCGGTCACCTTTAAGCAACGAGTGCTCGCAACGGTGAAACCAGTCTCGCGTAAGCGTACGCGTAATGTCGGTCCGGGCCGCTTCATCTCACAATACCGCTGAACCAAAGTATGACATGCTGGTAAGCAGTATGACTTATATCGCCCACAACTCACTTGTGTTCTACTCGTGCATAGCATCAACGCATAAAACCAGGCTCGGATGCCACTGTTGGGGAACGTAGTAATTTCAAAAAATTCCTACGCACACGCAAGATCATGGTGATGCATAGCAACGAGAGGGGAGAGTGTTGTCCACGTACCCTCGTAGACCGACAGCGGAAGCGTTATCACAACGCGGTTGATGTAGTCGTACGTCTTCACGATCCGACCGATCAAGTACCGAACGTACGGCACCTCCGAGTTCTACACACGTTCAGCTCGATGACGTCCCTCGAACTCCGATCCAGCCGAGTGTTGAGGGAGAGTTTCGTCAGCACGACGGCGTGGTGACGATGATGATGTTCCACCGACGCAGGGCTTCGCCTAAGCTCCGCAACGGTATTATCGAGGTGTAATATGGTGGAGGGGGGCACCGCACACGGCTAAGAGATCTCAAGGATCAATTGTTGTGTCTCTGGGGTGCCCCCCTGCCCCCGTATATAAAGGAGCAAGGGGGAGGCAGCCGGCCAAGGGGAGAGGCGCGCCATAGGGGGGAGTCCTACTCCCACCGGGAGTAGGACTCCTCCTTTCCTTGTGGGAGTAGGAGAAGGGAAGGGGGAAGGAGAAAGAAGGAAGGGTGCGCCCCCCTTCCCTAGTCCAATTCGGACCAGACCATGGGGAGGGGTGCGGCCACCTTTTGAGGCCTTTCTCTCCTTTCCCGTATGGCCCATTAAGGCCCAATACGAATTCCCGTAACTCTCCGGTACTCCGAAAAATACCCGAATCACTCGGAACCTTTCCGAAGTCCGAATATAGTCGTCCAATATATCGATCTTTACGTCTCGACCATTTCGAGACTCCTCGTCATATCCCCGATCTCATCCGGGACTCCGAACTCCTTCGGTACATCAAAACTCAATAAAACTGTCATCGTAACGTTAAGCGTGCGGACCCTACGGGTTCGAGAACTATGTAGACATGACCGAGACACGTCTCCGGTCAATAACCAATAGCGGGACCTGGATGCCCATATTGGCTCCCACATATTCTACGAAGATCTTTATCGGTCAGACCGCATAACAACATACGTTGTTCCCTTTGTCACCGGTATGTTACTTGCCCGAGATTTGATCGTCGGTATCTCGATACCTAGTTCAATCTCGTTACCGGCAAGTCTCTTTACTCGTTCCGTAATACATCATCCCGCAACTAACTCATTAGTCACAATGCTTGCAAGGCTTATAGTGATGTGCATTACCGAGTGGGCCCAGAGATACCTCTCCGACAATCGGAGTGACAAATCCTAATCTCGAAATACGCCAACCCAACAAGTACCTTTGGAGACACCTGTAGAGCACCTTTATAATCACCCATTTACGTTGTGACGTTTGGTAGCACACAAAGTGTTCCTCCGGTAAACGGGAGTTGCATAATCTCATAGTCATAGGAACATGTATAAGTCATGAAGAAAGCAATAGCAACATACTAAACGATCGAGTGCTAAGCTAACGGAATGGGTCAAGTCAATCACGTCATTCTCCTAATGAGGTGATCCCGTTAATCAAATGACAACTCATGTCTATGGCTAGGAAACATAACCATCTTTGATTAACGAGCTAGTCAAGTAGAGGCATACTAGTGACACTCTGTTTGTCTATGTATTCACACATGTATTATGTTTCCGGTTAATACAATTCTAGCATGAATAATAAACATTTATCATGATATAAGGAAATAATAATACTTTATTATTGCCTCTAGGGCATATTTCCTTCAGTCTCCCACTTGCACTAGAGTCAATAATCTAGTTCACATCGCCATGTGATTTAACATCAATAATTCACATCACCATGTGATTAACACCCATAGTTCACATCTCTATGTGACCAACACTCAAAGGGTTTACTAGAGTCAATAATCTAGTTCACATCGCTATGTGATTAACACCCAAAGAGTACTAAGGTGTGATCATGTTTTGATTGTGAGATAATTTTAGTCAACGGGTCTGTCACATTCAGATCCGTAAGTATTTTGCAAATTTCTATGTCTACAATGCTCTGCACGGAGCTACTCTAGCTAATTGCTCCCACTTTCAATATGTATCTAGACCGAGACTTAGAGTCATCTAGATTTAGTGTCAAAACTTGCATCGACGTAACCCTTTACGACGAACCTTTTGTCACTTCCATAATCGAGAAACATATCCTTATTCCACTAAGGATAATTTTGACCGCTGTCCAGTGATCTACTCCTAGATCACTATTGTACTCCCTTGCCAAAATCAGTGTAGGGTATACAATAGATCTGGTACACAGCATGGCATACTTTATAGAACCTATGGCCAAGGCATAGGGAATGACTTTCATTCTCTTTCTATCTTCTGCCGTGGTCGGGCTTTGAGTCTTACTCAATTTCACACCTTGTAACACAGGCAAGAACTCTTTCTTTGACTGTTCTATTTTGAACTACTTCAAAATCTTGTTAAGGTATGTACTCATTGAAAAACTTATCAAGCGTCTTCATCTATCTCTATAGATCTTGATGCTCAATATGTAAGCAGCTTCACCGAGGTCTTTCTTTGAAAAACTCCTTTCAAACACTCCTTTATGCTTTGCAGAATAATTCTACATTATTTCCGATCAACAATATGTCATTCACATATACTTATCAGAAATGCTGTAGTGCTCCCACTCACTTTCTTGTAAATACAGGCTTCACCGCAAGTCTGTATAAAACTATATCCTTTGATCAACTTATCAAAGCGTATATTCCAACTCCGAGATGCTTGCACCAGTCCATAGATGGATCGCTGGAGCTTGCATATTTTGTTAGCACCTTTAGGATTGACAAAACCTTCTGGTTGCATCATATACAACTCTTCTTTAATAAATCCATTAAGGAATGCAGTTTTGTTTATCCATTTGCCATATTTCATAAAATGCGGCAATTGCTAACATGATTCAGACAGACTTAAGCATAGATACGAGTGAGAAACTCTCATCGTAGTCAACACCTTGAACTTGTCGAAAACCTTTTTGCGACAATTCTAGCTTTGTAGATAGTAACACTACTATCAGCGTCCGTCTTCCTCTTGAAGATCCATTTAATCTCAATGGCTCGCCGATCATTGGGCAAGTCAACCAAAGTCCATACTTTGTTCTCATACATGGATCTCATCTCAGATTTCATGGCCTCAAGCCATTTTGCGGAATCTGGGCTCACCATCGCTTCTTCATAGTTCGTAGGTTCGTCATGGTCTAGTAACATAACCTCCAGAACAGGATTACCGTACCACTCTGGTGCGGATCTTACTCTGGTTACCTACGAGGTTGGTAGTAACTTGATCTGAAGTTCATGATCATCATCATTAACTTCCTCACTAATTGGTGTAGGAGTCACAGGAACAGGTTTCTGTGATGAACTACTTTCCAATAAGGGAGCAGGTACAGTTACCTCATCAAGTTCTACTTTCCTCCCACTCACTTCTTTCGAGAGAAACTCCTTCTCTAGAAAGGATCCATTCTTAGCAACGAATGTCTTGCCTTCGGATCTGTGATAGAAGGTGTACCCAACTGTCTCCTTTGGGTATCCTATGAAGACACATTTCTCCGATTTGGGTTTGAGCTTATCAGGATGAAACTTTTTCACATAAGCATCGCAACCCCAAACTTTAAGAAACGACAACTTTGGTTTCTTGCCAAACCGTAGTTCATAAGGCGTCGTCTCAACGGATTTTGATGGTGCCCTATTTAACGTGAATGTAGCTGTCTCTAATGCATAACCCCAAAACGATAGTGGTAAATCTGTAAGAGACATCATAGATTGCACTATATCCAATAAAGTACGGTTATGACGTTCGGACACACCATTATGCTGTGGTGTTCCAGGTGGCGTGAGTAGTGAAACTATTTCGCATTGTTTTAACTGAAGGCCAAACTCGTAACTCAAATACTTTTCTCTACGATCAGATCGTAGAAACTTTATTTTTCTTGTTACGATGATTTTCCACTTCACTCTGAAATTATATGAACTTTACAAATGTTTCAGACTTATGTTTCATTAAGTAGATATACCCATATCTGCTCAAATCATCTGTGAATGTGAGAAAATAACAATATCCGCCACGAGCCTGAATATTCATTGGACCACATACATCTGTATGTATGACTTCCAACAAATCTGTTGCTCTCTCCATAGTTCGGGAGAACGGCGTTTTAGTCATCTTGCCCATGAGGCACGGTTCGCAAGCATCAAGTGATTCATAATCAAGTGATTCCAAAATCCCATCAGTATGGAGTTTCTTCATGCGCTTTACACCAATATGACCTAAACGGCAGTGCCACAAATAAGTTGCACTATCATTATTAACTTTGCATCTTTTGGCTTCATTATTATGAATATGTGTATCACTACGATCGAGATCCAACAAACCATTTTCGTTGGTGTGTATGACCATAGAAGGTTTTTATTCATGTAAACAGAACAACAATTGTTCTCTAACTTAAATGAATAACCGTATTGCAATAAACATGATCAAATCATATTCATGCTCAACGCAAACACCAAATAACACTTATTTAGTTTCAACACTAATCCCGAAAGTATAGGGAGTGTGCGATGATGATCATATCAATCTTGGAACTACTTCCAACACACATCGTCACCTCGCCTTTTACTAGTCTCTGTTTATTCTGCAACTCCCGTTTTCGAGTTACTACTCTTTAGCAACTGAACCAGTATCAAATACTGAGGGGTTGCTATAAACACTAGTAAGTACACATCAATAACATGTATATCCAATATACCTTTGTTCACTTTGCCATCCTTCTTATCCACCAAATACTTGGGGCAGTTCCGCCTCCAGTGACCAGTCCCTTTGCAGTAGAAGCACTTAGTCTCAGGCTTAGGTACAGACTTGGGCTTCTTCACTTGAGTAGCAACTTGCTTGCCGTTCTTTTTGAAGTTCCCCTTCTTCCCTTTGCCCTTTTCTTGAAACTAGTGGTCTCGTCAACCATCAACACTTGATGTTTTTCTTGATTTCTACCTTCGTCGATTTCAGCATCACGAAGAGCTCGGGAATTACTTTCGTCATCCCTTGCATACTATAGTTCATCACGAAGTTCTACTAACTTGGTGATGGTGACTAGAGAATTCTGTCAATCACTATTTTATCTGGAAGATTAACTCCCACTTGATTCAAGCGATTGTAGTACCCAGACAATCTGAGCACATGCTCACTAGTTGAGCGATTCTCCTCCATCTTTTAGCTATAGAACTTGTTGGAGACTTCATATCTCTCAACTCGGGTATTTGCTTGAAATATTAACTTCAACTCCTGGAACATCTCATATGGTCCATGACGTTCAAAACGTCTTTGAAGTCCCGATTCTAAGCCGTTAAGCATGGTGCACTAAACTATCAAGTAGTCATCATATTGAGCTAGCCAAACGTTCATAACGTCTGCATCTGCTCCTGCAATAGGTCTGTCACCTAGCGGTGCATCAAGGACATAATTTTCTGTGCAGCAATGAGGATAATCCTCAGATCACGGATCCAATCCGCATCTTTGCTACTAACATCTTTCAACATAATTTTTCTCTAGGAACATATCAAAAATAAACACAGGGAAGCAACAACGCGAGCTATTGATCTACAACATAATTTGCAAAATACTATCAGGACTAAGTTCATGATAAATTTAAGTTCAATTAATCATATTACTTAAGAACTCCCACTTAGATAGACATCCCTCTAATCCTCTAAGTGATCACGTGATCCATATCAACTAAACCATGTCCGATCATCACGTGAGATGGAGTAGTTTCAATGGTGAACATCACTATGTTGATCATATCTACTATATGATTCACGCTCGACCTTTCGGTCTCCGTGTTCCGAGGCCATATCTGTTATATGCTAGGCTCGTCAAGTTTAACCTGAGTATTCCGCGTGTGCAACTGTTTTGCACCCGTTGTATTTGAACGTAGAGCCTATCACACCCGATCATCACGTGGTGTCTCAGCACGAAGAACTTTCGCAACGGTGCATACTCAGGGAGAACACTTATACTTTGATAATTTAGTGAAGGATCATCTTATAATGCTACCGTCAAACAAAGCAAGATAAGATGCATAAAGGATTAACATCACATGCAATCAATATAAGTGATATGATATGGCCATCATCATCTTGTGCTTGTGATCTCCATCTCCGAAGCACCGTGCTTGTGATCTCCATCTCCGAAGCACCGTCATGATCACCATCGTCACCGGCGCGACACCTTGATCTCCATCGTAGCATCGTTGTCGTCTCGCCAACTTATTGCTTTTACGACTATCGCTACCGCTTAGTGATAAAGTAAAACTATTACATGGCGATTGCATCTCATACAATAAAGCGACAACCATATGGCTCCTGCCAGTTGCCGATAACTCGGTTACAAAACATGATCATCTCATACAACACATTATATCACATCATGTCTTGACCATATCACATCACAACATGCCCTGCAAAAACAAGTTAGACGTCCTCTACTTTGTTGTTGCATATTTTACGTGGCTGCTACGGGCTTAGCAAGAACCGTTCTTACCTACGCATCAAAACCACAACGATAGTTTGTCAAGTTGGTGCTGTTTTAACCTTCGCAAGGACCGGGCGTAGCCACACTCGGTTCAACTAAAGTGAGAGAGACAGACACCCGCCGGTCACCTTTAAGCAACGAGTGCTCGCAACGGTGAAACCAGTCTCGCGTAAGCGTACGCGTAATGTCGGTCCGGGCCGCTTCATCTCACAATACCGCTGAACCAAAGTATGACATGCTGGTAAGCAGTATGACTTATATCGCCCACAACTCACTTGTGTTCTACTCGTGCATAGCATCAACGCATAAAACCAGGCTCGGATGCCACTGTTGGGGAACGTAGTAATTTCAAAAAAATTCCTACGCACACGCAAGATCATGGTGATGCATAGCAACGAGAGGGGAGAGTGTTGTCCACGTACCCTCGTAGACCGACAGCGGAAGCGTTATCACAACGCGGTTGATGTAGTCGTACGTCTTCACGATCCGACCGATCAAGTACCGAACGTACGGCACCTCCGAGTTCTACACACGTTCAGCTCGATGACGTCCCTCGAACTCCGATCCAGCCGAGTGTTGAGGGAGAGTTTCGTCAGCACGACGGCGTGGTGACGATGATGATGTTCCACCGACGCAGGGCTTCGCCTAAGCTCCGCAACGGTATTATCGAGGTGTAATATGGTGGAGGGGGGCACCGCACACGGCTAAGAGATCTCAAGGATCAATTGTTGTGTCTCTGGGGTGCCCCCTGCCCCCGTATATAAAGGAGCAAGGGGGAGGCAGCCGGCCAAGGGGAGAGGCGCGCCATAGGGGGGAGTCCTACTCCCACCGGGAGTAGGACTCCTCCTTTCCTTGTGGGAGTAGGAGAAGGGAAGGGGGAAGGAGAAAGAAGGAAGGGTGCGCCCCCCTTCCCTAGTCCAATTCGGACCAGACCATGGGGAGGGGTGCGGCCACCTTTTGAGGCCTTTCTCTCCTTTCCCGTATGGCCCATTAAGGCCCAATACGAATTCCCGTAACTCTCCGGTACTCCGAAAAATACCCGAATCACTCGGAACCTTTCCGAAGTCCGAATATAGTCGTCCAATATATCGATCTTTACGTCTCGACCATTTCGAGACTCCTCGTCATATCCCCGATCTCATCCGGGACTCCGAACTCCTTCGGTACATCAAAACTCAATAAAACTGTCATCGTAACGTTAAGCGTGCGGACCCTACGGGTTCGAGAACTATGTAGACATGACCGAGACACGTCTCCGGTCAATAACCAATAGCGGGACCTGGATGCCCATATTGGCTCCCACATATTCTACGAAGATCTTTATCGGTCAGACCGCATAACAACATACGTTGTTCCCTTTGTCACCGGTATGTTACTTGCCCGAGATTTGATCGTCGGTATCTCGATACCTAGTTCAATCTCGTTACCGGCAAGTCTCTTTACTCGTTCCGTAATACATCATCCCGCAACTAACTCATTAGTCACAATGCTTGCAAGGCTTATAGTGATGTGCATTACCGAGTGGGCCCAGAGATACCTCTCCGACAATCGGAGTGACAAATCCTAATCTCGAAATACGCCAACCCAACAAGTACCTTTGGAGACACCTGTAGAGCACCTTTATAATCACCCATTTACGTTGTGACGTTTGGTAGCACACAAAGTGTTCCTCCGGTAAACGGGAGTTGCATAATCTCATAGTCATAGGAACATGTATAAGTCATGAAGAAAGCAATAGCAACATACTAAACGATCGGGTGCTAAGCTAACGGAATGGGTCAAGTCAATCACGTCATTCTCCTAATGAGGTGATCCCGTTAATCAAATGACAACTCATGTCTATGGCTAGGAAACATAACCATCTTTGATTAACGAGCTAGTCAAGTAGAGGCATACTAGTGACACTCTGTTTGTCTATGTATTCACACATGTATTATGTTTCCGGTTAATACAATTCTAGCATGAATAATAAACATTTATCATGATATAAGGAAATAAATAATACTTTATTATTGCCTCTAGGGCATATTTCCTTCAGTCTCCCACTTGCACTAGAGTCAATAATCTAGTTCACATCGCCATGTGATTTAACATTAATAATTCACATCACCATGTGATTAACACCCATAGTTCACATCTCTATGTGACCAACACTCAAAGGGTTTACTAGAGTCAATAATCTAGTTCACATCGCTATGTGATTAACACCCAAAGAGTACTAAGGTGTGATCATGTTTTGATTGTGAGATAATTTTAGTCAACGGGTCTGTCACGTTCAGATCCGTAATTATTTTGCAAATTTCTATGTCTACAATGCTCTGCACGGAGCTACTCTAGCTAATTGCTCCCACTTTCAATATGTATCTAGACCGAGACTTAGAGTCATCTAGATTTAGTGTCAAAACTTGCATCGACGTAACCCTTTACGACGAACCTTTTGTCACTTCCATAATCGAGAAACATATCCTTATTCCACTAAGGATAATTTTGACCGCTGTCCAGTGATCTACTCCTAGATCACTATTGTACTCCCTTGCCAAAATCAGTGTAGGGTATACAATAGATCTGGTACACAGCATGGCATACTTTATAGAACCTATGGCCAAGGCATAGGGAATGACTTTCATTCTCTTTCTATCTTTGCCGTGGTCGGGCTTTGAGTCTTTACTCAATTTCACACCTTGTAACACAGGCAAGAACTCTTTCTTTGACTGTTCTATTTTGAACTACTTCAAAATCTTGTTAAGGTATGTACTCATTGAAAAACTTATCAAGCGTCTTCATCTATCTCTATAGATCTTGATGCTCAATATGTAAGCAGCTTCACCGAGGTCTATCTTTGAAAAAATCCTTTCAAACACTCCTTTATGCTTTGCAGAATAATTCTACATTATTTCTGATTAACAATATGTCATTCACATATACTTATCAGAAATGTTGTAGTGCTCCCACTCACTTTCTTGTAAATACAGGCTTCACCGCAAGTCTGTATAAAACTATATCCTTTGATCAACTTATCAAAGCGTATATTCCAACTCCGAGATGCTTGCTCCAGTCCATAGATGGATCGCTGGAGCTTGCATATTTTGTTAGCACCTTTAGGATTGACAAGACCTTCTGGTTGCATCATATACAACTCTTCTTTAATAAATCCATTAAGGAATGCAGCTTTGTTTATCCATTTGCCATATTTCATAAAATGCGGCAATTGCTAAACAATTCTAGCATGAATAATAAACATTTATCATGATATAAGGAAATAAATAATACTTTATTATTGCCTCTAGGGCATATTTCCTTCACCAGGATATCCTGTGATTAATGTAAAACATGAAGGGGAACACATCCAACTTGAACAGGTAATCTTATCTAAAATGTATTCTTCATTTGTTTTATGTTGTGCATCTATATCGAATTACTAACCATAGAGTACTTACAAACATGTATCATTTGTTTTGGATGTCCCTATTTATTTAGTTGACATATTTTTGGTGTAGTTTGGATTAGTCCTTCTCTAGAATTCCTATGAGCATCTATTCACTCACATTGAAAATATGTGGATTGGACCTTTATTTTTGTTGCTTACTCCTATTATTTTTTGGAGGTGGTTTGGTAGAATTCCTCTGAAAAAGGAACTGCGGCATGTTTTGGGGAATATCCTGTAGTCCCTATATTGATATACCCAAACCTACTAAAAACTAACATTCTTATATAGGGAATCACGTTGTGCAAACCTTGCAATGCTAAGCCATTTTTTCTTCCCCTCTTGACCAAATTGCTCTATATCATTTATTACATGCGACGGTAGCTGTGTCGCATAGACCTCGGCGTTCATGCGAGCTATGGGCCACAGGTACATTGTCTAGATAGTAGACGTCGCATGAGGAGAGGGTCTGCAAAAGTAGTCATGTCGTCCAGGCTTTGAAGTCCACTCGAGGGGTGCATTCCATGACCATATGTCATAGAGAAGGCCAGGGACTCATTTAATCAATTTTAATATTGTACATTTCTTCACATATATTGTTTCGTTTCATTACAGGCCAAGTTTGAGTTAGATGGATCCTCTCGATCTAGCTTGTGGGATGTGCCAATAACTCTAAGATGTACATCATCAACAGAAAAGTTCATTTTGAAACATAAGCATGACAAGTTGGATTTATGTTGTAAACGACAGAAGGATAGAAATATTTGGATTAAGTTAAACATAAATGAAACAGGATTTTATCGAGTGAAGTATGATAAAGAAATTACAACTGCACTTTCATATGCATTAGAGGCCAGTGAGTTCTCTTCAATGGAAAAAATTGGTATGCATAGCATCTTTCACTATTAAGTTTTGTTTGCAATATCTGGGTGATAGCATAATATAACATCGGTTTTCCAGGAATTTTGGACAACGCACTTGTGCTTTCCATGTCCTACGAACACACACTAGCTTCGTTGCTACATATAGTTTACGCTTGTCGTGAAGAAACCGACTACAATGTTGTCCCACACATATGTGATGTATGTATATTCCAGTTTTCAACCTATTTCCCCTATATTCCTTTTATACATATTAATTATCTATGTATTTTCCTTTGGCTTTGCAGATAACTAGAAGCGTTTCCCAGATAACTTTTGATGCCGCACCTAACTTGGCTGGTGACATCAGACAACTTCTCATCAAAATTCTTTTGTCACCTACTCTGTATGACATGTCACAGTTTTAATCTTATGTTAACCACTACATACTTACTTAAATATTCCTATTTCATGGCAAATATGCACTCTAGCATATATGCAATATTTTCATTATTACTATATCTTGGCTATAACCTCATTTGTGTACTCTTCTTTTACAGAAAGTTAGG
Source organism: Triticum aestivum (assembly GCF_018294505.1). NCBI lineage: Eukaryota > Viridiplantae > Streptophyta > Magnoliopsida > Poales > Poaceae > Triticum > Triticum aestivum. The sequence continues at coordinate 489,507,549 of NC_057796.1, forward strand.
CTGGGACCCCAAGGATGGTGAGGGGGACCTAGTTGTAGGTCTTAGAGAAACTATCTTGGTTGCCCTTGTCAAACTTGGACATGATAAAACCATTAATGAAGGTGTTAAGCGCTTTCACATATTAAAGCATGATAACAACTCCTCTATTCTTTCTCCACACACTAGAAAGGTTTGATATTTTTCCCTTACTTCACATGGTCCTCATATCTTGCTTCTTCCATTTTTCTGCCGTGCAATTTACTATAGGCTGCATACCTCTCTATGAGGAAAAAATCTAGTAGCTTAGATAGATCTGGCTATGATGATCTTCGACAACTCTACAAGGACTTGGGAGATGAGGAGGAAAAGCTACGCATGTTAGGTACATAACTATTTTACCATCCTAAATTAAAAATCTTCTTTATGATGGTTGTTGGTTATCTTGAAAGAATCCTCTAATTGTTTCTAGGTGTATTGTCTTCTTGCTCGGATATGGAAATTGTTCTCGAGTCATTGAATTTAATATTCACTAATGAGGTTGCCAATGAACCTATTTGCTCCTTCCTCGGTTATACATGATTAAAATAATCATGCAATATAAATTACATTTTGGACTCACCTCTCTCTCCTCCTTGTAGGTACCAAATCAACATGCAATTGATGTTCTTAATGGTATTACAATAGAGGCACGTGAAATTGCATGGATATGGTTGAAGGTACATTCTATTTTATTAAGTATGGTGGGCATACTGTTTAGAAAGTTGAAACTTTAAATCATTATAGAAAAAATTTATTATGTAGGAATTTTGGACTAAATTAAAAATCCACGTATAGTATTCTAATGCTTACCAATAGGTTCCCAACATAAGAGAAATTATTAACTGAGCTCATTTCTAGTAATTTTATCAATTTAGAAGTTGCGGGAGTTTAGATGCTAACCATTAATAAATTGAGATCAATTGCATTATGTCCTAATAAATGTACAAATTTGAACAAAAAATTCAAGACATACAACTAATTAACTCACACCTTAAAATGTTTATGTTAAATTGGTTTGTTGTGTTTTAAGTACCATATCATCGGACGCCAAACATTTAGAAGTACGCTCTTATATAAGTGATTGACAACATGCACAAGTTTTTTGTGAATATGACAAGATGTTCAAATTACTATGTGTGGACACTAGTTTGTTTGTGTCGATGCATAAGAGAATAGGTAGAGGCCATTGTTTAACCAAATCTGAAAGATTATTGGCCTATTACCATGTCGATAATTGTATCATCACTTAAGAAGACTAAAACATTGGCACCTAGTAGGTGCACTACAAGAAAGATTATTACTAAGCAACACAATACATTCTAAAATTCTTTTCTAAAGTCTTTTTATATGCCCTAGTTTGAATCAATGTGTGAAACTTATTCACTTAACACCTAATTTTGGAAATTGATTATTTCCCTATATCATCTATTTGCCTGGTATATGGTAAATGCTTCATGTCAATATTTTTAGGTCGTTAGCTTTTTTAAAACATCATCCTTATATCGTCAAATTTGTGTCTTTACTTCCATTCACAGGGAAATTGGGACCGTATCTTGAAGGTTGTTCCTAAGAAGGACCTATGGTCAAGTATTGTCGACAACATTGTTCCATTGGTACATTCATAGGAACTTCCTATGCCCCGATTTGGCAATTTATATACTTCTTATTAATCAATCTTTAGCCGTTGTTACCATTAGATTGTTTCTAATGTGCACTGCCTTTTTTATGTTAGTTCAACTCCAATGATAAGGTAGAAGAGATCATCAAGTTCTTCACAAAGTACCCAGAGCCGAGTCTGCAGGGTTTGCTACAAAACAAACTTCGTATGGTACACATCAACATGAAATGGACTAAGGGTATCCAGAGTGAGCCCATGCTTGAACAGACGGTGCATGAAGTACTTCACAAGCCCTAATGTGGGTATTCTGGTAGCATTATGATTATTATGATGTACTGTCACAGTGAACCTAGAAGCTGCTTCCTTGTTGTACTATTATGGTTCGCAATAAAATGCTCTGCTTCCTTATTATGTATAGAAGATGTCTCTTTCGGCTTGTATAATGTTCAAAAGGCATGAAGATAAACCTATAGAATTGAAGAAAAACTATAGCTGCAAATAAGAGAATGCCCATGGTGAAATATTGTTCACATCAATCAAAATAATAGTTTATTGCAACCGTAGATGAACAAGTCATTCCAAAATCTCATAGGCAAGGTTAAGGGCATGCCACCTCTGCACTAACTAACACCTCCTATGGCTTGTGCTCCCGATGCATCACCGACTATGCCGGCTCCAACATGGAACCAGACTGCTTTTCTTCATGCCATGAATGCCCACACCAACCAAAACAATTGCGGTTGGCTCTTCAAGTTGGGCATAATTCACATATGTAGGCCAGAAAATGGTATGTTTTCAACACATCTCCAAATATCCTCCTTTCATCCCAATCACAGTTGGCAAGAAGATCCATCGGAGTCAACATCCTTACATCCATGCCATCTTCTTTGTTTTCTTCCTTACCATCCATGTTAACCTCAATCTAATATATTTTCCCTAATTTACATGTTGTTCCGAAGGAGGGGAAATTGCCAAAAGTTGCAGAAAAGCACCAAAACAAGGAACAGTGAAGAAAATATTTTTCTGGAGCCCAAATAAATCCAACAAGATCAGAAAGTTATTTTCATGCGGGGAGAGAGTCATGCGGTCACACTCCCTCTACAGGCCTTTGTGGGGCCCACATGGCCACACGACATGGCGAGGCCAAGTGTCGTGAGCCAGGGGCACATGGGGCCCACAGGGCACTCCCTCGATGCTCTCAAGTACTCCTGGTCCTATTTTACCCTGAAAACTCTATCTCTATTTGATGATTTTTTTTCTACCACCATCTTTGAAGGGGAAACTGAGCGGAGCACTTTTTTGCTCCTGGAGGGTTGTTTCTTTGGGGTCCTTCCCTCTAGGTAGGGGAATTTGAATCCATCGACATCACCAACACTCTATTCATTATGGGGATCATCATCATCACCACCATCATCATCATCATCATCACAAGCACCATCTGTGTACTCATACATCTCTAGACCTAGCCGCAAAATGTAAACTATTATATGAGACCAGTTGCGGTGATCACTTCCTGGTGTTAATTACTGCTTAGTACATTATCCTTAGTGATTTGTTGGTAAAATATATGTATGCTCGTATTGTTTATAATACCATTATCACACTGATCATGATTCATATGATGTCTTGTGAGTAGTTTTTTATGTTCTTCGGGACTTGGGAGAAACCTTGTTGCTAGTAACCATGTGAATTGAGTAAAGTTCAATGTTTTGATATTATGTTGTGTTGTAATTCTCTATGGACGTCAACTGCATATTGCCTCACCTTTGTGGGCATAAAGGAGAGTATTATGTGATAAGTTTGCTTAGGATGGATGGTCGAGTGACAGATATTACCATGTCGTACTGTTAGTATGCTCTCTAGCTGGTAGGCAACTTAGAGGTGAAGCTAGTCAGCTTGGTAGTCATCGTAACCAACTTAGAAAGAAATCCCGCTGATAGGTAGTCATAGAAGGAAAAAAAAAGAAGTTTCTTTCCTATAGCACTAAAGTTGCCTCCGTAGCACCCAAACTTGCCCTTGAAAAAAGTTTGACAAAACCGACCCATATGGGATCTAGTTTTTAAGAACTCGTTGTGATAAACCTAGTGGTGAAAATGGATCATAATTCCAACGCTAGGATCAAAAGTTGTGCCTTCCAATTATTTTTTTGAAACACCAAAGAAATGCATGTGGGACAAGATCTTGACTGATTTCTTTGATAGCATGGGATCGGATACTTTCATTTATGGATTTTTGTTGGTCCTGGGATCACGTGGGCACGAGAGGGGTGGTCCGAAGACATCAATTTTCTTTTTTAGAAAGTGATAGCCTGGCATTCCATATATGGGCATCTGCTCGCCAAGACCATCAAGCACGTGGGGGCTTCCTAGCCGCATCCTAGTAAAGAAATGTAGGTGGCATGCTTGTCTTCTTGAAATAGACAAGTCTACAGATATTATAAGTATATCTTATTAAGACTGGATTTTCAGAAACTTTATGTCTCTTTATATAGACAAAAAATAGTGATATTAGTAGAGTAGAAAACTGAATGTTTTTATTGTTCACACATTTGGTCAATAGAGCCAGTAAATTTGTGTATGCATACTATTTTCATGTTCTTAGACAATGTTTTTCTTCATGAGAGTTTCCTAGTGCGAGGCCTTATCTGCAACCTTGATAGTGCATTTCACTGAAAAAGGTGTTCGCCCCGCTTTATATATAAAGCAACTGTCACAAGCCGAGTCCAACAAGATAGCAATACAAAAGATGACGCACACCATAAACGAACACAAAAGGTAGCACAAATAGGGGTTATGTTGATGTCCGGCTCCGGTGGTGGTGGAGGAAGCAGAGGCGCCAAGCGAAGCGCCAGAGAACTAAATCTGCCAGTGATGGTGTCGATGGCATCACGCTCCTGGCCGCGGCTAAGCGGCTTCCACAGCTTCAGAAAGCCATAAAGTTCATAAACAGCGTCAGTAGGCCGCCGAAGAGGAGTCCGTTCAATCACAAGCTTATTGTGAATTTTCCACAATTTCCATGTTAGGACCCACATCACCACCACCTAATGTGGACGTACCCAACGGTTGAATCTTGCCACTACTTGTAAATGTCGGGGAAGTTAGTGTGGCACCACCTGCCACCCATCACATCCCGGAAGCATGACCCGAGGAACTGAACTGAAGCAAATGTGAAAAAAAATATGGTTGGAATCTTCTGTCGTGCCACACAGAGGGCAGATACCATCGCTAGGGCCATTACGCTTAAGCACCTCCACCCCTGAAGGTACTCGACCGCGAATCCATTACCCAAGGAAAATCCTAATTTTCAGCGGAAGCTTAATCGTCCAAATTTGGACAAGGGGCGCTAGGGCGGGTGTGAGGGCAATGACCTGATACAACAAACTAGTATCATGAAACCTGGTCTGGTGCTAAGCTGGGAGTGTGTAAGGCGACACACTCCAACAATTCCTTGGATACGACACCTTGGATACACCCGGCCATCTTGGCCTTATCTTGAATGGTCGTAAGGGCATCTACCACCATGTTGAATAGGAAAGGGGAGTAATGATCTCCTTGGCCACCACACAAAACATGAGAAAGTACGAGTCGATTTCCCCATTGATGTTCACAATCGTGTGACCACTCGATACCACCTGCATGACGCGGGTAACCCAGCGGTAGTCGAATCCCTTCCAAAGAAGGACTTCCCAAAGAAAGGACCGGTGAACTGTGTCGTAAGCCTTATGAAAGTTAATCTTAAGAAAGACTTCATGTTGACGTTTACACTTCACCTCATGGATAGCCCCATCCAGAATAAATTTGCCTTGAATAAAGGCCGATTGGTTCGGATGAGTAAGCCGGTCTGCCACAAGGGCCGCCCTATTGGCGCGCACCTTCACCAGGATGCGCGCAAAGATCACACACCAGGATGCGCGCAAAGATCACATTAATGACCGTGATCGGGCCGGAAATGACGGATGCCCGAGGCTCCCAACACTTTCGGAAAGAGTAATAATCCCGTAGTTAAGTCGGGACTGGTCAAGCACTCCGACATACTAGAATTCTTGGAACATGTCCATTAGGAGGTCTTTCACCGAAGACAGGAAGAACCTAATAGAACGGGACCTCCTCCGGGCCCGGGGCCCTGCCCTTGATGGCCGCAAGGACCTCCTCCTCCGAGAACGGGACAAGTAGAGCCTTGTTGAGAGCCCAAAATGTTAAATGCATGACGGGATTCGATCCTGTGACTTCAGGTTACAGTGTGAGGGTACCACCAACCAACTGCATTTTCACCACCAGATATCATTAAGATGGCCACATCAACTGGGTCGAGGCTAAGAAGTGGTTCTTCAATTATGGATTAGAGCCTTGAAAAGGTCCTTTTCTCCTCCAAGGTCTTTAGTTTGTGTCGGTTTTCCATAAGTATAGTGAACTAAACATACTTGGGCAATTTTATGGCGGCATGTAATGTAGTGCAGTGTGGCTTTTCTGCTCACAGGCCTACAGCAAGTCCCTGATCAGAGCTACCGATGGACAGGGACGTTTGATCAGCATCCCAAATCGCCAAAAAAAATTACCTAATCTGATCTCCCTTGGCAGCAAAGAAGATATCTCAGCCGATATTGGGCCAAAAAAAGAAGGGAAAGCAAAATTTTAAATTGGCCAGATAAGAAATGATGGCATCTGCACAATATGAACACCTTCAATAATTTCCAAATTGCAGACCATTTTTTGTCACAAATGTATAAAGAAAAGGTGATCTCATATACAGGAATAACACGTCAAGTTCATTTTGTTTATTATTCTCTTTTCTTCTTTTATACAGGGTGGCTGATCAGAAGTTGACATGACACAAAACGATGAAATCGAAGACAGAGAACCACCATGCTATTTATTTCAATTTAGCAAATATATAGCAAGTCAGGCTCCAAATTGTTCACAATAGATAGGACATCACTCTGCAGCTAAATCTGTCAAGACTACACCTCTGCTGCAAGGGAATGCCAGCCCACAAAAACGATGTGAAACGATGTATGGACCCTCAAATAAAATGAGCATGAAAAGCCTTGAAAATGAGGTGGTCACAGAGAAATACTCTGTGCTCAGGAAATTCAGTTAACAGCTACTAGTACTACTTTGTAGGTTTGCACCCATCTAAAAAATTGAAGCCCAGGATTGTCGAGTCGAGGTGATTATGTCCTCCGGAACTGAAATGAGGCATGAGCCTGCTTCACAGCTTTGGATCAATCCCTCCTCAGCAGTCTGGCTTTATGCTGCCGCCGGATGATCAGAGACTGCTGGTAAAGGTTCAGGTCAAGGCCATCAACGTTCCTGCCCACACGTGCTTGCAGAATCGCCTGCAGGATGTAAGCAACAAATTTGATGCACCATTGTTCAACTGATACCAGACTGCTAAAAGCTGGAGAAGGTTAGAGAATTACGTCGTTGTTTGGCCGGATCAGGAGCTCGCCGATGAACTGGAACATAGAGCCGCTGCGGAAACCGATTTCCCTCAGGTGCTGGGTGTCAATTCTAAGCGTCGCGCTGCCATCTCGTATGACGGCAACCGCGGAGTCCACATCGTATGACTGAAGGCTGGAGAATCGCAAGCCAAGAAGGTTAGCACAGTTAATTAGAAGTTGTGGTTTTCAGATGGAAGCAGCTGCAATAACGTACGTTCCTGTTACTCGGATGGATGCCCCTTGCTTGAACATCTCCGAGGAGGGCTCAAGCTCTTGCAGAGTGATAGGCACACCTGGTTTCAGAGTAGAAGATGCCATCTAGCACAGGGACCTGATGAAACGCAACATGAGGAAGTTATGTCTGGCCTCTGGTAATAGTCCTCACAAACAAGAAATGTACTAATCACTTTTTTCAGAATTCCAGCACCAAAATAAAGATAAGGAGTGATATCAAAGGATGCGAACCCTGAGTGACAGTAACAGGTTAACTGTTTCCAAAAAGATTCATAATTCCTAGTGATGCATTTTGGAGTCCTCTGCACGATTCATGCTACATTCCTACATCAAAAAAAAAAGGATGCGTCGCTTACTGATCTAGCATCGTAATCGTCAATTACGGGGGACAAAGCAAAATGTTTCAGCTATATAGTAAGGGCTTCAAAATCAGTAGCATGCACAGGTGGATCATCATTTTTGCATGTTTCAGTTAACAGTGCTACTTTGCAGGTTTGCACAACCATGAACAGATGGCCGCTTATGGAAAATAGCAGAGCAAAAGAAAGAAGGGAATCATTCGCATTTCCCAATCCAACATTCTGACATTGAATTCTAATCTGAAACTGAACTTGTTCCGTATCTTTGCTCCCTCCTGACGGAGGACATCTGGATCTTGTCTTGGCCAAAACGTTGGTCGGCAGCTAACGGCATACCTAACACGCACTGGAAGAGAAGAGACCTGATGAAATCCACGACCCAGGCAGCATTGCTGACCTACTCCTTCCTCCTCCGGCTCCTCCGCCACGCGTCGCCGGCGATGTGCGCGAACAGTAGAGCCGCTCGAGGCGCGAGAGGAAGACTGGAGGGAGGGGAGATCGGGACGTAGAAGCGAAGCTCACCTGGCGGGAGGATGGATGGGACGACGGCGGCGGCGGAGGATCCCGGCGACCGGGGTTGGGTCCCCTTCTTGGAGTAAGGAAGACGAGGCACACCAGTACCGGGGGCTACAGGCAGTGTATGGATCAATACATATTTCTCAAAAATGGGCCCATCTAGGCCAATTACTCTCCAGGCCCATACACGAAGAAACATTCAACACCCTCCGGACCAGACCGATGCCCATGGCAGATCCAATTCGCCGCGTGAGTCGCTGCTTAGGTTTCAGCCGGCCCAACTAGCCGTTTCCAGTGTGAACATTCCTATGCCAGATTTTTTTTCGTGTTCTTTTTCGTTTTTTTTCTCCATTTCATTTTCTTTTTCCTATATATTTTTATTTCTTTTTTTCCTTTCTTTTTTCCTATATATTTTAATTTTTTATATGTTTCCCGTATTTTTTTATTTCCAAATTCAAGAACATTTTCTGAAATCTGGGATCATCTTTTCCAAATCGGTGAACATTTTTTATATTGGTGAATATTTTTGGCAATTTAAAATTTGTTCATTTAATTTGAAATTTGTTCATGGAAATAAAAAACGTTCATGATTTCTCAAAAAAGCTTCATCATATTCAAAAATGCTCAGCGAATTCAAACATGTTCTCGAATTCAAAATGTGTTCATCCAATTCAAAACATTGTTCATTGAATTTAAAAAATCATGAAATTCCAAAAAAAATCATATTTTGACCATTTAAATTGTTCTAGTCACTAATGCTCTTTTTTTTTCATTTATGATCATTTTTTGAATTCATGAACTTTTTCCTTTGCATTAGTGACCATTTTCTGAACCCGTTTCCTTCTCACTGTCTGTCAATCTTAGAAGAAACAAGGCCATTAAACAAGAAAAGAATCAGATACCTCATGGCATAAATTCTACCTAAGTTGTGTATGGACAAGTTAAATGCACAAGCCATCATGAAGAATGGTTTGTGCCAAAATCTTGGCCCAAAGATTCCTCTCGTCGACGTACAACACTGAATGCCGCCACTAAGAAGCACACCAGAGACTCTAATTTATTGCCTTCGGAAATCCTAAAATAAGTAATTCAATTTATCATCATAGTGTAAATGGATTTATGGTGTCAATTGGAGTAATTCTTCAGTAGAGCATGCTAATTTGTGGAAAGAAATGCTAACTATCCTTCAATTTATTGCTTCAAAATAAAGCATAAGGTTCAGGCTATACCAAAACTATGTTTGATTTTATTTCACAATCCAAAGTTATGGTCAAGTTGATATCAATTATCATGATCTCACAGGATATCAGAATTCAAAAGTTTAATCATATAAGAACAAAAGATAGCAGTCGGAGATCAGATGGTAGTGCATGATGTAAATTGATCATCACAGTGAATACAGAAAATGTGGTATGGTTATGATATCATCACTTCTCCCATCAAGTCATATAAGACAAAAAAGGTTGAGTTTTTTAAAAGAAAAATACCAATAGTGAATCCCGTATAGTTGTTCTTTCGCATATCAATTGACGTGACAGAATGCATGATGCCGATTAGAAATTCAGAATGAGTAGGAGGAACTAATCAGTGGTCATCATCACTGAGAACCTCTGATCAAGCAGAAAGAATGAAACGATTGATAAAGGCTGTAAACGGGGGTATAGTAACAGAAAAATCCTGGTATGAAAGCAGTCAGTGCCGCAAAAACCAGTTTCCTTCTTGCTGTCTGCCAATGCACCGAGAAACAAGGTCGTTAAAGAATCAGATACCTCATGGCATCCCGTCTACCCAACCCAAATAAAATGCAACACTAATCGCTAATACATGTATGGACAAGTTGAATGCACAAGCCATCTCAAAAAATGGTTTGTGCCAGAATCTTAGCCCAAAGATTCCTCTCGGCAACGTACAGCACTGAATTACACTATTAAGAAGTGCACCAGAGACTCTAATTTATTGCCTTCAGAAGTTTTTAGATCGAATCAAATCAAAAAGAAGAAATGTAACTGGATTTGTGGTGTCAGGTGGAGTAATTCTTCAGTTTTGCAACTGTGTGGGTTGATGTATCAAGAAGGAAGCACAAGAAAGTCATCCCTTTTTCCAAGTCTGTACGGGGGGAACAACTCCCCGCCGCTTGTTATTATACTCTCAAAGGCCGACCGACCGACGGGGCAACGGGAACACATGTGTGTGTGTGTTTGTGTGTGGGGGGGGGGGGGGGGGGGATAAGAGAACACAAACGAGGTCAAGCAGCAGCAGCACGAGCAAGATGCATACGAATCTGCTCAAGACCTTCAATTGGCACAAAAAAAAGGCAATGTACGTGGTCTTACTGACCATGCGCACAGAGATTGCTGCCATGGCGGTGGCCACTGTGTGTTAACTGGCTAGTTAGCCACTAAGCACATACGCGCAGGTCACTGCACAATCTATGGGTGTGTTTGGTAGGGTGCATGGATGGTGCATGAGGGCAAAAGTTCCCATTCCGACCCACTTTTGCTTGTTTGGTAGGGTGGATGGGCTCACCTGAGCTATGTCCATCTCATGCATAAAAGGGCCCTCAACCATGCTCATCTCATGCACCCCAAACAGGGTGCATGAAGGCAGCCATGCTGGCCCTGACCCTCGTCCCCACCCACCAGATCACGTTCAGATATGTTTATATTTCAAAAAATGTTCAAATTTCGAAAAAGTTCAGAATTTTGATTTTTTAAAAAAGTTTAAATTTTCAAAATTGTTTAAATTTTCAAAATTTGTTTGAATTTTCAATAAATGTTTTAAAATTTTAAAAAATGTTCGGAATTTAGAAAAATAAATATTTTTGAGTTTTGAAAAAAACCAGAATTTCAAAAAAACATATAAAATATTCAAGTATTGTTTAAATTTTCAAAAGTTCAGAATTTCAAATATTTTCAAAATTTCAAAATATGTTTAGAATTTCAAATTTTAATTAATTTTGAAAAAAAGTTTAGAATTTCAACTTTTTTAAAATTTTCAAAATTTGTTTAAATTTGTTTCAATTTTGTTCATCATTCAAAAAATTAGATTTTGAAATTGTTTAGCATGTCTAAACACATGCAGGCTGCCAAACAAAGTCTCATCTCAGCATGTCTCAGCGTATACATCGCCGCCAAACAACAGCAACTGCATGGACTCAACATGTTTACACTCAGCATGTATGAGAGGAGAACAACTAGGCTAGGTCCATACATGCTACCAAACACACCCTATCTGAACCATGGCTGATCTAATCTACGTTAGGGAAGTGTTGAACAGTACGATTCAAAGAGCTAATTAACTAAATTTGACATACTTAGAATTTTACTACTACTGACAGTATCATTCAAGGTGATTACTGAAAACTAAACGACGTTTTCAGGTAAGCAAGTACTAAACAGTACTCCCTCCGTCCGGAAATACTTGTCGGAGAAATGGATGTATCGGGAGTATGGGTCAAATCCAGGCCCGCGAGATCAAAGCCCAAAGGCGTCAGGGCGAGCAGACATGCAGACCAAGTCAATCTCCATGCACATTACCATACTTCCTTCCTCTTCTCATCCAGAGCATCGGCTTGTTGTGCACAGATCCAACAAAATAACCAGAGAAGTTGAAGCCAATGAAAAATCAAGTTGGTACACTGTATGTACAGAAAGACATCAGTTGATTCGGGAGCTGATCAGAAACCTCGCTCTTGGCATCACTACCATACCCAAATAAAATGCAACGCTAATACATGTATGAACAAGTTGAATGCACAAGCCATCTTGAAGAATGGTTTGTGACAGAATCTTAGCCCATTGATTCCTCTCGGCAACGTACAGCACTGAATTACGCTATTAAGAAGTGCACCAGAGACTCTAATTTATTGCCTTCAGAAGTTCTAGATCAAATCAAATAAAAAACAAGAAGAAATGTAACTGGACTTGTGGTGTCAGGTGGAGTAATTCTTCAGTTTTGCAATTGAGTGAGTTGATGTATCAAAGAAGGAAGCACGAGAAAGTCATCCCTTCAATTGGCACAACAAAACGAGTGAATGTAGGTGGTCTTACTGACCATTCACACAGAGATTGCTGCCATGGACAAACTATCTGAGCCATGGCTGATCTAATCTACGTAAGGAAAGTTTTGAACATTACGATTCAAAGAGACGGTTAACTAAATCCGACAGACTACTTAGAATTTTAGTACTACTGACAGTTTCAATCAAGGTGATTACTGAAAACTAAACAGTGTGAGTCAAATCCAGAGTATCTGCTTATTGTGCACGGATCGGATAAAAGAAACCAGAGAAGTTGAAGCCAGTGAAAAATCAAGTTGATACTCTTCTGTACCAAAAGACATCAGTTGAAGTTCCAGACAAATGAGAGAACAGATCGGTTGAGGAGATTCAGGAGTTGATCAGATAATTGTAGTCTGTAATTTGGTCAACACTAAATATGGTTCTGTTGAAGATTATCATCACATCAACTCAATAAATCTTGTTACACTCCATTACAAAAAAAACAAAGGTAAATCATGAAAAAAAATGAAACAGAGAAGCAGTTTGACTGATCTCGGAAGGCTCAGACAAATGAATTATGTCAGGGTTGTGATAGAGTAGTCTTGGTAGTCCTGACTCCTGAGTGATGTGGGTGTACCTACAATGATGCGAACATCATCCGCTAAGGTCTCTTGTAAACTTTTTGCCCCCTTCTACAGAACTATGTAACTCCTTTGGGGTACTCTCAAAAAAAAAAACTCTTTGCTCTTCGTAAAAATTAATTATGATACATACTGTAGATCATATTATAATTCAGATGATCTGAATCGTTTTGAGACAAGTACGCTTTTCCTACCGCTGGCCACAATTCCATCAAGGCAATTCGAGACCCTACATTGCACAAGAGACTGAAAAATATCAAAGACCATGTTCACGAGAAAGAGATGCGCAGATACATGGGCAGATCACGGTTCTACGATTCCATGTTCTCACAGGCATTGTGCACGCCTCTATACTGGTAAACATGGCCTAGGATATTTAATTTTATTCTCTGAAGCAATTGGTGAAATGTCTTATAACAAGCAGAAAGATTAAAGAGAAACCAAAAACAAGATTAAACTGGGGAAACCAGCATGGCTCAGACATCCAAGGAAGGAATTAGCAGCATTAACTCTCAAGCCTGGCAGGGCGAAAGCTCTTAGGCGGCATCTGCGAATGTTTTGAGAAACAAGCCTTAGTTCTATCATCATCGCCATTGTTTTCCTCAATTTCAAATCAACAACGCCAAATACTTATGTCAAGCAAAAAATTCAAACGAAAATACATGTCAAGCAAGAAGTGTAATCACGGAAAACGGCTGTGTACCTACTGTATCACAGCCACAAAAATCTCTGTTTTCAGTGGCAGAGAAGCAGCTGCTGTTTTCAGTGTCATACGGCACTTCCTGGTCTGAGCTATTCACCGAGACAGGATGATACAGGAAAGAGAAGTCACCACAGCCAAAAACCTACATGAATCGTCATTGCATCATCACTAGAACCAAGAGGAAAATAGAAACAAGGATGATTTGAATTCGACAGAAGAGAACAGAAGGAAAAGGCTTAAGTGTGTGTAACAACATGAATCGATCAACGGCGGACGAATCCGCCTCACCGAAATCCGCTAAGATCCTTTCGGACCTGAATCATCACCAGCCAACCAAATCCAATCCACTTCACACGAACCAAAGAGATAACAACAGAGGTAAAAAAAAATTGGGACAGAGTGAGTTAGCTTTTCTTCCACACATCAAGATATAATAAGATAAGAAAATTACGTACTGTGCCAACGGAAAGGGCCCGAAAAATCATCTAGTAAAATCAGATCCAGGTGAGTTGAAAGCCGGCTTGGGTTTCAATCTAGCAAGATGGCAGGACAATTTGCCGATTGGCTGGGATCATGGGTAACGAGATCCAGACAAGAAGCTGATCTTGCAAAAAAACGTAGAACGAAAAACATTAAAATCAAGAAGAGCACAGAGAGGAGCAGTAGAAAAGAAGACCCGACACCGATGAGATCGATGCCGCCATCGCCAATCAGGGGCCGCCGCCCTGAGATCCAAGGCCCCCTGCGGCACAGAGCAGCAGAGCCTCGCCGCCACCATAACCGGCAGACGCGCAGCAGCGCCGACGAGCGCCTTGGGTGGCGGCGGGGGGGAGGGAGGGGGCGGCGAAGCTAGGGTTAGGTCGCTGACGTGTTGTCCATGAGGGGCGATGCGAGAGCTGGGGGGTTGCCATTCAACATAAACTATACATCAAACTAGACTAATGAGAAAAGTCAACATGATGGATCAGATTTCTGGCTTGGAATCCTGATGGGATTACATTTGCTCATAGTAATAATCATAGTCGGTAATTTGGGGAAAGTATCCTCACATCCTTTCAACTTGTGAAAAAATAACCAAATAGAAGTCAGAAAGATAAAATAGAACAAAATAAAGTAATAAGGTTCAGGCTATACCAAAACTATCTTTGATTTTATTTCACAATCCAAAGTTATGCTCAGGTTGATATCAAATTTCGTGATCTCGTAGGATATCAGAATTCAAAAGTTTAATCATATAAAAACAAAAAATAGCAGTGGGAGATCAGATGGTAGTGCATGATATAAATTGATCATCACAGTGAATGCAGAAATGTGGTATGGTTATGATATCATCACTTCTCCCATCAAGTCAAATCAAATATGACAAACAAAAAAACTGTCAGAGTTTTTTTAAAGAAAAGATAGGCATAGAGCATCTCATATAAGAGTTCTTTCGCATATCAATTGACGTGACAGAATATATGATGCCGATTAGACATTCAGAATGAGTAGGAGGAATTTATCATCAAATTGATCAGACACCAATTGTCTTCCTCATAATGCCACCGAGACAATCATACTAAAAGAAAAGAAAAAATAACAAACACACAGACCAATGTTCTCTCAGACAAATGCCTCAATTGTCCACATGGTTTAAAAGAATGGATTACATCAGACTCGTCATCTGTTTTCATCATCACAGAGAACTAAGAACAATGGAAAATGGAAGTGTTAAACAAACATGAGTTCAGTTAATCTCACAGAATAAGCAAACATATAATTGATAGCACAGAAGTAGTAGAATAAGCTGTATCAGACATCTAATCAGTGGTCATCATCACCGAGAACCTCTGATCAAGCAGAAAGAATGAAACGATTGATAAAGGCTGTAAACAGGGGTATAGTAACAGAAAGCTCCTGGTATTAAAGCAGTCAGTGTCGCACAAACCCGTTCCGTTACCACTGTCTGCCAATCTAACGAGAACCAAGGCCAATAAACAAGACCAAGAATCAGATACCTCATGGCATCCCTTCTTACCATACCCAAATCAAATACAACGCTAATACATGTATGGACAAGTTGAATGCACACGCCATCTCGAAGAATGGTTTGTGCCAGAATCTTAGCCCAAAGATTCCTCTCGGCAACATACAGCGCTGAATTACGCTATTAAGAAGCGCACCAGAGACTCTAATTTATTGCCTTCAGAAGTTCTCGATCAAATCAAAAAAAATACAAGAAATGTAACTGGATTTGTGGTGTTGCGTTGAGTAATTCTTCAGTCGTGAGTTATGTATCAAATAAAGAAGCACAAGAAAGCCATCCCTTCATATTGGCACAATGAAACAAGTCTATGTAGGTGGTCTCACTGACCATCCACAGAGATTGCTGCCATGGCGGTAGCCACGGTGGCTAATTAGCCACCGAGCACACACGTGCAGGTCACTGGAATTTTACCAAATAGTGTGGGTCAAATACAGGCCAGCAAGAGTAAAGCCCGAAGGCATCAGGGCGAGCAGACATGCAGACTGAGTTCAGTCAATCTCTATGCACATTACCAGGCATCCTTCCTCTTCTCATCCAGAACTGGGCTTGTTGTGTACAGAGCTGACAAAATAACCAGAAGTTGAAGCCAATGAAAAATCTGTGCAGAAAGACATCAGTTGAAAATCCAGGGGACAAAAAGAAAAGATTGGTTGAGCGAGATTCAGGAGCTGATCAGATAATTGTAGTCTGTAATTTGGTCAACACTAAATATGATTTTCTGTGGAAGATTATCATCACATCAACTCAATAAATCCTGTTTTTCCACTCAGTTACAAAAGAAACAACAAAAGTAAATCAAGAACAAAAAAAAATTGAAACAGAGAAGCAGTTTGACTGATCTTGGAAGGCTCAGAGCCTCAGATGAATAGTCTTAGCAGTCGTGAGCGGTATGGTGTACCTACAATGATGCAAACATCATCAGCTAGCCTCTGTAAACTCCCCCCCCCCCCCCCCCCCCCCGCCCCCTTATATAAGACTATGGTAGGCCTTTGGCGTACTCTCAAAAAAAAAGTTCTCTTTGCTCTTCATAAAAATTAATTATGATGCGTACTGTTAGAGATCATATTAAAATTTTGATGGTCTGAATCGTTTTGAGACAATTGCGGTTTTCCTACCGCTGGCCACAATTCAATTAAGGCAGTACCGAAGGCCATGTTCACAAGAAGGAAAGATGCGCAAATACATGGGCAGATGATGGTTCTATGATTAAACATTCTCACGCATTGTATTAATTATCTTCTCTAAAGCAATTGGTGAAATGTCCTACAATGAGCAGAAAGATAAAAGAGAAACCAAAAACAAGATTAAAGTGGGGAAAGCAGAGCATGGCTCAGACATCCAAGGAAGGAATTAGCAGCATTAGCTCTCAAGCCTGGCAGGGCGAAAGCTCTTAGGCGGCATCTGCGAATGTTTTGAGAAACAAGCCTTAGTTCTATCATCATCGCCATTGTTTTCCTCAATTTAAAATCAACATCACCAAACACTTATGTCAAGCAAAAAAAATACATGTTCAAGCAGGAAGTGTAATCACAAAAAACGGCTCTGTGTACCACTGAATCACAGCCACAGGTTCCTATCAGATGTGAAAATCTCTGTCGGCACAATGTAGCATCTCCGGTCAAGGCTTGTGGCTACCGGAGACGTGGCATCGGGCCCAAGAAAACAAGGTAAAAATTGCTGCAACAGAACAGAACGAATTACTAGAGAAATCACTCAGAGACCCATTTCAAATCACGCACAAAGCTGAATCAAGCCAGTGCAAATGGGTATTCCGTCCCAGAGCAAACCACAGAGGTTACGATACAGGGGTGGGCACTTGCAGCGGCGGAGAAGCAGCTGCTGTTTACAGTGTCATACGGCACTTCCTGGTCTAGAGCTCTTCACCGAGACAAAATGATGATGTTTACAAAACGAAAATAAGAAGACGGAATTAAGCAATGCTCAGTGGAAAGAGAAGTCGTTTTTGGTTTGCAGGCTCACGGTGACAGATGCCGCCACTGCCAAAAACCTATATGAATCATCATCGCATCATCAGTAGAACGAAAATGATGATAGAAACAAGGATGATTTGAAATCGACAGGAGCGAATTTTAGTAAGGAAAAGGCTTCAGTGTGTGTAACAACATGAATCGATCAACGGCGGACGAATCCGCCTCACCGAAATCCGCTAAGATCCTCTCGGACCTGAATCATCACCAGCCGAGCCAACCAAATCCAGTTCACTTGACACGAACAAAACAGAGAAGAACAGAGTAAAGCTTATTCGCGAAGAAGATTACGTGCTGTGCCGACGGAAAGGGCC
Organism: Triticum aestivum; assembly: GCF_018294505.1. Taxonomy (NCBI): domain Eukaryota; kingdom Viridiplantae; phylum Streptophyta; class Magnoliopsida; order Poales; family Poaceae; genus Triticum; species Triticum aestivum. The sequence goes on from NC_057796.1 coordinate 489,525,406, forward strand.
CGGAAAATCATCGAGTGAATCAGATCCAGGTGAGTTGAAAGCCGGCTTGGGTTTCGATCTAGCAAGATGGCAGGACGATTTGCCGGTTGGCTGGGGCCGTGGGTAACGAGATCCAGACAAGAAGCTGATCTTGCAAGAAACGTAGAACGAAGAACATTGGAATCGAGAAGAAGAGCGCAGAGAGGAGCAGTAGAAAAGAAGACCGACGAACGGTGAAGGTTGAGGGAGGGAGGTGCGGCGGCAGTGAAGAGGCGGCGCGCCGGCGATGGGATGGTGCGCGGGTCTGCTCGTAATATATAGCCGCCGCCCCGCGGGGTTCTTTGTCAGGGTTTCAGCTTCCCTGGGCCACAAGATGCGGGGACGTTACCGGACCCGGTTCGGCCCAGGTGTGAAATCTGAATCGCGAGGGCTTCCACCCGGGGGGAATAGTATTATGTTTTTTTTCGAGACTAAAAAAAAAGTATTATGTTTTTTTCAGAAAAAATATATTATTTTTTTATCTCAAAACAAAATCTATCTACTGCACCGGGGCCTTCCCTAAAAAGAGAAGTGCACTGGGGTGGTCACATCTTCTCTACAAAAATTTAAATCTTCTAAAAAATAGAAGTTTTTATAAAAATCTGAAAATAATGCAAGACACAGATAATATTGATATTTAATAAAGTGTAAAATTATTTTAACCAAAATTAGTACCCAAAAAGCTCGTGAATATATACCAGTGTGAAAAGACCCAAAGGGGCTGATCCAACTAATCTTGACAATCAAACCATGTCAATCCAACGGCTTAGATTGCTCCAATTGTGTGTGTTCAACGTATTTAGCGTGCAATTAATATCATATCAAATAGCAATGTTTGTGTTAACCTAACAGCAAGTTGCCAACCACATGTATGCAAGATAATGAATTCATAAAAGTATTTATCCATGTCTTCGGCTCGCTTTTGTGCTCGTCGCTAAGTGGTCTAAGGATCTTGATGTAACTTTTATTATTTCTGGTATTCGTTGTACGATCATGATTGAATATGAATAGATCAGAAGTTTTTTGCGCAAAAAATTAGAAAGAAGGCCAGCCAAGCATTGCAAATTTACCTTATTTGAATAGCCATTGAAAACCAGAGCTAATATACTTTGAAATGCCAAAACATCAACTATTAGCTTCAGGTCACATGAATCAGCTTTTTATTAGCAACCGGGAGGAGCTCTGCCTTTTCACTAAAAGAAGAGAATTGACCAGTTTGTACATACACATGAATCAGTTCAGCCAATAGGCATAAAATATAATATATGAACATCAACTATTAGCTTCAACTTTTTGTCCAAAACACAATGGCTGTATCTTTGTTGTCGGTTGCATCAATAGTAAAGGCTTCAGGACAAGTAATGGCTCAACCTTCACCCTTTTTAGTAACCTCCTTAGCATGAATATGTCATTTCGACCACTTAATAAAACTTCATGTGACAATTGGAATCAAAAGACTGGTCTAGGTTAAAAATATCTTTGGTGCATCATGCGATTGTACCACACTACATCAGCGGTGCACTTTAAAGGTGACCCAAAATACAATTTTTTTTAAAGGAGGTCCAAACCCCTTAGCCTATGCATCAATGAGATTATTAAGAAAAGCACAGAAGAAATGAACTCCGGCCGAAGCATTACAAGATGAAAAATACCCACCTACGACTAAGCATACACTTGTTCCGTAGCAGAGCACCAAAAGCATAAATTGCAGCAGAAGAATTGTTCAGCTCGCGTCGATTCTGTTGACTCCATATCTTCATCTGTGCGTAGCGTTGTAGACCTCACTTGCTACATGTTCTAGCAGTTTTGCCCCAACCATCAGCGCCTCTTTTTCGGTCTCCTTTATCTGCAAGATTGACCATCCCACAATCCAATGACAAGTGAGTCTTGTTAGGATCATTGGGATATTATATATTTTTTTATCAAATATACAAATTACATCTTCTCTCTCTCTCTTCTAACTCAGGTCTCTCTCCCGGTCTCTGCTTTAGCAGCGACAGCGAAAAGCAGCAGCAACAACAACGTAGAGTAAAAGAAAATCACATATATTTCCTCTTTGTTGTCAAACATCTCTCTCCCACTCCTTGCTCTATTTATCAGTAGCAGTGGCACGAACACCGACAATGTAGGGAAAGGCTGCGTACAATAGACCCAAAGTGGTCGGGCCCTTCCCGAGACCCTCCGCAAGCGGGAGCTACATGCACTGGGGCTGCCCTTTTTTTTAGTGGCACGAACACCGACAAATATAACTGTTTGGTTGAAGAATCGGTTTGCCACGCCTAAGCTGAGGCGTTAGCCACACCTGTGGTGCGCCCCCAAGAAGTATCGCGGCTTGCGGGCAAAACAAGTGCCACACATTTGGCAAAAAAATCTATAGTAAAAGCTCCTTTGCGCCGTGGCGAGCTAGACCTTCGTAAAACACGGAACGCCTGCCTAGGGAGCTGTGGCACGCCGCAAGAAGTGTGGCGGGCACGGCGTGGAGGGGCCATGGGGAGCAATCGGACCTAAGCGGAGGAGGCAAAATTTAAATGAGGGAAGAACCTTATACATAGACTCAAGCATGGAAATGGCTGGGTGACTAGTCATGATCATAAAAGCAACATTGTCCAGACGCATTTTGTCAACATTATCAAGAGGGGTTCGCCTCGCCCCAAAACTATTAACTAGGGCGCCTTCCCCCCTACAGGACGTGACCTTTCTGACCTTGGGGTGTCTATCACAGAGGATGAGGTAAAGGATGCTCTCTCTGCCCTTCCTGGGGACAAGGCCCCGGGACCTGATGGATTCACTAGGAAATTCTTCAAGGTTTGCTGGGACACTATCAAACAGGATGTCATGCTTGTGATTAACAAGTTCTCATATCTGCATGCGGAACACTTCCACTGGCTCAACTCGGCGAACATCACCCTCATCCCCAAGAAGGATGGCGCCGAAGACATCTCAGACTTCCGACCCATCAGCCTGATACATGCTGTTGCAAAGCTCATTGCCAAAGTCCTTGCAACTCAGCTGGCCCGTCACATGAACAGTACTGTCTCCATTGCGCAAAGCGCCTTCATCAAAACAAGGAGTATCCACGACAACTTCCTGTACGTGCGGAACTTGGCCAGGAAATTCCACCGCAAAAAAACCCTATGCTCCTCTTCAAGCTTGATATTAAGAAGGCGTTCGACTCAGTCAAGTGGGACTATTTAATGCAACTTCTGACCCATCATGGCTTCCCGAGTCGGTTCAGAGGGTGGGTCTCGGCCTCCTCTCCACGGCCTCCTCCAGAGTATTGCTCAATGGTATTGCCGGTGATCCGATCAAGCATGGTTGTGGCCTTCGGCAGGGTGACCCCCTCTCGCCATTGCTCTTCGTGCTTGCTATTGATCCGATGCACCACTATTGGGGAACGCAGTAACTTCAAAAAAATTCCTACGCATACGCAAGATCCATCTAGGTGATGCATAGCAACGAGAGGGGAGAGTGTTGTCCACGTACCCTCGTAAACCGAAAGCGGAAGCGTTATGACAACGCGGTTGATGTAGTCGTACGTCTTCACGATCCGACCGATCCTAGTACCGAAAGTACGGCACCTCCGCGATCTGCACACGTTCAGCTCGGTGACGTCCCACGAACTCTAGATCCAGCTGAGTGTCGAGGCAGAGCTTCGTCAGCACGACGGCATGATGACGGTGATGATGAAGTTACCGACGCAGGGCTTCACCTAAGCACTACAACGATATGAGCGAGGTGGAAATCTGTGGAGGGGGGCACCGCATATGGCTAAACAATCAACTTGTGTGTCTATGGGGTGCCCCCTCCCCCGTTTCTAAAGGAGGGGAGGAGGAGGCCGGCCAGTCCTAGAGGGCGTGCCAAGGGGGGAGGAATCCTCCTCCTAGTAGGAGTAGGATTCCTCCTTTCCTAGTCCTACTAGGAGGGGGAAGGAAGGAGAGGGGGAGGGGGAGGGGGGCAAGAGGGGCCGCGCCCCCCTCCCCTAGTCCAATTCGGACCCCCTTGGGGGGGGGCGCCACCTCCTGGCTGCTACCCTCTCTCTCCCCTAAAGCCCACTAAGGGCCCAATAACTTCCGGGGGGAGGGGTTCCGGTAACCCTCCGGCATTTCGGTTTTATCCGAAACCTCCCGGAACACTTCCCACTACAAAAAAATACACTTCTGTGATGATACGTGTTTGTCACAGTAGGTCGCGTTTTTTTGTCATGCATGTACATCCATGACAAATTTATGACAGAATCAAGATAGTCATACCTGTGCTGTCGTAGAAGTATTCCATGACATTACCAAAATTATCATCACGGAAGTGTCCACTTCCATGACGATAAATCGCGCGTCACAGAAATGCTTTCGTCAAGGGTGACCGACACGTGGCATCCACCGTAACGGAACGCCGTTAAGCTATCGGGTCGGGTTTTGGATCCGATAACCCGTTAACAGCCCCGACCAATGAGGATTTTCCACGTGTAAAATCATCATTGGCTGAAGGAAACACGTGTCAGCTCACCGTTGGGACAGATGTCATCCGCTCATTGGACCGAAGGCGCCTATGATACGGCGACACGTGGCATGGCCCAACAGAGGTCCATTCCTGTGAAAAGGCCGGCCTGTTTGACTTGGTCAAAAGGTGGCGGGCCGCCCCACGGAAAGCCTGTTAACGGCCTGTTCGCATATAGCCCATTTACAGCCCACTAACCCAGGGCCCGTTACGCCCTATCCGAATTAGGCCCAGTAGCGTCATCTGGGCCGTCCAATATGATTCAGCCCGTTTTAACTTCCGGCCCATGTGTGGCCCATGACTTCTTTCGGCCCATATGAGGACCTTTGTAACTCTTGGCCCATTAACGGCCCGTGGTGAAACTGGCCCGTAATGAACAGTGTATCACTTTATACCCATTAACGGCCCGTTATTCCATTGGGACGTTTCCAGCCCAAGTTATCTTTCGGCCTTCTCAGGGCCCATTGATTCTTGGGCTCATTTGCAGCATTCGGTTACATACAGCCCGTTACTGTCATTTTCTGCTTGTGGGCCAAATTCAGCCCGTCGTTACAGTCGGTCCGTTTACGGACCGTTAATACGTTGGGCCGTTTTCATGTCAAAAAAAAAACCCGTTGGGCTGTTTTCATAGAGTTATCAAATACGGCCTATTAACGGCCCGTTATGGTCCACGAATAGTACGGCCCATGATTGGCGAAATGATGATACGCCCCGTAGAAGGCCCATGGATCCTACCGCCCGTATGAGGCCCATCGATAGTATGGCCCGTAGAAGGCCCATGGACCACGACCCGTAGAAGGCCCATGGACCCTAAGGCCTGTATAGAAGGCCGATGGATCCTACGGCCGGACGAAGGCCCATGGATCATACGGCCTGCAGGAGGCCCATGGTTACAACAGTTCGTGTGTTGCCACGATTATTTTGGCCTAGTTACCAAAAATAGGTATTGTGGCCACTAGAAAAAAACAGAAAAAGAACTGCAGTGACTACAAGCAAACAACTAAACAAGACAATAAAGAAATAAATAAGCAAGCAATTAACGCTAGCCTATTACCGCTATTACACATATTACATCCACTGGGCATCAAAGTTCGCCTAGTTAAGCGTCTATCCTGTATAAATAAGCACCGGTGCCTAAGGAAAGTCTGGTTTATTTCTCGAAGCACCTCTCCTAAGCACCTTGCATTGTACAAGGTCTAAGCTTCTCTTCATCGGTGGCGGTTGCTGTTCTGGTGCGTTGGTCCTATGGGGCCCGGCCTTAGCACGATGATTTTTCGACTGTCTACTATAACAAGTCGTCCCAGCTTCGATGAGGGAGGGCCGATGACGGCGGCGCCAGCCTTTGTCTCCCTTCAGCGCTTGTAGTGGTCGCTAGGTGGTCTATGAATCTGGATGTGATTTTTTATTGTTTCTGGTGTTTGTTGTACTGCCATGATTGAAGATGAATAGATTGGAAGTTTCTCGCAGAAAAAATCCGTAACTATGTGAAGCGAAACATAATGTTGTCAAGTATTCAACCCATGAACAAAAACAGAAAACATGCTGCAAGATCAAAGTACAGCGCAGTGTATCGATGGAAAAAAAATATTTGTGACGAATGGACGAGGTGGCGGCCCATCAGCTCTCGAGGCCCATACACCAAGCCAGGGCAGGCCGACACCCACGCCCGAAGCCCACGACCGCCGTCCCAACAACCCACCTCCAAAATGACCAAACCACCCCCAGCCCCAGCACCTCCCACCCCACGCACACCCGTAATTTCCCCTCTCCCCCAGCCCCATTTCCGCCATTTCCCCTCCGCCCGCGGTCTGAAAACGGAGGCCAGCACACTCCGCTGTCACATCCCACACACTCCCACAGCTTCAGCAGCACAGCACACAGCGGCTTCTTCTCCGTTGGCGGCGGCGGCTAGGGTTTTACCACCTCCCTCCAAAACCCTAATCTTTCCACCCAATCCAATCCGTCCGTCGTCCATGCCGGCGGCCTCCTGCTAGATTCGAATCGCGCCGGAGTTGTACTTAGTTTGAGTGCTTGGTTTGGTGCTGTGCGGCGGAGATGACGTCCAACCAGTTCGATCTCCTCGGCGACGTCGACAACGACGACCCCTCGCAGCTCCTCGCCGCCGCCGCCGCCAAGAAGGCCGCCGAGCCCAAGCCCGCGGCGCCGGCGCCGGCCGCCGCCAAGCCCGGCTCCAAGCCGCCCGCCAAGACCACGCCGCCCGGTGAGTGACCCTCTCGGTTCGCGCTCCCTCCGATTCGATTGCTCGATGGGTCTTCCGATGCGAGCTTCCATTTCTGTTGCTCATGGTGTGATGCGATTTGCGGCTGCAGCGGAGGACGCGAGGGGCAGCCGGGGGGACGGCGCCGGGCGCGGGAGGGGCGGCCGCGGGGGCGGGTTCGGCAGGACCGGCCCGCGGCGGGACTACGGCGACGCCGACGCCAACGGCGGCTTCGAGGGCGGGTACGGCGGTGGCGGCGGCGGCGGCTATGCGGCGCCTCGCCTGGAGGACGGCGATGGGAAGCAGGCGGAGAGGGGCCGCGGCCCGCGCCAGCCCTACCGCGGAGGGGGCGGCCGCCGCGGGGGCTACTCCGACGGGCAGAACACGGACGAGTTCGGGCGCCCGCACCGCTCCTACGAGCGCCGCAGCGGCACCGGCCGGGGCTTCGGGATGAAGCGCGACGGTGCTGGCCGCGGCAACTGGGGGACTGCCACCGACGAAGGGTTCCCACAGTTAAGATTGATCCAATTAGTCTCTGTTTCATGGCATGATGCTGATTCTTTTTGCTGCTGTCATGTGTGGAGCTTGATGCTTTTTATTATGTGGGTGGTGGTGATCAGGGAAAATGTGGAGGCTGTCAACACTGAGGAGACCCCTGCTGTGACAGAGGATGAGAAGAAGCCCGAGGATGCGCCGCAGCCCGAGGCTGAGAAGGTCAAGGAGGGTGCGGAGAATGAAGAGGACCAGAAGGAAGCTGAGGAAGATAAGGTATATTTTTCAGAATTTGCCATCATCTGATTGCTTTAAATTGTGTTGTGGTAGTTGTATGGCGTGTGCATTTTGTATTGGTGACAATGGTGATGGTAGCATTTCTTGCTGGATAAGACAATCCAGATACTCCCTCCGGTCAGAATTAAATGACGCAATCTCTATATAATGTCCGTTTTGCGTTGTATCGAGGTTGCGTTAATTAATTCGGATCGAAGGGAGTATCATGTTTTACATATGCTATTCTAGGGATGTAACGTAATACAGTTACTCGACCAGTCTAGATGTTTGCTGTACACCTGCTCGCATAATAGCTACTTCTGTCACAGTACAGAAATGGTTTGCATTAAGCTCTTTGGAAGCTGGAATCTCTTCCTCATCTTCCAGGCTAGTCTTATTGTCAGCTTTATAGTTCTCTTCTCCTTTGTGCCCAATGCTACATATTTCTGTCAGAATGTATTGCGTTGTTTTTTGATGCATTTGATCACATACATTAGTGTATTGTCACATCCGTGCCACTAACTGACCTCAGTGAGCCATTTGATTTGCTGCTGGCATCTAAGTAGTTTGTAGATGAAATGCATATATACATGTACTGAAATATCAATTTCTTTAATCGTCATTCACTTTGAAGGCTTGCCTGTTATTTGGTTGGGAGTAATGAAATCTGGTTGATCCAGTTAGACTGACATTCTCAGAAATGGATTGCCAGTGTTCAGTTTTACCTAGCCAATAGTTGGTTCATATAACAGCATCCTCTCTTTTGATGTAATGTGCTCTTGTTTAATTTTATTTTGGCAATAGCTTTCCTTAGAATTTCTGACTTCCTGTTATTTAATTGAGATGTTGAGTGCAATTTTGTTCCTTGTTTGTGGTCCAGAATTCTTTGATATATTCCTGGGCTTGTTTCTTTTATGATGAAGGTGTGTTCTGTTACAGTGTCACTACCCCTTCACCATCTTCACCCTTCATTTTGGGGATGGCTTATCATGACATATTCAACTTCTCTTAAGCTTTCTGGTGCTTCTGTATTGTTGTCTGTGCATGTTCTGCTTTTGTATTTGTTGCCAGGACATGTTCTAGGTATATCGTTACAAGCTTGAATGGGTTGCCTCTGGCATGCTTGAACTGTTTCTGATGTTTGTCCTGTCTGATGTCTGCCTGATAAGGGGATTCACTGCTAAGAAATTGTTAACATGCCATGTCACCACCGTTGTACAGGAGATGACCTTGGAGGAGTATGAGAAAGTATTGGAGGAGAAGCGGAAAGCAATACTCGCACTAAAGGCTGAGGAGAGAAAGGTTGAAGTTGACAAGGAGCTGCAGTCCATGCAGCAACTGTCAGTGAAGAAGGATGCTGAGGAAGTATTTATCAAGCTGGTAAGTTATACATGTTGCGGTCCTTCTTCTGCGTGTGGTTATATCGATGCTAATTTTTACCCAACTCCCTGCTGCAGGGCTCTGACAAGGAGAAGAAGAAAGAAAACACAGAAAGAGAGGAGCGTGCCAAGAAGGTATCCTGCGCATTTCTCTCATGTCCTGTTACTTTGGTCCGAGCAACTGTTGTATCTTTTACTAACTGTTGCGCTATGTTTCCTGTGATGCTGCCTGTCCCTGCCTGAAGTCCCTCAGCATCAACGAATTCCTGAAGCCCGCTGAAGGCGAGAGGTACAGTGGCGGTCGGGGCCGCGGCCGTGGCTTCAGGGGACGCGGCGAGGCCCGTGGCGGGTACAACGGCGGCGGCGGCGGTGGCAGGCGACCAGCTGCTGCTCCGGCGATCGAAGACCAGTCCCAGTTTCCGACGCTAGGTGGGAAGTGAAGGGGTCCGTGTCCCGTGCCCTGATCCGACTAGCAGCGGCTCCTCGGTGGTTCGCTCCAGACTGTGTCCTTGTTGAATTGTCAGTACTCAGTAGCGTGTCGTCGTTTCGCCCGTCCGTCTTTTTACCTGTCGCCGTGTCTTCGTCGCCGTCTGTGTATCCCGTGTACACCGGAGGTGCACCCGCCCATCGCCACCCGCCCGTGTCTTGTTTTAGCCGCAGCTTATTCCGTTCATTTCGATAGCACAATGCCATGTATGAGATGTTTTCCTGGTGCACTTGCTGCTGTCATGTGTCTCCTGTGTGCTTGGTTCAGTGATTTTGCTCATCTCAGAATTAAGTCCATCTTCTTTCTTATGGGTTGTTTGTTCACTGTGCATATTTCTGTGGAGAATCATTCTGCCATGGCAAGGCACCTCATGGGTGCTTGTGCAAAGGCTGAACTAAGCCTGGAAAATATAGGCAAATCACAGCACAAAATTGTCCTTGGTTTCTCGGAAACTACTCCCTCCGTTCCTAAATACTCACTCCGTTTTTATTTACTCTGCATAGAGATTTCAATACGAACTACGCCTTTTTAGATATTTCAATATGAACTACATACAGATGTATGTAGACATATTTTAGAGTATATTCACTCGTTTTGCTCTGTATGTAGTTTATATTTGGAATCTCTAAAAGGATTTATATATAGGAATGGAGGGGGTATGAAACAACTGCATGTACATCATCACACTTGTCTCAGTTCATCCATATAAAGAAGAGCTAACCCATGGCTCATCATAATGTAGTAAAACACTATTACTATACTATCTACTCCACTGATATAAACAGAGTAGCAGCAAAAAGTTACTACATCTCAAGTCAGCTAACATGGTTACACAGATGCAGAGAGCAGCACACATTGCATCATCTTTGGTGCTGGCTGCAGTCTGCGGCAGCTGCTGAAGGGTACCAGAACCTGTTAGACAGGCCCTGCACATGAGCATCCCAGGCGCTCCTCAGGGTGGTCTCAAGGGAGCGGTTCACCCCGCCGACACGTTGCGAATCGGACCGAACCGGGCTGCCCTGCTCCTGGTAGTGCAGCCGGTCGCTCAGCATGCGGCGGCTCATGCTCCCGGCATCGCTGCTCGGCGCGGAGATGCAGCCGCCGGACTCCACCACCATGTCGCCCTCCAGGATGCGCAGAACCTGACAAACAGTTGGGACATACAAGAAGAAAGGTAAGCAACTAGGCACAACATGGACACTGAATACTGATCATGCTGAGAGCTTCAGGGGGTGAAATGTTTGTGTGGGAGTTGACTGACATGGGACATTCGCGGCCTCGAATGCGGGTCGCGCCGTATGCAGAGGTTCGCCGCGTGCAGCATGCAGTAGACCTCGTTCTCACAGAAGCGGTCCTCGAGGCGCGGGTCGATGAGCTCGTCGATCGCGTGCTCTTCCAGCAATGGCCGGGCCTGTTGCAAACCAAGTTGAATAGGGTTAGAATTTAGTTATACCAGGACAGGATCCTTCCAATGAAGGCTGGGCCTGTCGGAGCAGATGGATCAAAGCAATACAAAATTCATTTTGCTTTCGGATTCTATTGCTGATGGAGCATAAACAGGCATGCAAATATCTAAACGCTCTAGTTTACAGAGGGAGTACCACTTAACTATCGTATGTATTCCTTCAAGAGTATTTTTTTTTCAGTTGGTGAAAACTACCGCTTAGCTATCATATTCGTACAGTATGGTTATACCACCACAGTAGGTTCTTGCCATTAACCAGTGGAAAATAAAATTCAGAAAGGGAATTATGATAGTACTATCAATCATCTAATTATTATGATGTGAGCTCACCCATTCAGTCAGGAATTGCTGGCCCTTGGGCCTGTTAATATCGACGGCCTTGCGTCCAGTGACAAGCTCCACAAGAACAACTCCAAACGAGTAGACATCGGCCTTCTCCGTAATTTGCCCGCTCTGCGCATATTCAGGGGCTAGATAACTGCATAACGGTAAAAGAGGCTCAGATTTTTCCCAAATCACAAGTTACACCTGACCAAGCATGGGGAAACTTTTTGTCTGATCAATTACCCAAATGTGCCAATGACTCTTGTATCGACACCCATGTCCCCATCAGGTTGCCATCTAGCCAGGCCGAAATCGCCGACCTGTCACACCATCATGAAGGAAGAGACTTATTTAGCACTGTGGAGCAAAGATAACCAGATACTTATTTAGCACATAGCTTAGCTTAATAAAGTTCCAACATAATCATGTAGGGTATGTGGTAAGCTTTCATAGCATTGAAATCACCCAAATGGCCTTGTTTGCATTGTAGTACTAACAAAGGTTGATGCTCATTTCATACCAGTGGCTCGAAATCATGCGTGACGAGGATGTTGTTCGGTCTCATGTCGCGGTGGATAATGCAGCCGACCCTGCATTCCTCATGGAGGTACCGCAGCCCCCTGGCGGCGCCGACCGCGATCTTCTGCCGGGCAGCCCACCCCAAGGTCTCCTTGTGACGGCCTAACAGAGCACAACCAATGGAGTTCAGTTAGCAAGGCCACACACTCATGCACTGAAGGAAATATTGGTGCATTTCTATCTCAACAACTGAATTTGTCACACTGAGTTTTGCATGATGAGATGATCAGCTTACCATAGAGATGAGTGTCCAGTGATCTGTTGCAGATGTACTCGTAGACCAGCAGCCTCCTCTTGCCCTCGACGCAGAACCCGATGAGCATGACGACGTTCCGGTGCTGCGCGCAGCTGAGCACCTCCACCTCCGAGCAGAACTCGACGTCGCCCTGCGAGCTGCTGGCGAGCCTGTGCTGCTTGACGGCGATGGCCTGGCCGTCAGGCAGCACCCCTCGGTGCACCGACCCGAACCCACCCTCGGCCAGGAAGTTGGCCCTGGAGAAGCCGCCGGTGGCGTGCTCCAGCTCGGCGTAGCTGAACCACCGCGGCGGCTTCCCGAACACCGGCGTCTTGTGCTGGCACACCGAGCAGAGCGGCGGCGGCCCCGGCGCAGGGGTCCGGGAGAGGGACACGACGTCCCTGACGTTGCCTCTGAAGTTGAGGTCGGACCTGCTCCTCACGGCGCTGATCTCGGTCAGTAGGTCCAGCTTGGCGATCTTCTCCAGCAGCGCGTCCGCCGTCGGGGTTCTTCGGCGGGTTGGTGTTGGTCTTGGGGATGCGGCGGGTCGCTGCAGGATGTCGGCCATCCATGGCTGGAGTGACGGCGAGGCTGCTGCTGATGCTGCCTGAGGAGTTGGAGCTGAAGCTTCACTGTCAGGGCCAGATAGTACATTGGCTGCTTCTCTCTTGAGAGGGCTACTATCTGTTTCTGAAACACAAACTGTAGTGGTGCCATGGCCTGAGCTTGCGGCGGAGGATGCTCCGGTGGAATCGTCGAACGCCTCCGTCTCCGGCGAGCTGCTGTCTGTTTCTGAAGCGAACAATGGAGAGGTTGCAGGGTCTGTTGAGCTTGACACAGAGGTTGCATCGGCATTCCTGGTTTCTTCTTTCTTCAGAGAGCTGCTGTCTGTTTCTGAAGCACGCAATGGAGAATTGCCTGGGTTTGTTGAGTTTGACACAGAGGATGTTTCCTCGGATTCTTCTTCTTCCTTCTTCATCAGAGAGATGCCTGATTCTTCTAAAGCACACAATGGAGAAATGCCCGGTTCTTCTGAAGAACTTGGCACGGAGGACGCTCTCACATCCTCTGCTTCTTCCTTCTTCTTCAGAGAGATGCAGATGACGGCTTCAGAGGAAGCAGACAGTGGAGAAGCTGCGCCGGGGTCCGAGGTCGACACGGAGGAGGACGCTCCGGCGTCGTCGGTGCTGCCGGACGGCGTCTCTGAGTCCGGGATGCAGCTCGGCGTCTTCACGGCGGGTTCCCGGACCGAGACCATCTCGTGCTCCACATCACCTGAAGCACTGGGCTCGGGCTGGGGCGGAGGAGCTGCCGGCTCCGGGCGTGTCTCCTCCGTGGAGCAGGCGAGGTTGAGCCGGAGCACCTTGGGCCGGGAGCGCCTGACGGCGACGATGTTGCACTGGAGCTCCTCCATGCAGCGCGTCTCCTCAACCTTGAGATCCCTGAAGTAAATGGCAACAAATGCAACATCGCACCACTGACTACTGAAGAAACTGAGCAGCTGCTGTGCGACATTATCACAGTACCTGTCGAGCACGACCCAGCTCGCCAGCGCCCGCTTCGCCTCGGCGGCCACGGCGCCGGGGCCCGCGCCGGCGACGATCCTCACCCTCAGGTTCACCTGCACCATGCTCAGCAACAGGAGGGAGGCACTTCATTCAGACAAGTTTCGGTGGACGGGGCAGAGTGACGAACAACAGAGCAGCGGGTAGCTGACCTTGGTGGGGTCGTAGAGGTCGCGGAGGGTGAGCGTCATCTGCGCGCAGAGGTCGGAGACGTCGGAGCGCTGCGCCGGCGCCGCGGCGTGGGCGCTGGCGCAGGCCCCCGCGAAGAAGGGGAAGCTCCACGGCCTTCTACCTGGAGGACGGACAAATTAAAGGGGAAGAAAGGACACACACTCTGAGCACGCATCCGTGAGTGACCAGGGGAGGGGACGACAATGATCCGGGGGAAGGGGAAGGTTAGGTGGGTACCGGAGGCGGCGGCGGGCGGCGGCGGCGGCATGAGGACGAGGATGAGCACGGCGTCGCCGGGCCGCGCGACGTGCGCCAGCGCCCACGCGGCCGCCGCCCGGGGCACCTCCCTGGCGGCGGCCCGCGCCGCCACCACCACCGCCGCGCGCGTCGGCTCGCCGGCCGCCATCCGCGGAGCGCAGTCAGGCTTCGAGCTTCCGCCGGCGTGCTGGCTTCTCTTTTGGCAGCGCGCTGTTCGAATTTGGATTTTGGAAGCGGGGGAGCAGAAGAGCAGAGATGAGAAGACCTGTCAGTGAGTGAGGGTGAGATGGTCTTCTTGTCCTGTCTTTTTCATGTGGTTTGAAAAAAGAGGGCAGAGCTATTATTGCTAGCGCTACTCAGCTACTGGTACTGTCACATTCAGTGCAAGTGCCAGTAATGCTGCTGAGGGTACCATGATTATACCTGGCCATCCGTCGGGCCGGGCCGGGCCTACCCAAGCCCGACGTAGAAAACCCAGGACCGAGCTTGTCCCAGCCGTCGGCCCAAGCCTGGCCCGGGTCTTCTCCTTAAACAGCAAATATGGCGGGCCCAAGCCCGGCCCGACCCGGCCATCAGACTCAAACTCTAGGCCCAGGCCCGGCCTGTGGGCAAGGATAGGGCTAGATCGGGCTTTTTTAGGCCGGGTTGGGTTGGGCCATCCGGGCCAGGCTGCCCATGGCCAGGTATAACCATGATTAAGACAAAGAACAAATGGCCAAAACCCAGAGTGAACATTACATGGTTGACGGTACCACCTAAATAATATGCTACTTTGACAACTTTGTCTTGATCCATCCATGATTAATCCCTTTTCTTCAAACAAAAGAAAAAAAAAATCTTTGGTTAGAAATCTGAAATTGAAAAAAAAATTATACTTGAATTCGAAACATAGGATAATAAACACAAATGATAAATTCATGATCCAGCATAGTTTCTTTATCATTTCGTTAGCAATCCATGATCCAGCATAGTTTCTTTATCATTTCGTTAGCAATCCATGATCCAGCATAGTTTCTTTATCATTTGTGTTTATTATCCTATGTTTCGAATTTAGTACTCCCTCCAATTCAGTACAAGTTTGTACTAGACCTGTGTCAATTAATATGGATTGAAGGAAGTAACATACATGGTCGACTATAGTATACTCGTGTATGAAGTTTCACGAACAAATGGCATCCGTGGTATGTTTGGCAAAAATGACAACATTGAAGCTGTATTTGAAAACATGGTTTGAAGGTATATAAGGCCGGATTGTATTTTCTTCACTACGAAATATGCCACGCGTGTCAATCCTAGATGAAACTACATACTACTGAGAATGCTCGATCAAGTTTGATAGCCCAAAATTTGAGATTTTTTTTATTTTTTCTAGTATTTTTCTAGAACTTATTATGCATTTATGCATGTGGGTTGTATACATGCATAGTATCCTGTGCACCGGGTTACATGGTGCTACCAGTGTGTCTGGTTAAAAAAAATCAATTTGCAAATGTTGAAAAATCCCGAAAAAATCTTTATATTGCAGTCCTAAATTCGGAACATAGGATAATAAACACAAATGATAAAGAAACTATGCTGGATTCAAGGCCCGTTTGCATTGGCCCCTATCCACATGTTGATTTTTTTTCCGGTTGTTCATATGTAATACTACATCCATCCTGATTTATTGGTCCCTTGTATTTTGTGTCAAATTTTGATCATAAATTTAGCTAACAAAATATGAATGCATGTCAAGAAAAATTATACCCTTGGATTTGCATTTGTACATAGTTTTTAGTGATGCTATTTTCGTTGACATGTATTAACATTTTTTTTGTTAAATCTAAGATCAAAATTCGACACAAATTACGAAGGGGACCACTAATCAGGACGAAGGTAGCTTGGGGCCCAGTTCTTTTGCCAGAATCTGGGGATTCTCCCAGAATCCGACCCCTACCCAGGTTCTATCAGAATCTTTGAGTCACATTTGTTTTACAATTCTATCTAGCTGGGTAGGGGCCGGATTCTCGGAGAATTCCCAGATTCTTCTGGCTAAAGAACTGGGCCTGAATCCGATGACATGAATGGCCAGGGAACAAGCGTTCGTAGTATATTCTCTTGTTCGAACGGGAAAAAGGGATGGACTGAATCCGATGCCCTGGATCGTTTCATTCATGCATGCATGCATGCGTGCCGGCACGGAGGTCAAGGCAGGCGGCTTTAATTTGCATACGAAGGTGAGAGCTGGGTCTCTTTTCGTTTTGATCATTGCATATGCGTTTGTGTCCTTTATCGTCTGGAAACCTGCGCCGCGTTGGCGAGCCATGCATGTAATTTTTGAACCTGGAGAGAGCCAAACAAATTTGAGACCGTAGAGCAGGCATGCATGCACTTGAAACATTTCTTCGCTCCAAGATTCGTATATGCATGGAGGCTAATTACCTGTCAGTCACAGTGTGTGTGCACGTACGATCGAGACGGCCAAGCTACCCAACTGCACGGAAGACTCATCAACAGTTTGTACGTGACATGATTTCCTTTCCAGACGGGATTAATGCCATGGACACATGAGCTGATGTGCGACGCTCCCATG
Organism: Triticum aestivum; assembly: GCF_018294505.1. Taxonomy (NCBI): domain Eukaryota; kingdom Viridiplantae; phylum Streptophyta; class Magnoliopsida; order Poales; family Poaceae; genus Triticum; species Triticum aestivum. Next base: position 489,541,939 of record NC_057796.1, read on the forward strand.
CAATTGCAATGCAAAAGCATGCACCACGAATGTACTCAAGTTCAAATTAAAGACGACACACCAGGTCCATGTGTGAGTCTCTGTGATCCATGGAGTACTATGTGGGGTGCTGCTTTTGTCTACACCCAACTTTACCTTGAAGAGTATAGAAGGTCGGTGGGACCATTTCCATGCATGCATACATGCTGCAGAAGCTGATCCACCGAGGTGATTTTCTTCTCTATATATCTTTGATCGATCGAAATGACACGTCGAACGTGGAGTTTCAGCTCCAGACCTCAATTGCACCTTGAAAAAAAAATACAATAGTACTAGAAAAGACAATTTTTTTAGTTAAATCTATGATCAAAATTTGACACAAAATACGAATTAATGGGGCAAATAAATCAGGACGGAGGTAGTAGAAAAACACAGAATTATCCGATTTCATTTTTTTCTTTCTATGTTACTCCGTGGCAGATGCATTTGAGCACGGAAGCACAAGACCGCTCTCGGAGTCGACATGCGCTCCCACATCGGTCTAGCAAAAAGGAAGCAGGACGCGCATGTACTGATGGTGGTGAGCTGAGCCATCAATGGATCGCCAAGTTCGGCCTAACTAATTGTGTCTACTGTAGCATCCATCGTTTTGGCCGCCCACACCGTTGGTACGTAGGAGTAGTACATATGCATATGCATGCATGGAACTATGGAAGACAAGTCTGGTCGAACAACGTGATGACTATGCAAGACAACTAAGCTAGTGCAGTACTTGTTTCTTGATCGCAAAGCAAAAGTGAACACTTGATAACGGCCGGTACAACCCAAAACAGTGACCGGTCTACAGTCGTCCATGAGGACCATGACAAGAAGAAAAAGAAGAAGAACACTGTATCACTCAAAGTCCACGCTTAATACAAGAAACAAATGATGTGTTTGGTTGCTCGCATAAAAATGACCTGTTTGGTTGTCAGCGTTCATTGTTTGGCCTGGATAGTACGAAACATAAAGCACCTTGGGGCTAGGCCCGTTGGGAACGACCGAATCGTCAGTTTTTCCACAGTCTGGCCTGGGGATGCACGTGGGCGGCGACTGCACGCGAGGAGCCACGCTCGAGATGTCGCGTTGTTTTCCGACGCGCGGGCATAATTACCCTCACCACTTTCTAAGGCGACCACCGCCGTCCATCATCGGCAACACTTCAGTAATGCCGGTAAGCCCTATTTTCACCTCCTCGCTAACGATTTTTCTATTCGATCCGCGTATTAGAGCAACTCCAGCCGTTGGCCGCCAGGGGGCGCGTAAAATCGCCGCCTGGGGGCGAGCCGGCGCTAAAATCGGCGTGGGGGCGAGCGGCCACCCAGCCGCCGGCCCCAGGGTCGCCCCTAGGCGCGGGTTTTTTTAAAAGGAATTCGGCAAAGTTCGTCAATGTTCGGCTAAAGTTCGGCAAACTTGACATATATTCGACATGTTCGACGTTACATAATAAGTTATTAAAAAAAACCCAACTAAGGGGCGAAGAAGTCGCTGAGCGCGGCGAAGTCGCCGACGTCGCCGCCATCCTCGTCGTCGTCGGCGGCCTTCTCCTTCTTGACGTGGCCGCCCCTGCTGGATCCCTGCCCGGCGTCGCCTTGGCGGACCGGCGGCGGCGGCGGTGTGTCGTCGTCGCTGTCATCGAGGACGACGACGCCTCCCTCGTCCCGGCCACGGCGCCGAGCTTCAAACCGCTCGTAGGCGAGGCGCTGGCGCTCCAGCTCCGTGCGCGCCCAGTCTTCACGCACCCACTTGAAGGCCGCCGCATCGTCGAGCTCCTCCTTAACACCGCCGGCGAGCCCGGGCTCTGTCTTCACGACGGGGAGCCCCGGCTCCATCTTGACGGCGGCGAGCCCTGGCTCCGTCTTTGGCTTGACGTAGCGCGGAGTAGCCGAGGAGGAGGCGCGCCTGCCGCCCTCGTTGATGACGATGCCAGCGCTGCGGGTGTGCCGGCCGAGCGGCGTCTCCGCGGCGAGCTCGGCCTTGACACCGAACAGCGCCGGTGAGCCCGAGGAATGAGACGAGGAGCGGGAGGAGGACTGCGAGGAGGAAGACGATGAGGAGCCGAATCTCCTGGGCATCCATCACCCTGCGCTCCGGCGGGGACGGGGGGGGGGGGGCGCCGCGGCTGGGTATGCCAGCGGTGGGTCATTGCCGTCCTCGAGGTATGCCAGCACCTCGTGGAGCGTGCGGCCGGGGGCGCCCCACCATACGCGGCGCCCCTCGCAGTTCTTGACGCCGCCCACCACCGGCACGCCGTTGGTGGATGCCAGCCGCTGCGCCTGCCGGCGCTGGAAGTACACCGCCCATGACGCGTGGTTGTCGGCGGCGTACTGGGGGCGCTGCTCCTCCGTTAAGGGCGCCCGCACACGGTCGACGTCGGGCACCGGGGGGATGGGGACGCCCCCGCTGCTGAGCCTCCACCCCGTCGGCCTGGCGCGCATGTCCGTTGGCTGCCGCCGCGTCGCCGGGGAAGCATTCAGCCATCGCTTAGAGGGAAGGGGAGGAATGCCGGCAGACGGGGAGAAAGGTAGCTCGGCGGCGGACGGGAGAGAGGCAGAGGATTTGGGCTCGGGCTGGTGTGGCCAGCGGCGAGGGGGAGCCGCTGGTTTTATAGCCCCGCGCCGTGTGTACGCGTGGCGGAAGGGGAGGCGTCGCCGCGCCGCCCGTGACGCGCTGCCCGCGAGGAATCAATGGCAAGGCTGACCGGCGACAGCCTTGCCATTGATTCCCCGCGGGAAACCGAGGTGTTCTGAGGGAAGACGAGGCACGTGTCGCTGACTCGGCAGGCCCGCGGCTCTTTCGCGCCAAAACCGCTCGCCCCGGCGCCCCCGGGCGCCCCCAGCGCGCCAGGTTCGGCCTGGGTTCGTCGGCGCCAGTTTCGGCCCAAACCGGCGAAAAACGGGCTCCTGGGGGCGCGACTGGGCCGATTTTTGGGCGCCGGCGCTGAAAAATCGCCCGAGGAGGGCCTGTTGGGGATGCGGTTGGAGATGCTCTTAGATTTAGTTTGCGCATTCGATCCGTGTGCTAGGGGTACGATTGATTGCGAGGGTCCGATAGGATTGATCAGCACATCTTTATTCAGTCTAGCCTGGGGGATGTGTTCGAAATATCAACACATTTTCAACTAATCTAATCCACGAGTAAATAGTAAATCTCGCAAATACGGTATGCATCTCATACCGATACCTAAGCATGTGAGCGCGTATAGTACATAAAACCGAAACATCTATGAACAACATATATACGACCATCACATGAATGAGTAGATAGGGGATGAGAATGAGTCATACCCTCTGGTTGGCCAAGCCAACGCGGTGACGGCAGTGGTAGCCTCGACATCGGCCGAGGCCTTCTTCTTGGCGACTTCGTCGTCAGCCATGAAGTCGATGTAGAGGAAGTAGTGGAAGCAAAGGCGGACAGAGATGGGAGCAGTCACATCGAGACGCTCGCCAAAAACCTTATTGTCGTTCTCCTGGGCAGGATCTCGAATGACAGGGTTTCGGACGCACCTGCTCTCCCAACCAACCGTGCATGCGGTCGTCGGAATGGGATCGCCGGAAGCAACACATAGATAAGAAGAGTAGATGACGGTTAGGGTTGTGCGAGAGGGAGTGAGTGAACTGAGTTAGGGTTCACTCCACTGGCAAGCGCCTTCTTATATAGGTCATCGGATGGATGGTCCTGGGCTCAGGCCCACGACCGAGTCCACGAACAACCCACGGTCCAATGTCTTGGGCAGTGGCACTACTGTAGCAACTCATCAATTAATCCGAGATTAATAACCATTCCCGACCGGCAAAAATAAGCTTTGGCTCGGCTCATTCCCGCAACCCGCGGCGCGCGCGCATCGTGACGAGGCGAGGCGGGCGGCGGAGGAGGAGGAGCGCGTGTGTACAACTCCTCTTCCCAAGCTCCCAATGGCATGTGTTAGAGCAACCCTTATAAAGAGATCTCACTTTCACTCCACTAGTAGTATGGTACTAAACTTCCCACCACTTGCCATGCACGTAAATGGGCCTTAGAGATTAACCAGGGATTATTATCTTATATGGGCCTAAGCCCATCCATAATCCAACAATCCCCCACCAGATCTCGAGGCACATAAGTTTGTCAACTGTTCCAAACAATGTTTGATATACCAAAATTTTCGCTGGAGACTATTAAGTTGAACTTCCACCTAGAGCAACAGGATTAGACTTCCTCACAACTGAACAATGGACTATGCCTTGAATTGTCAGTTTGGCGTGTGGAAGTTTCGCCTATTGTCAGCTGATACGTGGTTGCCGAAGGCAAAACCCCATGCGTGGAGCTTATTAGTCATACTCCTTACCTACTCATGAGCTTCCTAGAGATTACCCAATCTCATAGACTGTGACCAGCAGTCGGGCTCACATAGGTGTGTTCCTCCAAATAATGCTCTGTAGGTTAGCATCTTGCTTACATAAGCTTTGGAACAAATTAAGACAAAAGTCAGCCTGCTTTATAGATTTGAGAGTATTCTTGCATCTCCAATGGAGTGGGTTAATTAAGGATACTCTCCTCAGTTGACCGCTGGATTGTTTTCCCATGTCCTAGTTCACGGGATCTCCGATCACATAGGCTGGGTTACCCCCATGGAAACTTACGTGGGTCTCATACACATCCGCCTCGATGCATTTTCTATCACAATCCGCGATAGCCCTTTTGTAAAAGGGTCTGCCAGATTCTTAGCTGTTTGGATGTAATCCAATGTTATCACTCCGGAGTTTCTGGATTTTCTGACAGGTTTTAATCTTCTTCTTATGTGCTTTGTGGATTTCATATTGTCCTTTGAACTCTTAGCCTTGGCAATCGCAGTTTGATTGTCACAGTTCATACGGACAGCTGGGACTGGTTTATCAACCATTGGCAAATCCATCAAAAGATCTCGAAGCCATTTTGCTTCGACGCATGATGTGTCTAATGCTGTGAGTTCTGCTTCCATAGTCGATCTCGTTAAGATCGTATGCTTGCAAGATTTCCAGGAAACAACACCACCACCAAGTGTGAAGACATATCCACTTGTGACTTTCATCTCATCAGCATCAGATATCCAATTAGAATCACTATACCCCTCAAGTACCGTCAGGTACCCAGAATAATGAATTCCATAGTTCACAGTACCTTGCAAATAACACATCACTTGCTCAACAGCATGCCAATGCACATCTCCCGGATTGGAAACAAACCGGCTCAGTTTGCACAAGGCAAATGAGATGTCAGGACGAGTAGTACAAGCTAGGTACATGAGTGAACCAACCACTTGAGAATATCTTAATTGATCTACAATCGTGCCTTCGAACTTTCGAATCCGCATGCTAGGATCATATGGTGTTGCAAAAGATTTGCAGTTCGAATATCCAAAACGACTCAAAATCTTCTCAACATAGTGGGATTGCAAAAGTGTAATTCCACCCTCAGTATTTCTCAGTAGCTTGATGTTCAAAGTAACATCAACAATGCCCATGTCTTTCATCTCAAAGTTATGAGATAGAAAAGCCTTGACCTCCTCAATGACTTTGAGGTGGGTCCTAAATATCAGTATGTCATCGACATACAGACGTAGTATAGCTCCTTCGCCCCCACCATAGCGATAGTATACACATTTGTCAGCTTTGTTAACAACAAAGCCAGCAGATGTCAAACTTGTATTAAACTTCTCATGCCATTGCTTAGGCGCTTGTTTCAGGCCATACAAAGATTTCACTAGCTTGCACACCTTTCTTTCCTGACCATTTACTACAAAGCCATCTGGCTGTTGCATGTAAATTTCCTCGTCTAGCTCTCCGTTAAGGAAATCCGTCTTAACATCCATCTGATGAACGAGAAGACCATGCGAGTCAGCCAATGTGAGTAACACTCGAGTGGTTGTCAGTCTAGCCACATGTGAGTAAGTATCGAAGAAATCTTCTTCTTCTTTCTGGGTATAACCCTTGACCACAAGCCTAGCCTTGTACTTCTCAATAGTACCATTGGGCCTAAGCTTCCTTTTGAACACCCACTTACATCCCAATGGTTGGCAACCATAAGGACGATCAGTGATCTCCCATGTCCCATTAGCCAAGATGGAATCCATCTCACTACGGACAGCATCCTTCCAGTAGTCTGCATCTGGTGATGCATAACCTTCTGAAATGGAACTGGGAGTGTTGTCATCCACAAGGTGCACGAGGAAATCATCACCAAAAGACTTTGCACTCCTCTGTCTCTTGCTCCTAATAGGAGCTTCTCGTCATCCTCCAATGAACTTTCATCACTTTTGTGTTCATAATATTCCGTCGGAATGGCAAGTTCAGGAGTCTCATCAGATTCCAGACTAGAAGTGCTTCGCATATCTCTCATGGGAAAAATATCCTTAAAGAATATAGCATCCTTAGACTCTATAATTGTACCGACCTTCTGGTGAGGTACCTCGGATTTTGCTACTAGAAATCTATAGCCAACACTATTCTCAGCGTAGCCCAAATTAACGCAGTCCACGACCTTAAGTCCAAGCTTACGCTTTTTGGGGATCGGCACATTGACTTTTGCCAAACAACCCCAAGTGTGCAAGTAAGAGACTGTAGTTCTTTTCTTTTCCCATTGCTCATAGGGAGTAGTCTCATTATCCTTTTCGGGAACTTTATTCAGGACATGACATGATGTCAATACAGCCTCCCCCACGATGCCTTGGATAAACCCAATGTATCTAACATTGCGTTAACCAAGTCTGTAGAGTACGGTTTTTCCGTTCGGCAACCCCGTTTGACTGGGGTGAATAGGGAGGCGTCCTCTCATGAATAATACCATGTTCCGCACAGAATACATCAAACTCATTAGAAAAGTACTCTCCACCATGATCGTCTGGAATCGTTTTATTTTCTTCTCAAGTTGGTTCTCAACTTCTGCCTTATAGATTTTAAAGTAGTGTAGAGACTCATCCTTTGTATTTAACAAATACACATAACAGAATCTAGTGGAATCATAAATCAAAGTCATGAAGTATTTCTTTCCACCTTTAGTCAACACACCATTCATCTCACAAAGATCTGAATGTATGAGCTCTAATGGTCCCAGGTGTCTTTCCTTCGCAGGCTTGTGAGGCTTACGAGGTTGCTTTGCTTGCACACACGCATGTCACTTAGAGCCTTTGGCTAAAGTGAAACTCGGGATTAGATCCATCTTAGCTAGCCGCATCATACAACTGAAATTTATGTGACAAAGACGTGAATGCCAAACCACAGATTCGTTCACATTAGAATGAATTTGGTTCACGACTTTATTATAGAAATCCTCCAGGGAAAGGCAGAACAAACCACCACAATCATATCCTTTTCCAATAAACAATCCATACCGAGATACCACTACCTTGTTGGACTCAAATACTAACTTGAACCCTTCTTTACATAGAAGGGAGCCCCTAACGAGATTCTTCTTGGTGGGGACACGCTGCACGTTCTTCAGTTGCATGATCTTTCCCGAAGTAAACTTCAGATCTACCGTGCCAACACCATGAACAGAAGCATGCGAGCCATTGCCCATCAGAACAGAACAATCTTGTGTGACATGGTAGGAAGAAAACAAAGACACATCAGCATACACATGAATGTTGGCCCCAGTGTCAACCCACCAATCAGTGGACTGACAAACTAAAAGTACGGTAAACAGATTACCATACCCAGATGCTCCATCATTGTTGCTCAGAGTGACATTGATAGACTTGGAGTCCTGTCCTGGCTTCTTATACTTGTTTGCCCAGTGTTCCTCTGAACCACAAGTAAAGCAGCCATCTCTCTTTTTGTCTTTCTCTTACCCTTCTTCTTAAAGGTATTATTCTGCTAGATAGAGTTATTTCCCTTGAACTTGTGGAAATTCTTCTGCACCACATTGGTGCTAGAAGAACCCTCTGCCCCTTTCACGTGTGAGTCCTTTGCTCTCGAGTTCTCCTCAACACTTAGATGACCGATGACATCCTCAATAGAGAATTCACGTCTCAAGTGCTTGAGAGAAGTAGCAAAGTTTCTCCATCCAGGAGGGAGTTTTTCAATAATGCAACCCGCGACAAACTTGTTCGGTAACTCACACTTCAGGAGTTCCAGCTCCTTAGCGATGCACTGTATCTCATGAGCCTAGTCCAATACAGGACGGTTATCAACCATCCTGTAGTCATGGAACTGCTCCATGGCATACAACTCGCTTTCAGCATCGGTTGCGCCGAATTGCGCTTCGAGCGCATTCCATAAATTCTTGGCAGCACGCATATGGAGATATGCATCTAGCAGCTTGTCTCCGATCATACTAAGAACGGCTCCCACAAAAATTGTGGTTTCCTCCCTAAACGCATTCTCCTGTTCAGGAGCAATCATTACCGTGGGAGACACACCACCAACCCAGAACACGTTCATTGTTGTGAGCCACAAGGTGGTCCTCGTCTGCCAAGGCTTAAAATGCGTCCCAGTAATCTTTTCCGGTTTCAGAGTAGCGGCGAAGCCATGGGTCTAAAATGCCTAAAATAAGGTTTTTGGATTGTTGGAAATATCAGCACATTTTCAACTAATCTAATCCACGAGTAAACAGTAAACATGGCAAATACGGTATGCATATCATACCGATACCTAAGCATGTGAGCACGTACAATACATAGAACCAAAACATCTATGAACAACATATATATGGCCAACACATGAACGAGCTGATAGGGGATGCAACGAGTCATATCCTTCGGTTGGCCAAGCCAATGCGGCGGCGGCAGCGGCAGCTTCGGCATCAGTCTTGGCGACTTCGTCGTCCGCCATGGAGTCGACGTAGAGGAAGTAGTGTAAGCATAGGCGAACGGAGAAGGGGACGGGAGCAGTCGCGTCGAGACGCTCCCCAAAAACCTTATTGCCATTCTCCTGGGCAGGATCTCGAACGGCAGGGTTCCGGAGGTACCTACTCTCCTGACCAACCGTGCACGTGGTCGTTGGGATGCGATCGCCGGAAGCAGCACAGAGACAGGGGCAGTAGATGACGACTAGGGTTGTGCAAGCGGGAGTGAGTGAACTGAGTTAGGGTTCACTCCACTAGCCAACACCTTCTTATATAGGCCGCCGGATGGATGGGCCTGGGCTCACGCCCACAACCGAGTCCGCTAACAGCCCACTGTCCAACGTCTTGGAAAGTGGCACTACTGTAGCAACTCGTCAATTAATCCAAGATTAATTAACCATTCCTGACCGGCAAAAATAAGCTTCGCCTCGGCTCATTCCCGCAACGCGTGGCGCGTGCGCGCATCGTGATGAGGCGAGGCAGGCGGCAGAGGAGGAGGAGCACGCGTGTACAACTCCTCTTCCCAAGCTCGCAATGGCATGTGTTAGAGCAACCCTTATAAAGATGTCTCTGTCTTACTCCACTATCAGTATGATACTAAACTTCCCACCACTTGCCATGCACCTAACTGGGACTTAGAGATTAACTAGGGATTATTGTCTTATATGGGCCTAAGCCCATCCGTAATCCAACAGGATGCATGTGGGCGGTGGCTGCACGCGAGGAGCCACGCGCGAGATGTCGCGTTGTTTTCCGACATGCGGCCATAATTACCCTCACCGCTTTCTCTCCCTTCTCTCCACTTTCCCACTTTCACACCGGTGGCGACGATAAGAGGAGTGGAGAATAGGAAGGCGACCACAACCGTCCATCATCGGCAGCACTTCAGTAATGGCGGTAAGCCTATTTTCACCTCCTCGCTAATGATTTTTTATTTGATCCGCGTATTATATTCGGTCTGTGCATTCGATCTGCGTGCCAGGGATATGATTGATTGTGATGGTTCGATAGGATTGATCAGTACATCTTGATGACTAGGAGTAGCGATGGATTTTAGGGTTCGATTGGGATTGAGTACGAGGGGAATAGGGTGAATATTACACAATAGCGCAAAATCCTAGTCACGGTGATCCTGGGGGCGCTTGGGGCGGTGGGTGCCCTTGGCCCTGTAGTTGCGACTATAGCATGCACCATTTCCTCATCCTCGTTGTCGTCCAGAACTTTGTCCTAGTACGGTGGCCTCGCTCCGGCGCCCTGACCACCGCCTCCACTGCTTTTTCTTCTTCATCCGGCTCCAGAATGATGATGGCTGGCGCCACCGCGACGTCCGACTGGTCTTGGCGAGACCTGTAAAGGCTGTACTTGGCACATCTGGCTCTTTGACCAGCATCACCGGACTCGGCCTGATCCATCGCCCAACGCAGTATGTCCACTGAGATAGTGCCTTTGACTTGATCAGGAATCAACGTCTTAACTCCTCCTTTGTGGTATTGAACACCACAACGTCCGCCTCCTTATGCATGTCCTTGATGCTTGTGAAGTCATAGTACACTTCCATGGTGTTCTCGAACTTGGTGCAATCACCGAGCGAGCAGCCAAGGAAGAAATCCCTCCATCCAATGCCCCATGGGAAGGGGTTGGGGATGGGTTTCATGGCGATGGAGAGGTGGTGAAACATAGATATGAAAGTGGAGTGACAGTGAGAGACAGAGAGGGTTAATTGAATACTGTTGTGGGTAAGTTGTAGAGCCTTTGGGTGGATAAATATAGGGGCTTTGGACGATACGACTGAATGTTGATCAACCTTTGAACATTGTGTTGTTCATAATGCAGATTGAGACAGAGAACACAAAGGGCAAGGAGGTGGTGGAGCCTAGGGACAAGGGCAAGGACGTGGTGGCATCTAGAGATAAGAACAAGGAGGTGGTGCCTGCCTTAGACAAGGGCAAGGATGTGGTGCCACCCTTGAACGACGACGTGGTGCTTGAGGAGCCCCGAACGATAAGTGGAGGAACAATGGCCATTACCACGAGGAGGAAGGACCAACCCACTTCTGCAAGGTGCTCCTTGCCCTGAAGCTAGCATGCCTGCCTATGCCTCTAAACTTTACGAAGCACTTCCCCGCCATCCCTCAGGAGTTCAAGTGAAGACGACCACCGGCTGCGCATGGAGGGTGACGATCCGACTGCTGAATGGCAGGGTCACCCTTGATCAGGGTTAGGTCCCCGTTACCACTGTTCACCAGATCAGGATAGGTTACATGGTCACCTTCAAGCTTCTGACTCCCGACAACTTGAAGGTGATCGTTTTCAACGATGACGGCATTGAAGTGGTCATCAAGTGCAAGAACACGACGCCGCCTTTACCATGAACGTCTAGAGAGCTCCTTGTTATCTGATTGCATGTGTTCAGATTTAAACGGGCCCCTGCTTGTTTAAGATTATGTCCTGCTGGTTTAAGATTGCTTGTTTAAGATTCGTACTATGTTAAACTTATTCCTATGCTATCTGTTTTGTGTGCTACTGGTTTGTTCTTTTGCTAGTGTGCTGGTAACCTCACCACTTCCACGAGGAGGTTACCAGACAATATGTGTTGCATGTAACCAAACAACCTTACTTGTGTTTCCGCCTAAACAAGCTCGCAACCAAACAGTCCACCTTTCGTTTTGCCACAACCATGCTAGAGGATATGCAGGCAACCAAACTACATAAAGATATTGGTATTTAGCCTATTTTTTATCAACCAAACCCAACTACAAGCATGCGATGCAGAAAAAAGATGCAAGCAACCAACCACGTCAAACAAGAATGGAGTAGCACACTCCCACTGTTCAAGTTAAAGGGGCATGCACATGTACAATATAGCAACATGTTTGACCCTCTCCGTCACCTTCATTCAGTTATTTGTTTGGATCAGGTAACTTCAGCTAAATTTTCACTGACCAGTGAACTTTGGATAAGATTGACGCATGCAAGGATTGGATGGGATGGAATTGAAAACTCTCGGACATGCAATGGAAGGCAGGATCTACCTACTTCTGCAAGGTGCTCCTTGCGCTGAAGCTGGAGTGCCTGGCCAAGCCTCCATACTTCACGAAGCACTTCCCCGCCACCCGTCAGGAGTTCAAGCTGAAGATGACCGTCGACGACGCATGGAGGGTGACGATCCGGCTGCTGAATGGCAAGGTCACCCTTTATCAGGGATTGGCCCCTTTACCGTTGTTCACCAGATCAGGATCGACTACATGGTCACCTTCAAGATTCTAACTCCCGACACCCTGAAGATGATCATCTTGAACGACAACAACATTGAAGTGGCGACCAAGTGCAAGAAGCACGCCACCGCCTCTACGGTGAACGTCCAGAGAGCTCTGTTGCCTGATTACGCGTGTTCAGATTTAAACTGGCCCCTGCTTGTTTAAGATTATGTCCTACTGGTTTAAGACTGCTTGTGTAAGATTGGTACTATGTAAAACTTGTTCCTATGCTATCTATTTTGTGTGTTAGAGCATCTACAGTCGGACTCCTCAATGCTCGGGCTGTCCGGGACCCCTCATATTGCCCTCATATATGGAATGAGTACGAGGTGCGCCCGAGCGTGTCCGGTCAGAAGTCCTACATCCGCCACATAGGATTTGGCCCACCTTTTCTCTTTGTTTATTTATTCTTTTATTTCTCTCACCTTATCTCCACCAATCACATGCATGTGACCAGACGTATAGGAAAAAAATGAGAGACATGACTGTGAAAGTGAAAATTTGAGAGGTGACCGGTCAGTGTTCGCGGACGCGCCCGGTCGCGTCCGCGAGCGTTTGAGGGGCCGGATTTGCAGGTTGCAGCTGTAGATGCTCTTGTTGGTTTGTTCTTTTGCTATTGTGCTGGTAACCTTACCAATTCCCTGAGGAGGTCACCAGAAAACATGTGTTGCATGTAACCAAACAACCTTACTTGTGTTTCCGCTGAAACAAGCCCGCAAAACAGTCGGCCTATCGTCTTGCCGCAGCCATGCTAGAGGATATGAAGACAACCAAACCACATGTAGATATTGATATTTAGCCTATTTTTATCAACCAAACCGAACTGAGACAAGCATGTGATGCAGAAAAAATAGATGCAAGCAACAAAACACATCAAATGAGACTGGAGTAGCACACTCCTGCATGGCTGTTCAACCTAAAGACACATGCACATGTACAGGACAACAACCTGTTTGACCCTCTCCGTCACCTTCATTCAGTTATTTGTTTTGATCAGATAACTTCAGCTGAATTGTCACTGACCGATGAACTTTGGATTAGATCGTTGCATGCAAGAATTGGATGGGATGGAATTGAAAACTCTCGGGCATGCAATGGAAGGCGAGCGACTGAAGTAATACTTCTTCTTTTGCATGGAGCAGTACGTTTGGCAGCCGCAGCAGCCAGGCCTAGCTAGCTCAAGCCTGGATCACATGAGTCAGGTTGAGCAAATGCAACCTCTAAAACATCATCTGCAACCTGTTTGATTGCCCGCATTTACTTTTCACGCATTAGGGGATAGCTAGGCGCATAGTGTTTGGTTGCCCACATTGTCTGAACTCACACATAAGCACACTGTTTGGTTGCATGCAACGCCTGATGCATGATAAGCTCTTCGGCGCGGTGGTGAGGTTACCAGCACACAACAGCGTAAAAAAGAACACACAAAACCAAACATACTAGAAGCGGTTATAAATATTGTGCCACACATAAACATATCAGTTCAAACATAGTACTAAGCAGTTCAATATTGAACTAAAGCAGCTGGAGAATACAATGGCCTGTCCTAGCCTCCTAGGCGTTCACAACGAAGGCGTTGTCGTGCCTCCCCCACCTTGTCACCACTTCAATGCCATCGTCATTTAAGATGATGACCTTCAGCATGTCGGGAGTCAGCAGCTTGAAGGTCACCATGAAGCCTATCTTGATCTGAGGGATGACAGCAAAGGTCGCCCAACCCTGATCAAGGGTGACCCTGTCGTCCAATAGCCGGATAGTGACCCTACAGGAGCAGCTGGTGTTTGTCTTCAGCTTGAACTCCTGTGGCACGAACGGGAACTGCTTCGTGAAGGCCAACGACATAGGTATGGCCTCAAGCTGGGGGCCATGATCACCTTGCAGAAGTTGGTTGACCCTCCCACCTCAGGGTAGTGGCCGTAGTTGCGGCGCTTGCCATTGGGGGGGCTCCTCCGCCATGTCGTCGTCCGTGGCCGGGCTCTGGACGAACGTCACCTCTGAGGGCGGCACCACGTCCTTGCCCTTGTCCTGCTCCTTCGATGTCACCACCTCCTTTACTTTGTTCTCTATGTCGATCTGCATTTGAAGAGGTTTAGAGGCTGGGTCAGGAAGTGCATTATGAATCTTGCAACATCGCCATTAAAACCTATGCTCGTGTGCCCCTTTATTTACGCACCATGAAGGTCACCACTTACCCACCACCTCCCTGTCTCTCACTCTTCCTCCAACCCAACGCCATGAACTCCAACAACAAGTCGAACCCCAACCCAACCCCTTCCCTTGGGGCATTGGATGGAGGGCTTTCATCCTAGGGTGCTCGCTCGGTGACCGCACCAAGTTTGAGAACACCATTAAAGTGTGCTCAAACTTCAGCGGCATGGAAGATCTGCACAAAAAGGCAGACGCTGTGGTGAAGAAGGCGGCGCCGGAGGAGTTGAAGATACTAGTTCCTGACCCAGCGAAGGGCGCTATGTCAGTCGACATACTTCGCTGGGCCATGAATTAGGCTGACTCCTGCGACGCTGGACAGAGGAAAAAGTGGGCCAACTACAGATAGTACCGGCATCCTCATGACCATCATGCCTCCGAGTACTTGAGCACAAAGACTGTGGTGGTGCCATAGGAGGATCAAGAAGCGGTACCTATGGAGGTGGAAGAACAAGATTCGGTTGCAATGATTGTGAGGGCGCCGGATCCAGGACATTGAAGCATGCCAATCGAGCTGGACTCCGACGACGAAGAAGAGAGGGTGGTGCAGGTCGAGGAGAAGACCAAGACCAAGGCCACCCGTCGCTCCAATCGCCTCCAGGGTACCCGAGGCTAAAATTTGTGCGTACTATGTAAGATGAACCATAATCCTGATTTCTATTGTACTCAATCCGGATCTGGAATCTCATATCTACCCGTAGTCATGACGATGTTATGATCACTCGTATGGTGTTTACCCCGATTCCCCGTTCGCCTAGCGGGGATCGAATCTAAACTCGAATCGAATGCAAAGTAGTAGATGAGGAGGGGCGCGCGGGGGGGGGGGGGGGATTGCTAACCGCCATTGTGAAAGTGCCGATGCGGATGCCGGTGAAGGTGGCCGGAGGTCGACTTGTTGTTGTCCGATCTACGCCGCCGCCGCCGCCGTCGTCGAGTGGGGGGGGGGGGAGGGGAGAGAGAGCGGTGAGGGAAGGTGAGGGTAATAACTGCCGCCACATCGAGAAGCAACGCGGCTTCTCGAGGGTGGCTCCTCGCATGCAGCCACCGCCGCCCACGTGCCTCGCGCGGGCCTTGCTCGCGAGAAATAGCCGATTCGAGCGTGCCTGACGAGACAGGCCCAGAGGTGCTTTTAACTTCGTGCGATGCAGGTCCAATAGTGTATACTGGCAACCAATGAGCCCAGTTTCTTCCCGTGTGGGTCTAGTTAGACCTTACGCGGGCAACTAAACGCATCCATACATACGCAACCCACCCCGGCCACGGCATTGTACGTCTTTGTCGCCTAGGAGTACTTATCAACCATGTGGACCGGCCGGCCTTTGCTATGGTGGCTGGCGTACAGCACAGTATCGTACCAACCTACAAACGTACTTCGTACGTGACCATGCATGCATATATCTGGTCCATGCATGCAGATGCAGATGCAGATTCAGATCGGCGCGGTGCCCGGTTGATTCAACAGCAAGCTACCTAGTGCGCGACGATGGGAGGCGGATGTTTCTTCTATGGGTGTACCTACACGCTATATGGATGCTCTTTCAGTAATTAAGTAAAAGGTTAAAAAAATCCGGAAAATATTTTTGAAATAAACGTGACCTTCCATTGCGCCTATGAAAAAGATTCCACAAAAAAACCTTGAATTCTAAAAAAAAACAAATTTTGGCCAAAATAGTGTGAACAGTGACCTATAAATATAATAGCAATTATTTTTTTGTGCTTTTTTGCCCTGAA
This sequence comes from Triticum aestivum, assembly GCF_018294505.1. Taxonomy (NCBI): domain Eukaryota; kingdom Viridiplantae; phylum Streptophyta; class Magnoliopsida; order Poales; family Poaceae; genus Triticum; species Triticum aestivum. The sequence goes on from NC_057796.1 coordinate 489,557,951, forward strand.
GTTAACGTTGTGTATTTTCGCGAAAATTTATATATTAGTGCAAAAGAAAGTCAAGTATATTTTAAAAAAACTTCTGAACTATTTTGATTTTTTCCTACATATATAGGGTGTAGATACAACTAGCAACCAAGAGGTATTTCCCGTGTGCTACAAATTCAAGCTTGTTCTATCGCCCATGAGGGTCAAAATGTGGTTTCTCTAGGCCTGGCTCCGCGAACGGGCGCCCCTATGTGAGCAAGACAGAGGGAACCCTTGTTGAAGGATGTCGCGAGTTTGGCTGGCCCAATTGCGCGGGTAACAACAGCCTCATTTTTTCTTCTTCTTTTTTACAGTTTTGTTTACTTTTTTTATACTTTCAAATATTCTAAATAAATATATTAAAAACACTCTACATAAAACATTTAAATTTTTTTGACATAGCATTTGGAAAATGCTAAATGTGCATAGAGAAAATGTCTATCACGCATATGAAAAATGTGTACACTTTTTTTATATGAAAACAATTCCTTTTTTGGAAAATGTTAATCAAGCATTAAAAAATGTTGAACAAGTGTTTGAAAAAGGTTAACCAAGCAATTGGAAAAAGTTAAATGTGTATTGAAAAATGTCGACCATGTATTAAAAGAATAATGAAAAAACTGATCACATATATAAATATGTTAATCATGAATTTGAAAAAATGATGAACAAGTATTTGAAAAATGTTAAATTTGTATAGAAAAATATTGACCATGTATTAAAAAATGATGATTTTTTTATCATGTATATAAAAATGTTAATAACGCATTTGAGAAAAATGTTGAACAAGTATTTGAAATTTTTTAATCAAGAAGTTGAAAAGTGTTAAATGTGTTTAGAAAAAAAGTTGACCATTTGTTAAAAAAGTAAATATTGCACTTTAAAAATGCTAATCAAGCATTCAAATGTTTTTTAAATGCGCATAGAAAAATGTTGACTATGTATCAAAAAAAGTTAACCTTGTATTTTAAATATGTTAATCAAGAATTTGAAAAAGTTTAAGACTTTATACAGAAAAAGTGTTGACCATGTATTCAAAAAATGTTAATCAAGCATTTAAAAACTATTGAACAAATGTTTGAAAAATGTTAAGCAAACAATTGGAAAATGTTAAATGTGTATAGAAAAATTGTTGACCATGTATTAAAAGAATGATGAAAACATTGATCATGTATATAAAAATGTTAATCAAGAATTAGAAAAAATGTTGAGCAAGTATTTGAAAAATGTTAAATGTGTATAGAAAAATTGTTGACCATGTATTAAAAGAATGATGAAAACATTGATCATGTATATAAAAATGTTAATCAAGAATTAGAAAAAATGTTGAGCAAGTATTTGAAAAATGTTAAATGTGTATAGAAAAATTGTTGACATGTATTAGAAAAATTTATCAAGCATTTGAATTTTTTTGAAGAACTATTTGAATTTTTTTAATCAAGAGGTTGAAAATTGTTATATGTGTTTAGAAAAATGTTGACCATGTTTAAAAAATGTATTTAAAAAATGTTAATCAAGTATTTGTATTTCTTTAAGTGTGCATAGGAAAAAATGTTGACCATGTATTAGAAAATTTTAACCTTGTATTTTAAAAATGTTAATAAAGCATTCGAAAAAGTTTAAAAATGTATAGAGGAAAAATGTTGACCATGTATTAGAAAAATGTTAATCTTGTATTTGATTTTTTTAGATGTGTATTGGAAAACTATGGACCATGTAATAAAAAATATTAAACTTGCACTGGAATAATACGCCAAGAAAAGTACGCCCGGACTACTCGGTGGACCGATACAGCGCGGTCCGGGCAGTTGCGGGTGGTTTGAGGGTTCGCTTTGGAGATGTCGTAAGGCCTCTATAACTAGGTAGAAAGTCACAATGATTTCTGTCCGTTGCTTCTTTCATTTCATCTTCCCCTCTTCTCACTGCGCGTGCATACCATGGTTAAACGACTTCTACTTCTCTAAAAAAAACGACTTCTACTTGTACTCTGATGAATATTGAAAAAGGATTTCTCCTGCTTTATATATTGAGCAACCATCGTCGAACCAAGCGAGACAACCACGACTACTACTTGTACTAGTACCTATGATGAATGAATATATAATGCACATTGAGATCGATTCGGCCTGACCCAGCTGCTTAAATTAGGGTGTACGATTTGAGGATACAACTTTCCAGCTGCAGTTGCATTGCATATTGCGGCATCGAGACCGGAGCATATTATAACTGTCAACTTAACTATGAATCTGGTAGTACGACTTCTAGGTAGCATCCTTGAAAGAAAAAAACTGCCGACATACTTATGAGACACACTCACAAGCTACCTAGTAGTATGTTGATGCATACAGTTCTGATCTTTTTGGACTGGGTCCTCACTTTTACAACGAAAATCCTAAACCGTTCGTACGCAGCTGCTACGAAAACTTCCAACTAATGTAAACATGCCCCCCCCCCCCCCCCCCTCTGATTTTCAGATGGGGTGGGCCTAACCCTCTCCTTTAATCCAATCAAATAGTCCAACTTTAGATCAGTTCGCAACCTTACCTAAACCACCATTACATGGATGTCGCATTGCTCCACCCGATTAAGTCTTGTATGGTACTCCTCGTCCTTCATAAGACAAGTCAAGCACTTACATTGCTGCCCCGACACTCTGGGTCAACGCTTGATGCATGGCCACTGACCCAGCGTGCTAACTAGCTGGAGTATATTTAGGACCCTTGGTGCGCAGGCCCCTAACATCACACCCATCACTACCAGCAATTCGTAGCCGAAATCTCTGTGTTCCTTGGATCAGTTGAGGGCAGCAATGGCCGCTCGTGTTAGCGGGCTCGCGGTGGGCTTCCTCTGCCTGCTTGCAATGTTGTCGCCGTCCGCGCAGCAATCCCCGCCCCCAGACTCCCCAGATTTAAAGTCGTCAATAGACACAGACACCCCACCTCTCCCTGACATACGCCCGCCCCCGAGCTCCCCGCGCGGCTACGAGTTGGACGTGCCCCCCAGGAACGTCACGTGCAAGGATACCGACGGTAAGCGGCCGGGGTGCACGGGAACTTGCCCTCGCCGCTGCCCCCAGTGCATCGTCCTCTGCCCCGACTGCAAGACATTATGCCGTAAATACCCACATATAGTTGGTTGCATGCATGTATTACATCTAAATACATCTGTTTGAGCGACAAGTAATTTCGGACGGAGCTGGTGCAGATGACGAGGTACAGATGCCAAGGCCCGTGCCGCCACCTGCCATGTTGGTGTTCGGAGATGGGCAGTTCGACAACGGTAACAACGGATACTTGGAGCCCCCTAACTACCCCTACTCTGGCACCGGCAGGCTTAGCAACGGGGCCAACCTTGCCGATGCCATTGGTACGTGTGTGCACAACACACCATGATCATACACATACTCTCTCTCTCCTCTCTTCACCGCCGGTCATGTTTGATGGATTATTTGTTTGATTTCATGGTGCCCAGCATACACTATCGGATTCCCGCAAAGTCCTCTACCCTTCATGTCGTTGCGCGGCCGGATCAGCATGTGGGGCGCCAACTACGCTTCCGTGGGCGCTGGGATTCGGAACTCCACGGTAAGTCGTCAACCCATTGCACTTAATTTGCACTCATTTTAGAAAAAAGATCGACAAGAATAGAAATAAGAGAAGAAACGAGAGATGCGTGCAGAACGGAGAGCGGAGCATCCCTCTTTCGCAGCAGCTGGAGGACTTCAGGACGACGAGGGCCCTTATGGGGATAATGCTAGGGGGTGAAGCCAAGCTGCGCGCGTACCTGTCCAAGTCCATCTTCCTCCTCGGCATCGGCAGTCAGGACCTCGACCCAAGATGGAACATACACCTCGCAAATTCGACCGAGATCCAGAGCCTCGTTGCCCTATACGGGGAGGCCGTCACGTCCCTCTACGACATGGGCGCTAGGAAGCTGGCCATCGTCAACGTTGGGCTCATCGGCTGTGCGCCCCAGATCTTTGACTACAGGTACGGTTGCGACGAGAGCCTGAACGACCGCGCCGCCGCGTTCAACGCCGCCCTCAAGCCCCTCATGGCTGGCCTTGCGTCAAAGAAGAAGGGCCTTTTCTACTCCATCGGCGACTTTCATAGCTTCACCACCACCGTCTTCGCCGACCCGTCAGCTTATTGTACGTAAACAGCCCACGGATACGATACTCATGAGAAGCAGTCTAGGATTTATCCTCCTTTTATTTATTATATTAGGAAAATGAGAAGCTGTTCGTTTGAGTATTTATGTTATTTTTATTTATTGTGGTTTGCTTAATTAGTTGTGCGTGGTGCAGGGATGGTGAACATCCGGGACTCGTGTAGCTTCACGGACCACCCAGAGAGGACGTGCTCTCCCCAGGAAGAGCACTGGTTCTGGGATTCAGAGTTCATGACGGATCAGGCATGTAGGCTGACGGCCACTGCATTTTACTATGGACCGCCTCAGTTTACCGCCCCCATGACCTTCAAGGCACTGCTGGAGAAATAATATCCTTATCACTATTTTTTTTATCAGTTTGTTTCCACTCCAACTGTAATTGTGTGCCTCCCTCATCAACCGGGATATAACAATAAGAATAAAAATAGGCTATTCTAACATTCTACTACCTATGATGAATAAGATCGTGAATTTTCCTCAAAAATAAAGATGGTGAATCTTGTTTGAAAAATGTTTGGTGCCGGAGCGCCGGCTGAAATATTTCGCCGGACCAGCAACACGCGTTGGATCAAACAACGCTGGTTGCCCACATGGCTACGTTCCTAGGGTAGTCCACCTAGCCCACCACCACTAATCCCTCTTGATTCTTATCGCGTAGAGGAGGCTCTTCTCGTCCACTCATTCACTCTCCTTTCTCATCACCTACCTCTAGCGAGCACCCAAATCAAACCGCCAGAGAAATCACCGCCGCTCCCTCCCGCTCCCATGCGACAACCTTTTTGCATCCAGATCGGGTAGAGATGGGCTCGCAGCCGACTGCCCACACCGCTGGATGCGAGGAGTGCTCAGGGGCTGTTTGTCGTGAGGCCGGAGATGACAGCCACCGGTGCTTCAACCAGCTAACGGCCGGAGGGGGGGGGGGGGGGGAGGGGGCAGATGCTACAACCGTTGGACGGAGGTACCGGAAACGCCCAACAAAGGTGATGCGACGACCTGGCGTGGAGATGCTACAACCAATCAACGGTGGTGCTGGGACCGCCAAGGGACAGTGTTGCATCCATTCCCAGAGAAAGCTACATCCGTTGTTGGTGAAGGTGCATCCATTGCCGACAAAAGCTGCATCCATCACCGGCGACGCTGCGACGACATGCCGAAGGTGTTGGAACCGACTGCAGAGGTGCTGCTACCGTTACCAGTGAAGCTGCATCCATTGGCGCCGGTGCTGCAACCACATTGCTATGTGCTGGAACCAGACGACCGTCGAAGTCGTTTTTGCGGGCACTGGCGATTTTTTTTTGCTGGAACTGGTATTTATTTTTGCTACTACCAGATAGATAATTTTGCTACCACCAGCAGCGATGAGCTTCTTTTTGCTGGAAGCACCATTCTTTTTTACTTCCATGACTACTAGAGTTTTTGTTGTCGAGTTTTTTTTTTTGCTAGGAACATGGTGGTCCAGGCCGACGACTGCGACGAGCTGGAGGCGGTGACGCTGAAGATGTTGCAGATCACGGTGACCACATGCTGAAACCAGCCGGTGGAAGGGGTGCGGTCGTCAACGGCCGAAGCTGGAACCACCGGCAGCCGTGATGTATGTGGCAGGCGGCGTGCATCGTCAACGAGACATAGGCCTAACATTTACTTTTTTCTGAACGAGAGGCGGCGGCGGCCGTGCGCAGCAGCGCTGGGTCAACGTGCGTCGCTCGGTGATAAGGGAAGAAAACGATAACTTAGTGCCAATTGAACGACCGGCTCAACTTTGGGCCGGTGCCTATCACTGGCCATCTTCTTTGGGCTACCGTACGTACTGTGATGGGCGCAGATTGTCTGACGTACTTTGGGTTGTTGACATGTGGGTTAGAGTGTTGATGGACTTTGGGTTGTTGACATGTGGGTTAGAGTGTTGATGGACCCACATGTCAGTCAATCCAACGTCACCGGACTTATGTTAGAGAATCCACACCGTATTTTTTTGTGCACATCTTAAGCTGTTTCTTTTTGCAGGGAAAATGTGCTGTCTATAAGTACTCATGGCCTAGTATTTTTTTACTAAAATACAGAGATTTTTTTTTTTGTAAACAAGCATGGCGTTCAATAGATGATGTAGATAAAAAAAAATTACGTCACCTCCTTCAAATGATGTAAACTACAACACTAGGAGATGCAAATCTGAATCTCCACCTCCCAAGTGATGTAGAAGTTCAGTTGCGCGCCAACCGCATAACCTTGTTCATTTCGTTTTGGCCCGACGCCCGCTCGCCTCCGCCATCGGCGATTTCTGCCGGGAAATGCCGCCGCCACCCATCCGTCTATCCTCGACCCCACCACCAGTCGCGTTGCCCTAGCCACCGACGACCCGCCGACGACCGGCCGCCCGCACCGCCGATGATTTGTGCCCGAAAATGCCGTCGTCGCCCGTCCGTCCATCTCCGATCCCTCCGTGACCAGGCAGGCCATCCCCGCCGCCAGCCCTCTGATTTGAATCCGCCCGACCAATGACCGCATGACCGATTCAGAGGTCCGCCAGAGCTCCGACGGCCGTAATGGCTGTAGCAGCTCACGACCACCTTCCTTGGTACTGCTGCCTGCCGCCGAAGCTAGTAGGGCGGCCACGTGACCACCACAACCCGCCGAGCCGAGGGTCTCTTGGTCGTTGCCAGCACCACTACGTCGCCGCGGGCGAAGTCCTCCAACAGCCCCACGACCGTCCAGAGGCTGTTGAAGCAGGCGCCGCCCACCCCAGACGGGCTTTGTGTTTCCCGGCAACGCTCCGACCCGCCGCCGGCTGGTTTCTTCCACCTCGCATGAAATGTGTTCGACATAATTATCTGTTGGAGTAGGAAGTTTACATCACCAAACACACATTATCTGTTGGAGTAGGAGGTTTATACATTACAAAATATACATCATTTGTTGGGGTTGGCTCTTTTTTGAAGATGTAAAAATCACTTTTTGATGGTGAAAATTATACAACACCCATTTTTACATCTCCAAATTTATATCATTTATTCGAGATGCTCTAAAATGAAAGAAAAAACCCGACTCACAAAAACAGATGGCCGGAAATTAGGATAAGTGTTACTTAAATCTCTTCCAACTATAGAACTAATTAATGCTATTGCCAAACATTGTACGAGATAAATTTGACAAATAATAACTTCCTAATTTTAGGAACTTGTCTAAAAGAGGAGAATCCTTTTGGTCTACTTGAGAAGGACGTGATGCCTATATTCATGATCGTTGCCTTAGATATCATCATAACTTTGCACTTTTTTATCAATTGCTCGACAATAATTTGTTCACCCACCGTATCATTTGCTATCTTGAGAGAAGCCTATAGTGAAATCTATGTCCCCCGGGGTCTATTTTCCATCATATTAGTTTCCGATTTACTTCTTTTGCAATCTTTTACTTTCCGATCTATAAACCAAAAATACCAAAAATATTTACTTTATCGTTTATCTATCTCTATCAGATCTCACTTTTGTAAATAACTGTGAAGGGATTGATAACCCCTTTATCGCGTTGGGTGGAAGTTTGTTTGATTGTTTGTGCAGGTATTCGGTGACTTGTGCGTTGTCTCCTACTGGATTGATACCTTGGTTCTCAAACTGAGGGAAATACTTATCTCTACTTTGCTGCATCACCCTTTCCTCTTCAAGGGATAAACCAACACAAGCTCAAGAAGTAGCAGCGTCTTCCTCACTGCAGTCTTGCACCTCACCACCCATAACCCTAGCAACCCGCCTCCCTCTCGTCGGTCAAAGGTGACATTTTTACCATCCGGGGTGCTCGATTCGTGGCGGCGGTGCTCGATTCGAGGGCGGCGGTGCTCGACCCGTAGGCGGCGGTACTCGATCCATGCTGGAGCAGCGGGAGAAGGAGGCCAGGGTGGAGATCACGGTGCGGGAGGGGGAGCTCGGTGAGATGGTGGCGGCGGCGGAGGGGCAGCTCCGGGCGTCCACGCTCCTCGTCAGCTTCCACGACAAGAGCTTCCTCTACAAGTAACTGAATAAATTCAGCTATCTGAACTCGCTGGGAGCTACCAGGCTCTGAATTTGCTTCTGTTCTCTTGACTGTCTGTCAGGTCGCCGAGCCCGTACGCCGGTTTGAGCTGCCTGAGTTGCCGGGTGCTCACCGTCTGGCAGCAGACCACAGCGTGACACGGGGCAGTGGAGGCAGAGCTCACCCAGGTCGAGACCATACGGTGGCAGTAGGAGGGGACTGAGCACCATGTGGTGTGGGCGCCGATTCGAAATCACTAGCGAGTCCTACTTCAACTGCAATGCAATGGTGAGCCTCACTTGCCATCCTCCCTCTCTTTTTCTTTTGTGAGAACAGCATTTCAGTTTGGAGTTTGCTCTGCTATGTGTGTGAGAGAGAGGTACCTTGGTGGCCAGCTATAAGTTGTCCTATGATTTTGGTTTCACCTAAGTCTGCTATATGAACACTTCCTTGGATGGCTCCCCCTCCTCCTCCCACCTCCCTCCCCACCTCCACCTCCACCACCGGCGGCCATGGATCCTTCTAAGCCACCATGGAAGGGCTCCTCCACTGGGACTTCAACCCCAGCCTAAAGGTCGAGGACCAGGTTCGTAGGCGTTTCAAATCCACGGTCCATTTCTCCCCGGCCTCCTCCTCCAAGGAATTCTTCTTGGTGGTCACGTTCTCTTCTGCCTCTTTCCCCTTGTCCTGTGCTTCGGTTGGTTTGGCCTTACAATGTTGCATTGGAGGTATTGCTTCTGGTTTCAAGGTTACATCCATTGGAGAAAGGAATTTTCGGTTCTCGGTGGCTTCAAATAAAGTGGGTCATTTCATCTATGCCCTATGGGATAGAGTTTGGCCAGATTTTGTCTACCATTTTGGTCTTTTTAGACATCCTTGGAATGTACCAAATGTGGATCCTGCTGTGAGGAACACTCCACATGAGATTGATGCTTTCCGGGGCAGAGCACCTAAAGCCATTCACACTAATCTGGATTTTCTTGAGAAAAGTGCCTCTAAGGATGTTTCGGCCACTAAGGAGTTGGCCAAATTTGGCCTTTGCATGCAACGATCTACCAATTTACTGAGCTCCTTCGATGAGGTCTCCTCTCAACGTGGTTTTTCTCATGATGATCATCTCTCGGATGCTTCTTCATTCAACATTGCAAATCGTGAGTTCATACAAGGGGGGTTGATTTTTGGCAGTTTACATATTCCGGTTTCTTCGGAGCACATTCCCAACCCTACCAAAAAATTCTTCGGTAAGAATCATCGTGAGCAGATTTGGCGTAATATTCCATCTTCGGTTTTGGAGGATATCTTAGACTTCAGGCAAGCTAATTATGACGAGGCAGATATTCAAAAAATCTATGATTTAGAGGACTTGCCTCCCTCGGACTTCATCCATCATATTTTGGGCAGATGCTCCAGATGTTTCGGGGGTGGCCATGATGCCACTAATTGTAATGCCAAAAGTGGTGCCACCTGCCATAACTTCGAACGTGCATGCTTTTGCATGCGGCATGAGATGGGCCGGCCTGTTAGAGGCCGCACGATCTGCAATAATCTGGCCCACCAGCGGGAATTTTGCCCCGGGCTTCTTTGGTGCCAGCGTTGTAAGCTCCTGGGCCATGGGGCTAAATCTTGCTCCTCTAAGTCTGCTCCACGATATTTTTGGCAACAGAGGAAGGTGGAACGGCAGGATCAACCAAACATGGATTCATTGCCTCGATTTCGCGCGGTCCTCCCACCACAGAATCCCAATATTTCTAATAGAAAATTGGTTTGGCGTCCCAAAAGGAAAGTACTAGACTCTGGGCCCCCTCCCCCTATAGCCATTGGGTGGACGTTTCCGCTTCAAGCACCACGCCATTTGCCTACTCTGCCGCCCCTGACAACCAAAGAGCAGAGCGACACCCCCTCCTTCCTCCCAGCTCCGCCATTGACTGACGCGACAGCCATCGCCGCCACCACTATCGCCATGGCCAACTTTCCGGCGAGGCCCTTCCAGTTCATGCCGATGGGAGCCCGGATTGAGCGTGGTCCGGACCACAGATTGGCGCGCAACATGATGGTGGTGGATGACCCGCCGCTGAGCCACGAGAGGTATGCCATTGTCACTGTTGTTCCCCCAGTCCCAGATCATCAGAAGCAGTTAGTGTTGGATGAGGTTGTTCGCATCATGGTTGAGGATTTTCATCTTGAAGTACCTGCTGCTTTCGTGTATCCTATCGGTGTGGGCATGGTTGCGTTTGCTGATGTAGCTCTGAGAGACCAATTTATTCAGGAGAGTCCGCATCAGTTAGACCCCCTGGATGATGATATGACCTTCTCTTTTGTGCCGCATGATGAGGGGGAAAACATGCGCCGTTGCCCGTTTCAGTATGTTGCTTGGGTCCTGTTCCTTGCTTTCCCTATGGATTACCAAAAAGATCACTATATCAATAAGGCTGTGTCATGTTTCGGGAAGTTAGATCTCTAGCACAGGCCCGGACACAACAAGGAACGAGTTTTAGTACGGGTTATCATCAGTGATATCGCACAGGTTCCCCACAGTCTTGTGATTAAGAGAATTGGCACTCTGCCAGGTATGGGTAGATCCTGGTCTGTTCCCGTTTATGTACTTAATGGAAGGAATACGATTCCTGAGCTTGTTGGGAATGAAGATGATGCTCCACCGATGAATGCATCTCCGCATCCTTATGAGTTGCCGTACCTGACTGCTGCCCAATAGTGGGCGTTGGATCATCAGCGATGGCTGCAGCAGCAGATTGATGAGGCCTGGGAGCAGCAGGTGCCCCAACAGCAGCCGACGCAGAATGATGGCTGGGGAGTCTGGCCTGTGGCACCACCTCCATACAGAGGATTCAGTTTCAGAACGCTATTTCAGTACACTAGTCCCTCTCTCATGGATGGAGTGGAACAAGAGAGCAACATCACAGATGATCCCCAGGATGAATGGTCGGTATATTCTGATATTGCAGAGGCTGTGGATGCTCTGATCAATGGAACACCAACCTCTGGTCTACAATTTGTGCGTGCTAATGGCAGTTCCCTTGCTGTTGAGGTTCAGGCTGAAGAGGGGTACCTATTCTTGCAGTTTCTTTGGATGATCTCTTTCGGAAGGTACACTCGTTGCATTACTGCACCTGATGATTGTCTGACGGGCGATTTGTTCCCTCTGAACCCTCTTGCCGTCTTTCACACTGTGACTGCTGCTGTTATCAAGGGTGTGTGCCATATGAATGAGCAGTTTGGCCCAAGGACTGAGCTGCTTCCCTGTAGTCCGGCAGATATATTCATACCTTCTGATATTTGGGATCACTATGTTATAACAATCACATTGCCTGAAGTTGCTGTCACTGATGGTGTCGGGTGCTCCACTAGGCAGGCTCTGGAGATGAGTGGAGAGGGAAATGCTGACCCTGGGAATAACTCTGAGGCCTTTGGAAACGTTGGTATAACTGAATCTTCTGAAGCTCTTGGGGCCAAGCCACTCAATAAGTACATTCAGAAGATGATCCTAGCAGAGAAGATGCCAATCGACACAACTTGCCTGAGACGCAGCTCCAGGGCCACAAGGTATGATGGCTTCAAGGTAAACCTCATCACTGATGCTAAAAAGCCGCAATCCAAGGTCAAACACAGAGGGGCCCCAGCGGTTGCTTGCTCCTCCAAGGCGACAGACCCCTGTCCCAAGTTGATGCTGCAGCCTGACGCGGTTCAGACTGAAGAATTGCCTCCGCCAACTACGATCTAGCAGCTGCAACCTGTGGGCACAGAGCTGTGTGGGATACCTGCCGAAGAACTTAGCGCCCAGAAGCTTCTAGCAAGTGCTCGTGGCGACACTCGGGAGCTGCCCTAAGTGAGATGTCGTCAAATAAACAGTGGAACATTCTCTACTGGAACATCCGAGGAATCAATTCAGACAAAAAGCAGTTGGCGATCCGTAATGCGATTGAGATTAGTGGTTGTTCGGTAGTTTGCTTTCAAGAAACCAAGCGAGAATCTTTTGATGCGTCGTTTATTAAACTCTTTTGCCCTAAGAAGTTTGATATGTTTGAATTTGTGCCATCTGTTGGTAATTCTAGGGGTCTAATCACTGTGTGGATGAGCTCGGTTTTCACAGGTGTTTCTGTTTTCTCTGAATCTTTCACGCTCGGCGTTAGGCTTACCTCGACTCAGTCCGATGATACGTGGACACTTGTAACGTATACGGCCCTTGCGCTGATCCCAACAGAGCTTTGTTTACTGGGGGGGGGGTGATGCTAACGATATGCTAATCTTCAATGAATTCATCCGTAGACAGTCTTTGGTTGAATTACCGATCAAGGGGCGATCCTTCACCTGGAGCAATATGCAAACCAACCCCCTGCTTGAACAGTTGGACTCGCACTTTACTTCTCTGGATTGGGCGGCCAAATATCCGAATACTGTAGTCATGCCCCTAGGGAAGCCCACGTCAGATCATGTGCCTTGTTATGTTAGCATCCAGACCAAAATTCCCAAGACCAAATTATTTCGTTTTGAGAACTACTGGATCAAACAACCATGTTTCTTTGATGTGGTGCAGAGATCGTGGAATAAACATTGTTATGCCCCGAACACAGCTGCTGCCTTGTGCAAAAAACTAAAAAACCTGCGATATGATCTGAAACAATGGCGCAAGAAAATCTCTAAGTTGTCTGTGTTGATTGAGAACTGTAACAAAACCCTTCTGGAGCTTGATAGTCTAGAGGATCGTAGACGGTTGACTATACCTGAAGCTAATTTCAGAAAAATTCTGAAGAAGCATCTTCTTCACTTGCTTGACTGCAGAAAAGCATACTGGAAGAAACGCTACACCATCAGGTACTTCAAATTTGGCGACGACAACACCAAGTTCTTCCATAGGGTAGCGACTGAAGATTTTCGCAGAAACAATATTGCTTCGCTGCGGTTGTCAGATGACTCAGTTGTCTATGATCATGTGGGTAAAGAGGCAGTCCTTCTCCAAACCTACAAGGAAAGACTAGGTTGCTCAAATCCTACTAACATGAGATTTGATCTGGAACACAACATCAAAAAAGTGGAAGGGCTGTAGGCCCTGTCGGAGCCCTTTACTCGGGAGGAGATTGACCAAGTTGTCAAAGAGATGCCGTCTGATCGTGCGCCTAGACCAGATGGTTTCAGTGGAAGTTTCATAAAATCTTGCCGGCACATCATTAAGGAGGAGTTCTATCGGCTTTGCTTTGATTTTCATGCAGGTACCTTGGATCTTGAAAGTTTGAATACTGGATTTATCACTCTCATCCCGAAGACTCATTCGCCGGAGACAGCTGATGACTACCGCCCTATAACACTCTTAAACTGCTGCCTCAAATTGCTGACAAAACTCTTGGCAAACCGTCTGCAGAAAGTGGTTCTTAAAATCATGCATTGGAACCAATACGGGTTCTTGCGGGGTAGATCGATCCAAGACTGTGTGGCTTGGGCGTATGAATTCATACACCAGTGCCAGGCTTCGAGACTCGAAATCGCCATTCTTAAGCTCGACTTTGCTAAAGCCTTTGATACAATCGAGCATGCTCCAATGATGCAGATTATGAAGTGCATGGGCTTTGATGATCGTTGGCTTGGGTGGATTCAGTGCTTGTTTTCGACTGCAAAATCCTCTGTGCTCCTCAATGGGATCCCCGACAGGCAGTTCTTCTGTAAAAGAGGGGTGCGCTAAGGTGACCCACTGTCCCCACTCATCTTCGTCTTGGCGGATGATCTTCTACAAGCAGCCATCAATGATGCATACCGGAGTGGTGCACTAGAGCTACCCATACCAGCTCCGGAGGATGACTACCCTGTGATCCAGTACGCAGATGACACGATACTCGTGATGCCAGCTGATCGAGCGCAAGCGGAGACAATCAAACGCGTGCTTCAGGACTATGCCTCCTCCATAGGATTGCGCATCAACTTTCAAAAATCGACCCCGATGACTGTCAATACGGCTGTGGATGCAACAGAGCGCCTGGCGGAGGTTTTTGGCTGCAAGGTTGGCAAGATGCCATTCACGTACCCGGGCATGCCGATGGGCACTGCTAAACCAACGGTGACTGACCTAATGCCGCGGGTTGCATCGGTCGAGCGCAGGCTATCCACTGCCACCTCGCTCTTGGACCTTGGATCAAAGCTCACCTTGGTCAACTCGGTGATCACGTCCCTGGCGATTTACGCCATGTGTTCCATCGGACTGCCTCCAAAGATCCTAGAACAATATCCAAGAATTTATGGCATAACAATATCCTCTGTGACAGCCACCCCCGACTGTTTTCCTTTGCTCTTAATGAAGATGTCTCGGTGCAAGCGCTGCTGACAACACCTACGCTTGGGCACAATTTCCAGCTACCGATCTCTGCCCAAGCCAGGGATGAGTTGCATAACCTTCAATGCAGCACGACCGTGAGGGAATTGAGTGACACCACAGACATCTGGAGATGCGTCTGGGGATCGGGAGACTTTGCTTCCAGAAAGTATTATGACAATTGCTTTCGAGAAGTCGGGGCGGATGATGCACTCAGATGGATCTGGAAGTCAAAATGCACCAATAAATGGAGGGTTTTTGCATGGCTTCTTCTAGCGGACAGGCTGAACACTAGAAACATGCTGAAGAGGAGAGGAATGAAGCTGCAAGACGATGCATATACTTGCCTCCTCTGTGACAACCCGCCAGAAGAGACAGTGGAGCACCTCTTCTTCGAGTGTACCTTTTGTAGAACATGCTGGAGGAAGCTGAGGATCGAGTGGGAGCATAGTAGAAACAAGCTCAAGCTTGTGCATGAGGCAAACGACAAGTGGACGGGTCCAATGTTCATGTAGATCTTTGTGATTGCAGCCTGGAGCATATGGAAGGAACGCAACAACAAGCACTTCAGGGGTGTCTTGCCTACGGTTGATGGCTGGCTTATTAGATTCAAAAATGACTTTCGTTTGATGAGGCACAGCGTCAGGGAGGCCTTGGTGCCATTTGTAGAGAGCTTGGTTACATCCATCTAGAGTGTAATAGCCTTTTTCTTGTAATTCTCTACATACACTCATCTCCCCTCTCTCCGGTGGTGAGGGCTTGTAATATCCACCCTGATGTAGCCTCAGAGAGTTGTACACCATGATTGTTGAGTTAATATAAAGTCAGTGGGGGGTTGCCCCCACTGTCCTAAGCTTAAAAAACACTTCCTTGTTGTTTGTATACACCGTCGAGTTGAATTGCCTAACTTCTGGATGTCTACATGACCATTCTTTGTTCCTGTCAATGAAAATCAGTGTTAGTAGCAATGTTCAGGTTGTTACCAATGTTCAGTTTTACCAATGTGTTCTGAAAATAAAAATCCATTTAGTGAGCACAGTTGCTAGAAGTACAGTGTTACGCATGCCAATGTTCAGTTTTACCAATGTTCAATTTTGAGAGGGAGTACTCCATTTAGTGAGCATATTTGCTGGCTTGCAATAAGAGGATCAGCAGTAGTTCAGATTCTCGGTATCTTCTCTGTAGGAGTAGTTTCAGTTAATTAACTGAAACTTTCTACTCCTCTTCTGCAGGAGCATCTTCTTGCTCTCTTCTCTCTTCTTATCTCTTCTTTCTCTCTTCTTATCTCTCCTCTCTTCTCTTATCTTATCCTCTCCTCTTAGATAATTTTAATTAACTGGCATTTAAACCTTTTCTTTTAGTTAAATCTAGATTTAACATTTTAGTTAATTAAACTTAAAATAAACCTTTTGTGTTACTAAATTAAACCTTCTGTGTTAAAATTAAATTAAACTTCTTCCTCTCCTCTCCTATTCCACTCCACTCCTCTCCTCTTCTATTCCACTCATTTCCTCTCATATTCCTCTCCTAGTCCTTTCCTTTAACAACATCAACAACAATGTGAAGTCCAAGATTGAAGACAAGGAGGGCATCCCAGCCTACATACTCTTCTCTAATTCACTCCTCTCCCCTCCTACTACTCTCCTATCAGAGAATAATCATACAAATGGAGTAATAGAAATATACACATATAAGTGGAGTATGGAGTGAAAAATAGATGGAGTAAAAGTGCAAAATTAAATGGAGTAAAAATTTAAATGGAGTTACACATACAAGTGGAGTTAGACATACAACATACTCCACACAAACAACATACTCCAACATACTCAAATATGGATTATTACAGACATGATAAGCATCACAGCCTCATCGCAAGCATCACAAGCATCATCACTAGTATCACAAGCATCATTACGAGCATCGGAGCCTCATCACAAGCATCACTAGCATCACAAGCATCATCACAAGCATCAGAGCCTCATCACAAGTAGCACATCCTCATCACAAGCATCACAAGCATCATCACGAGCATCAGAGCCTCATCACAAGCAGCACATCCTCATCACAAGCATCACAAGCATCATCACGAGCATCAGAGCCTCATCACAAGCATCATAAGCATCATCACTAGCATCACATGCATCATCACGAGCATAAGAGCCTCATCACAAGCAGCACATCCTCATCACAAGCATCATCACGAGCATCAGAGCCTCATCACAAGCAGCACATCTCATCACAAGCATCACAAGCGTCATCACAAGCACCAGAACCTCATCACAAGCATCATCACTAGCATCAAAAGCATCATCACGAGCATCAGAGCCTCATCACAAGCATCACTAGCATCACAAGCACAATCACTAGCATCAGAGCCTCATATTCCATTATTGAACCCTCTCCATTAGCCCTAAGTTGTGTAGGGCATTTGCGTAAACCTCTTGAGGGCAGGATAGTCTTGGAGGTAGCTGCCAAAGACCCTCAAGCCTTTCCTTGTTTACATGGGCATGGTTCAGGATCTCGACCATGCACGTTTGTAGAGTTAGGAAAATTCTGTTGAGCTTGTAAACCTCATAGCCTTCAAATTCCTCCAAAACACCCTTAATAAGGTCTTGTAGTGTTTTAGGACTCGGACAATCTGTCAGGGATTGCAGCGAGTTGAAAAACTCAAGGTCAAGCACATTCAAATCAGGACTGTTGGCAGGCTGTTGTATTATTCGGATGTCAAGTCCAGTTTTTGCGACAGTTTCTAGAAATTCCGGGGTCATCTGGTAAGATATGGGGCTTAGCATTATCCTGCTAAATGTAGATGGTCTGTCCAGCATCACCTTCGGGCCAAACAGCTTGTATTGCTGGCAAGACCTTCTCTATCAGGAACTCCCTCATAACTTTTCTGTCGACCTTTAAAATTCAGCAAAGTGCACTTAACTGACAACAACACTGACAACAAGTGGTTTTTGTTTGCTTTTTTTGTCTATGTTGATGAGATGTTGAGATTTTCTGTCTATGTTTTTTTGGCTTAAAAATTGAGTAAAGTGCACTTAACTGAATTAACCACTGCTCTACACTACTGCTTGTTGCATCACATCTCACACACAGAATGCCAGAAGATACAAAGTTAAAAAAGGTACTCCCGGATAATAATCCAATTAGTTTCTTATACTGTTGATCTTGCTTTTCAATCTTCTGCTGATTTGTCAATCTTGCTTTTGTTTTCATAGGTGGACAGATGGACAGTGGTTAATTCAGGTACATCCAGTGTTGCTTCCTTCCTGGCAAGTTTTGGTTGCAGTAGTCTCGTTAACATAATGAAGTAGTCTTGTTAATTAAACTAACTGAAACATTTTCTACTCCTCTGTTTACTTATTTTGGTTGGGAATAGTGATGCTGCTATGATCCCACCAGGTAAAATAGTCAGCAATTTGTTTTGAGTAACTTTGGGTGTGTGGTGTACAAGGAATGGGCATGACCAAGTGATCAAATGGAAGATCAAGAAGTAAATATCACAGGTAATTTTCAGTAAGTCCCTAAAATGGAACAGACATAAATAGGCTACTTCTCTGTTCATGTCCAATTGAACTTTTCTGTATGTTTTCTCATCAAACTACTGTAGAGTATTGTCCAACTGAACAGACATAAATAGGCTACTTCTCTTGGTGTCTCATCAAACTACTGTTGTTCATCATGGAGTATTGTTCATACTACTGTTGTTCATCAAACTATTTTGTGTTTCCTCATCAAACTATTGTTCATACTACTCCTGTTCAATCAAGATGTTTCCAAAATTACAGGAAATTCACATTTGTACTCCTTAAAATCTGTGAAGATTGATTGATTGAAGAGTACTTTGAAATCTGTGATATGTTGAAGATTCATTACACAGTAGTAATTACACACAGTACTCTGAAATCTCATTAAGCCTTTCTTTGATTGAAATCCCGAAATCTTATTTAGCCTTTATTTGATTGATTGATTGTGCAGGAAATTCAAATGTGTTAGCTCCTGATTATACTCTGCAAATGATAGTAGCTCCTGATTATACTCTGCAGGAAGACACTTGCAAATGATTATACTCTGCTCCTTCATCTTGAGACGTGCATTGAGATCGAAATTTTCCTAACATTGAGACAAAATTACTGTAGACGTACTCCGATCGATTGCTCAACATGCTGTGTGATCAGTAATTTTCCTAACATGTCTTAGATCGAATGCTCAACATGCTGCGTGACACAATACATGTCACACAGAGACATGTTAATTCAGAATACTCCAAGCAATTCTGTGTGCATTCAGAATCATTCATCCACAGTATCATTCTGTGTGCATTCAGAATGATTATACTCTGTATTCTGTATAATCATTTTGTCTCTGTGTTCATCCAGCAGAAATCCAAGCAATTCTGATCAAATTACTGTGCGTATGCAAGAGCAGAAAGGAGCATCGAGCAGCGGCGGCTGACCTTGAGCTCTTGATTGGAGTGGAGGGAGGCGGCCGGCGAGGGATCTGCGGAGAAGAAGAAGCGTAGTTTTCCCGCAAGAAAAGAAAGGAAAAAAAATAGTTTTCCCACCGCTGACAGTACGTGCCCAGCCAGCAATGCGTAGCCCAGGTAGACTAGCTACCTCCCGTCATCTCCCGGCGATACGGCGCCTGGGCCATTTCGACTGGGCGCCAGAATCCGGCTCCGACTTGTTAATGGCTTCGTTGCACCGCCGCCGAAGAGGAGCCGGAGTCGGAGTAGGCACGTCCTTTATAACAACCACACCCAACGCTTTCCCTACGAACACACATCGCGTCTGGACGACTCTCCTGATCGCGAAGCCTAGCTGCGCCTGCGATCTGGTGCAGAGAAGAGATGGCGAAGCGCAAGTCGATGAGCTCCAAGATGGCGTCCCGGAAGAAGCCGGCGCCGAAGCTGGACACCACCTTCTGCTGCCCCTTCTGCAACCACCCCGACAGCGTGGCCTGCACCATCGACCTCAAGCTCTTGGTCGCCACCGCCGTCTGCTACGTCTGCGAGGAGGCCTACCACACCACGGCGCACTACCTCACCGAGCCCGTCGACATCTACCACGACTGGATCGACGCCTGCGAGCAGGCCAACCAAGGCATCGAACTCCAAGCCCGGGACTACCACAAACGGCAGCGGCGAGTAGGCAGCGACGACGACGACGAGAGCGATGCCTGATCGATCGATCAATCGTGTCCGGTCGTGTCCTTTTCTTGACTAGTTTGATGTTTGATCGTGTCTCTCGAGTTTCCGCATCTAGTCCTCCTCTACCTCTGTTGCAGTGCTGCGTACTGTGTAGCTCATGAGTTCTGAACATCAGCCAATATTGTCCAAGGCCTTGTACTGAATCTGTGACTGGTTTCGTTGTTGCAGTGGTACCTTCTTTTCCTTTTCAAAAAAAAAGAAAAAAAAAAGAGTACCTTGTTGTCTCTAGAAAAAATAAAGTTGGCACCGTTCAAGAACAAAGACGCTCTGCAAGTTCAGAAACACAAGGGCGAAGCAGACAGGTTCCTCCTGTCAGGAGAATGAATCAATTTCAGTTAGCAGACTCACAAGAGTTGCTGGGGTTTTCCTAAACCTATATCTCAATGCAAATTGTATTTCTGAATCTCATGTCCGAGGCGGCCACACTTCTGAAGAGGTGGACTGTCAGGAGTCCTGCTCTTATCTTTCTCTACGCTGCATTGACATCTGAGTACCGCAACTCGGCGTGGGCTGAATTAGACCAGACAGTGAAAGAGTAAGGAATCATATCACAGGCAATCTTTGGAGAAGATGTATATATAAATTAAATGTCATCACTGTATTGGACAATTGACGAACAAGACAGCTTATGTACAAAACCTGGAAAACAACCTGAATTTGGTATCATCAAAACAACCTAAATCAGCCAGAAATCTGTGTCTTCTCTTTAAGGCTGAGAACACATATCGTGACTGAGTTGGGTTTCTGAGTTCCAAAGTTTCTCCTAGCAGCAAATAGTAACAAATGGGAAAATTTAATTATCTGCACCAGTCGTATGAAACCAAAAATTCCTGTATCAAGGTTTAGTGTGAATATGTGACTTCAGTAATGATTTTCTCCCCCAACAACCAGTTTAGCTTCAGATCACCTTCTAGCATCTGTACAACAGGCATAATGCAAATACCAACTACTTCTATTCAACTCCTTCTACTTATATCTGATACAGACAACAGTCCAGACAACTCCCAACTCCTAACTGAAGATTAGCAGCAGTTGCAGAATACAACAGTTTCCGTAAACTGCTAACTGAAGATTAGCAGCAGATACAGAATACAAAAGTTTCAGTAAACTCCTAACTGAAGATTAGCATTGTCTTCCACCACAAGCTGATCAGTGCTCCATTAAAATAAATCCCAAAAGATCATGTCAATGCAGCAAATAATACAACAGCGCTGGCATCTAAGGGAAACAAATGCACTTGGCGGTACATATCTTGCAAAATTCATTTTCTGCAGCAAATAATACAACAGCAAATAATCCCAAAAGACCACTACCAGTACATATCTTGCAAAATTCATTTTCTGCTGAATGACTGAAACTTGAAACGGCAGCGCTGGCATCTAGGGGAAACAAATGCACTGGGCGGTTCAAATGCTGAAGTAGCAGCAAGAATAAGAACACAACCATTACAAACCAATGCCATTGCATAACTGTTCACAGAGGTTCTCAAGTTGACATCTTAGAGAAATGCACTTGGCAATGCTGAAGTAGCAGCCACAATAAGAACACAATCATTTCTTCACACAGGTTCTGAAATTTAGAACCACATGGGACAGGTTCCTCCTATCTGGCGAATGAATCAAGTTTATCTAGGCTAGCAGACAAGAGGCGCTTCCTAGACCTATATCTCAATGAAAAGTGCAGTTCTGAATTCTCATGTCATAGTGTCCTAGGAGGCGACACTTCTGAAGAGGTGGATGGTCGACGGTCAGGAGTCCAGCTCTTATATTTCTCTACTCTGCATTGACATTCGGGTACCGCAGGTCTGCATGGGCTGAATTAGAACATGAAATGAGGAAGTTAGGCATCATGTCAGTGCAACAGTTTGAGAAGATCAATAGCTTAAATATCACTGTTTTCCAGAATTAATGAAGACAGCTCATGCACAAAAGCCTGAGAAACAATATAATGTGCAAAAACCTGAAAGACAACTTTCATGAAATACTGCAGGATTAACCTGAATTTGGTTCACATGTTGTTCACATAATTTTTATAGTATGCTAAATCCAACAGAATTTACAGTACAAGTAACTTGACTGAGTTGGATATCAAAGTTCCAAATTTTCTACAGGTGACAAATAGTGCCTAATGGGAAAACTGACTTGTCTGTATCAGGGACAGTACGATGAAACCAATAATTTCTGTGTTAGGGTTTAATGTGAATATGTTATGATTTTATCCACAAACAAACTGGATTCAGATACCTTCTAGCATCTTTGCAGCAGGCATAATGCAAACACCAACTGTTTCCGTTTAACTCCGTCTACTTATGTCTAATACTACAACAGTCCACACAACTCCCAAGTCGTAACTGAAGATTAGCAGCAGTTGCAGAAAACAACAGTTACAGTAAACTGTTCTTCAGACAGTTTCATAGTAAACTGTTCTTCAGTCAATGCAGCAAACAGGAAGTTGGCAATGGCGCGTCTCACCTGGCGTCCCCGCCATGAAGACGATGATGTCGAGGGTCTGCCTGCTGCGGGGCAGGTCGATGACCAGTGGGGTAGGCCGCCCGTGCATACCCGCTCGGACGCACATGACGAGGTTGGAGACGTCCATGGCGACACCCAGCCGGCTGGCCAGCTTCTTCCTCAGGTGGTACGCGGACCTGCCCCTGAATACGAGTGAGGCCCAGGGGAAGCTGGCGTTGGACTCGTCGGCGCCTGCCTGCTCGACCTGGATCACCCGCCACGGCAACATGAAGCTGAGGCTTCTGGGGAGGCGGAGCTGCAGTTGAGTCCCAAAGAACCATCAAATACGAAGCAGAGGCAGAGTAGTACTGCTCTGAATCTTCCTCAAGAATTGCAAAAGAATTGCAAGATGCCTATAATTGCAAATCCCCAATTGTCACGACATCCAAGAGAACCCAATTCTGGAAGATTCAAGAAGCGGGTATGGCGCAAATTTGGCAGGAATCTGCCATCCCCGCGGTTGAATCCGGACGCAAACTAACGACACCCAAGAACCCAATTCGCTAAGCAGTTCGAGAAGTACGAAGCAGCGGGCATGGCGGACTCACCCCAGTCGGAGCTGCAAGGCGAGGCGTGTCCTCCCTGGAGGGGATGCGCTCCACGACCCAATGCATCATCGTGCCGGCGCTGTCGGAGTCGTCGACGCTGAGGTACCTCCCGTTGGCGCGGAGGCGGCGGCCGCCGACGTGGCGGAGCAGGATATTGTCCCCCGAGCCGATCCCGGCGGCCTGCCACCTGATGGCCTCCTCCTCCCACGGCCCGTAGTCGCACTGCTCGACGCGGCTCTCAATGTGGCCTCGCAGCGCCGGCGCGTCCGTGGCGCCGAGGTAGCGGCCGTAGGCGGCGCTGTGGAGGAGCAAGTACTGGGCACCGCCATCTCCCTGGTAGATGTGCACCGCCCAAGCCGCGTTCATCGACGCGCGGCGCCGGCTCAGGGAGACGCCAAGCCCGTCGTCGTCGGCGTGCAGGTACGTGCCGCGCTCGCGGCTCCGCAGCCGCACGTGGTGGCCGTCCTCGAACTGCTCCATCGGTCGCCAGTGACGCTGGAGAGCAGAGGCGCGCGGTGGAGAGAGAAACCGAGCGGGGATGGAGGAGAGGCGGGGATGGTGGTTTCTTGGCGCTCCGGCGACGGGGAGAAGAGGAGGAGAGAAGGCTGTTGGTTGGGACGGTTACGTTCGGGCGCCAAGGCGGGGTATTTCAAGGTGCCTGGCGCGTCCCCCCAGCCCACACTCCTGTGCGCAGCCTCCTTCCGAAGAGCCCACATGACTTGTTTCCTTTTGCCCTGATTCCTCAACACATCCGCGGGCGCAAAATCCCTATTCTAGGCTCAACGCCAACGTCAAACATGAAGAGCAGGAGAAGCCACACCTAACACACTACAACCAAGACAACTGAAGAGGACCGGAGCCGCGCCGCCAAGAGAAACCACCGTGCCACGAGAACCCGAACACACCGAGTCTTCTCCGACCGAGCCACCTCCGGAGAGGGCCGACTCATCGTCGAGACTGCCCCCTTGCTCCGGGTCATGGAGCGCCGCTCCTGCCAAGAAACAGTAAGGACCGAGAATGGAGACCACGAGAACAATCTACAAGATAGGCGGTCATCGAAACCACCCCTCGCTACAGGCAAGGATGCAGTACGCCAGCGAGAAGGCAAACTCGATGCTATAAGCCATCTGCAACCGAGAGGAACCGAGGGTCCACAACGACACCCTCAAGAGGGTGATGACACCGTGTGCCACCGTCGTCGAGTCCGAGAGATGGACTAGGATTTTTCACCCTGGACCCGTGGTACCTTGAGGGGACCAATAGCAACCCCCTAGAGGAAAGCGACGTTCGTAGGTGCCATCGTTGCCGGCGCCGGAGTGCAGAGCTTTCGCTCGGACCCACACAAGTGCCACCTGTGGACTCAAGGTTGCCGACCCAACATATGAGGGGGAGTCGCGACCTTTCGCGCTAGGCCTCCAGATCTAGACAAGGGAATCGCCATTGCTAAAGCCACGATGACACCAGGGCCACCCGCCACCCCTCCCCTTGCTACCCACATAGCCAAGAGAAGGCGCCACCACCGCTGCCGTGCTTCCAGCTGCAGAGCCACCCGTGCAACCTCACTATTGGTGTCAAAACCGGCGGATCTCGGGTAGGGGGTCCCGAGCTGTGGATCTGGGTGTTGGAAATATGCCCCAGAGGCAATAATAAAATGGTTATTATTATATTTCCTTGTTCATGATAATTGTCTGTTGTTCATGCTTTAATTGTGTTATCCGGAAATCGTAATACATGTGTGAATACATAGACCATAACATGTCCCTAGTGAGCCTCTAGTTGACTAGCTCGTTGATCAATAGATGGTTACGGTTTCCTGACCATCGACATTGGATGTCATTGATAACGGGATCACATCATTAGGATAATGATGTGATGGACAAGACCCAATCCTAAGCATAGCACTAGATCGTGTAGTTCGTTTGCTAAAGCTTTTCTAATGTCAAGTATCATTTCCTTAGACCATGAGATCGTGCAACTCCCGGATACCGTAGGAATGCTTTGGGTGTACCAAACGTCACAACGTAACTGGGTGGCTATAAAGGTGCACTACAGGTATCTCCGAAAGTGTCTGTTGGGTTGGCTCGGATCGAGACTAGGATTTGTCACTCCGTATGACGGAGAGGTATCTCTGGGCCCACTCGGTATTGCATCATCATAATGAGCTCAATGTGACTAAGTAGTTAGTCACGGGATCATGCATTACGGAACGAGTAAAGTGACTTGCCGGTAACGAGATTGAACGAGGTATTGGGAGACCGACGATCGAATCTCGGGCAAGTAACATACCGATTGATAAAGGGAATTGTATACGGGATTGCTTGAATCCTCGACATCGTGGTTCATCCGATGAGATCATCGTGGAACATGTGGGAGCCAACATGGGTATCCAGATCCCGCTATTGGTTATTGGCTAGAGAGGTGTCTCGGTCATGTCTGCATGATTCCCGAACCCGTAGGGTCTACACACTTAAGGTTCGATGACGCTAGGGTTATAAAGAAGGTTTGTATGTGATTACCGAATGTTGTTCGGAGTCCCGGATGAGATCCCGAACGTCACGAGGAGTTCCGGAATGGTCCGGAGGTAAAGATTTATATATGGGAAGTCACCATATGGTCACCGGAAATATTCGGGGGTATACCGGTATTGTACCGGGACCACCGGAGGGGTTCCAGGGGTCCACCGGGAGGGTCCACCTGCCCGGGAGGGCCTTATGGGCTGTAGGTGGAAGGGAACCAGCCCTTAGTGGGCTGGGCGCCAACCCCCCTAGGGCCCATGCGCCTAGGGTTTGGGGGGAACCCTAAAGGGGGGGCGCCCCCCTTGCTTGGGGGGCAAGCTCCCTCCCCCCTTGGCCGCCGCCCCCCTCTAGATCTCATCTAGAGGGGCCGCCCCCTTCCCCCTTCTCCCTATAAATAGAGGGGTGAGGGGAGGGCTGCAGCACCACATCCAAGGCGCAGCCCCTCCCCTCCCCAACACCTCTCCTCCTCCGCGTGTGCTTGGCGAAGCCCTGCCGGAGAACTGTCACTCCACCACCACCACGCCGTCGTGCTGCTGTTGGAGCCTTCTTCCTCAACCTCTCCCTCCTCCTTGCTGGATCAAGGCGTGGGAGACGTCACCGCTCCGTACGTGTGTTGAACGCGGAGGTGCCGTCCGTTCGGCGCTTGGATCATCGGTGATTTGGATCACGACGAGTACGACTCCATCAACCCCGTTCTCTTGAACGCTTCTGCTCGCGATCTACAAGGGTATGTAGATGCACTCCTCCCCTCTCGTTGCTAGTAAACTCCATAGATTGATCTTGGTGATGCGTAGAAAATTTTAATTTCTGCTACGATCCCCAACAGTGGTATCAGAGCCAGGTCTATGCGTAGTTTCTATGCACGAGTAGAACACAAGTTGTTGTGGGCGTCGATTTTGTCAATTTACTTGCCGTTACTAGTCTTATCTTGATTCGGCGGCATCGTGGGATGAAGCGGCCCGGACCGACCTTACACGTACGCTTACGTGAGACAGGTTCCACCGACTGACATGCACTAGTTGCATAAGGTGGCTAGCGGGTGTCTGTCTCTCTCACTTTAGTGGGATCGGATTCGATGAAAAGGGTCCTTATGAAGGGTAAATAGAAATTGGCATATCACATTGTGGTTTTGGCGTAGGTAAGAATCGTTCTTGCTAGAAACCTATAACAACCACTTAAAAGTTTGCAACAACAATTAGAGGACGTATAACTTGTTTTTGCAGCAAGTGTCATGTGATGTGATATGACCAGAAGGATGTGATGAATGATATATGTGATGTATGAGATTGATCATGTTCTTGTAATAGGAATCACGACTTGCATGTCGATGAGTATGACAACCGGCAGGAGCCATAGGAGTTGTCTTAATTTATTTATGACCTGCGTGTCAACTGGAACGTCATGTAATTACTTTAGTTTATTGCTAACCGTTAGCCATAGTAGTAGAAGTAATAGTTGGCAAGACAACTTCATGAAGACATGATGATGGAGATCATGGTGTCATGCCGGTGACGATGATGAACATGGCGCCCCGAAGATGGAGATCAAAAGGAGCAAAATGATATTGGCCATATCATGTCACTATTTGATTGCATGTGATGCTTATCATGTTTTACATCTTATTTGCTTAGAACGATGGTAGCATAAATAAGATGATCCCTCGCTAAAATTTCAAGAAAGTGTTCCCCCTAACTGTCCACCGTTGCGAAGGTTCGTTGTTCCGAAGCACCACGTGATGATCGGGTGTGATAGGTTCTAACGTTCGCATACAACGGGTGTAAGCCAGATTTACACACGCAATACACTTAGGTTGACTTGACGAGCCTAGCATGTACATACATGGCCTCGGAACACAAGAGACCGAAAGGTCGAACATGAGTCGTATAGCAGATACGATCAACATGAAGATGTTCACCGATGATGACTAGTCCGTCTCACGTGATGATCGGACACGGCCTAGTTGACTCAGATCATGTATCACTTAGATGACTAGAGGGATGTCTGTCTGAGTGGGAGTTCGTTAATAATTTGATTAGATGAACTTCATTATCATGAACTTAGTCTAAAAACCTTTACAATATGTCTTGTAGATCAAATGGCCCACGCTAATGTTGCCCTCAACTTCAATGCGTTCCTAGAGAAAACCAAGCTGAAAGACGATGGTAGCAACTACACGGACTGGGTCTGTAACCTGAGGATTATCCTCATAGCTTCCAAGAAAGCATATGTCCTTGAAGCACCGCTAGGTGATGCACCTGTTTTCCCAGCAACTCAAGACGTTCTGAATGTCTGGCAGTCACGTAGTGATGATTACTCCCTGGTTCAGTGCGGCATGCTTTACAGCTTAGAACAGGGGCTCCAAAAGCGTTTTGAGCAGCACGGAGCATATGAGATGTTCCAAGAGCTGAAAATGGTTTTCCAAGCTCATGCCCAGGTCGAGAGATATGAAGTCTCCGACAAGTTCTACAGTTGTAAGATGGAGGAGAATAGTTCCGTCAGCGAACACATACTCAAAATGTCTGGGTTGCACAACCGCTTGTCTCAGCTGGGAGTTAATCTCCCGGATGACGCGGTCGTTGACAGAATCCTTCAGTCGCTCCCACCTAGCTACAAGAGCTTTCTGATGAACTTCAATATGCAGGGGATGGAAAAGACCATTCCTGAGGTATATTCAATGCTGAAATCAGCGGAGGTGGAGATCAAAAAGGAACGTCAAGTGTTGATGGTGAATAAAACCACTAAGTTCAAGAAAGGCAAGGGTAAGAAGAACTTCAAGAAAGACGGCAAGGGAGTTGCCGCGCCCGGTAAGCAAGCTGCCGGGAAGAAGACAAAGAATGGACCCAAGCCTGAGACTGAGTGCTTTTATTGCAAGGGAAACGGTCACTGGAAGCGGAACTGCCCCAAGTACTTAGCGGATAAGAAGGCCGGCAATACCAAAGGTATATGTGATATACATGTTATAGATGTGTACCTAACCAGCGCTCGTAGTAGCTCCTGGGTATTTGATACCGGTGCGGTTGCTCATATTTGTAACTCAAAGCAGGAGCTGCGGAATAAGCGGAGAC
This sequence comes from Triticum aestivum, assembly GCF_018294505.1. Lineage (NCBI taxonomy): Eukaryota > Viridiplantae > Streptophyta > Magnoliopsida > Poales > Poaceae > Triticum > Triticum aestivum. Next base: position 489,586,311 of record NC_057796.1, read on the forward strand.
TGGCGAAGGACGAGGTGACGATGCGCGTCGGGAATGGTTCCAAGGTCGATGTGATCGCCGTCGGCACGCTACCTCTACATTTACCTACGGGACTAGTTTTAAACCTCAATAATTGTTATTTAGTGCCAGCTTTGAGCATGAACATTGTATCTGGATCTCATTTAATGCGAGATGGCTACTCATTTAAATCCGAGAATAATGGTTGTTCTATTTATATGAGAGATATGTTTTATGGTCATGCCCCGCTGGTCAATGGTTTATTCTTAATGAATCTCGAACGTGATGTTACACATATTCATAGTGTGAATGCCAAGAAATGTAAGGTTGATAATGATAGTCCCACATACTTGTGGCACTGCCGCCTTGGTCACATTGGTGTCAAACGCATGAAGAAACTCCATGCAGATGGACTTTTGGAGTCTCTTGATTATGAATCATTTGACACGTGCGAACCATGCCTCATGGGCAAAATGACCAAGACCCTCCATTCTCCGGAACAGTGAAGTGAGCAACCAACTTATTGGAAATCATACATACTAATGTGTGCGGTCCAATGAGCGTTGAGGCTCGCGGTGGCTATCGTTATGTTCTCACCCTCACTGATGACTTGAGTAGATATGGGTATGTCTACTTAATGAAACACAAGTCTGAGACCTTTGAAAAGTTCAAGGAATTTCAGAGTGAGGTTGAGAATCAACGTGACAAGAAAATAAAGTTTGAGTCACGAATTTGGCACACACTTAAGGAAATGTGGAATTGTTTCACAACTCACGCCGCCTGGAACACCTCAGCGTAATGGTGTGTCCGAACGTCGTAATCGCACTCTATTGGATATGGTGCGATCTATGATGTCTCTTACCGATCTACCGCTATCATTCTGGGGTTATGCTTTAGAGACTGCCGCATTCACTTTAAATAGGGCTCCGTCGAAATCCGTTGAGACGACACCGTATGAATTATGGTTTGGAAAGAAACCTAAGCTGTCGTTTCTTAAAGTTTGGGGATGCGATGCTTATGTCAAGAAACTTCAACCTGAAAAGCTCGAACCCAAGTCGGAAAAATGCGTCTTCATAGGATACCCTAAGGAAACCATTGGGTATACCTTCTACCTCAGATCCGAAGGCAAGATCTTCGTTGCCAAGAACGGGTCCTTTCTGGAGAAAGAGTTTCTCTTGAAAGAAGTAAGTGGGAGGAAAGTGGAACTTGATGAGATGACCCCTCTTGAACCAGAAAGTAGCGCAGCACAAGAAAATGTTTCTGTGGTGCCTGCACCGACTAGAGAGGAAGTTAATGATGACGATCATGATCAAGTTACCACTGAACTTCGTAGGTCCACAAGGACACGTTCCGCACTAGAGTGGTACGGCAACCCTGTCCTGGAAATCATGTTGTTGGAGAACGGTGAACCTTCGAACTACGAAGAAGCAATGGCGGGTCCAGATTCCAACAAATGGCTTGAAGCCATGCAATCCGAGATAGGATCCATGTATGAAAACAAAGTATGGACTTTGACAGACTTGCCCGATGATCGGCGAGCGATAGAAAATAAATGGATCTTTAAGAAGAAGACGGACACGGATGGAAATGTTACCATCTATAAAGCTCGACTTGTCGCTAAGGGTTATCGACAAGTTCAAGGAGTTGACTACGATGAGACCTTCTCACCCGTAGCAAAGCTGAAGTCTGTCCGAATCATGTTAGCAATTGCCGCATTCTACAATTATGAAATATGGCAAATGGACGTCAAAACGGCATTCCTTAACGGCTTCCTTAAGGAAGAATTGTATATGATGCAGCCGGAAGGTTTTGTCGATCCTAAGAATGCTGACAAAGTATGCAAGCTCCAGCGCTCAATCTATGGGCTGGTGCAGGCATCTCGGAGTTGGACCATTCGCTTTGATGAGATGATCAAAGCGTTTGGGTTTACGCAGACTTATGGAGAAGCCTGTGTTTACAAGAAAGTGAGTGGGAGCTTTGTAGCATTTCTCTTATTATATGTGGATGACATACTATTGATGGGAAATGATATAGAATTCTTGGAAAGTATAAAGGCCTACTTGAATAAGTGTTTTTCAATGAAGGACCTTGGAGAAGCTGCTTACATATTAGGCATCAAGATCTATAGAGATAGATCGAGACGCCTCATAGGTCTTTCACAAAGCACATACCTTGACAAGATATTGAAGAAGTTCAATATGGATCAGTCCAAGAAGGGGTTCTTGCCTGTATTGCAAGGTGTGAGATTGAGCACGGCTCAATGCCCGACCACGGCAGAAGATAGAGAAAAGATGAGTGTCGTCCCCTATGCCTCGGCCATAGGGTCTATTATGTATGCCATGCTGTGTACCAGACCTGATGTAAACCTTGCCGTAAGTTTGGTAGGAAGGTACCAAAGTAATCCCGGCATGGAACACTGGACATCGGTCAAGAACATCCTGAAGTACCTGAAAAGGACTAAGGATATGTTTCTCGTTTATGGAGGTGACGAAGAGCTCGTCGTAAAGGGTTACGTCGATGCTAGCTTCGACACAGATCTGGATGACTCTAAGTCACAAACCGGATACGTGTATATTTTGAATGGTGGGGCAGTCAGCTGGTGCAGTTGCAAGCAAAGCGTCGTGGCGGGATCTACATGTGAAGCGGAGTACATGGCAGCCTCGGAGGCAGCACATGAAGCAATCTGGATGAAGGAGTTCATTGCCGACCTAGGAGTTATTCCCAATGCATCGGGGCCGATGACTCTCTTCTGTGACAACACTGGAGCTATTGCCCTTGCCAAGGAGCCCAGGTTTCACAAGAAGACCAGGCACATCAAGCGTCGCGTCAACTCCATTCGTGAAAATGTTCAAAATGGAGACAGATATTTGTAAAGTGCATACAGATTTGAATGTCGCAGATCCGTTGACTAAACCTCTTCCATGAGCGAAACATGATCAACACATGAACTCTATGGGTGTACGATTCAGCACAATGTAACTAGATTATTGACTCTAGTGCAAGTGGGAGACTGTTGGAAATATGCCCTAGAGGCAACAATAAAATGGTTATTATTATATTTCCTTGTTCATGATAATTGTCTGTTGTTCATGCTTTAATTGTGTTATCCGGAAATCGTAATACATGTGTGAATACATAGACCATAACATGTCCCTAGTGAGCCTCTAGTTGACTAGCTCGTTGATCAATAGATGGTTACGGTTTCCTGACCATGGACATTGGATGTCATTGATAATGGGATCACATCATTAGGAGATTGATGTGATGGACAAGACCCAATCCTAAGCATAGCACTAGATCGTGTAGTTCGTTTGCTAAAGCTTTTCTAATGTCAAGTATCATTTCCTTAGAACATGAGATCGTGCAACTCCCGGATACCGTAGGAATGCTTTGGGTGTACCAAACGTCACAACGTAACTGGGTGGCTATAAAGGTGCACTACAGGTATCTCCGAAAGTGTTTGTTGGGTTGGCTCGAATCGAGACTGGGATTTGTCACTCCGTATGACGGAGAGGTATCTCTGGGCCCACTCGGTATTGCATCATCATAATGAGCTCAATGTGACTAAGTAGTTAGTCATGGGATCATGCATTACTGAACGAGTAAAGTGACTTGCCGGTAACGAGATTGAAAGAGGTATTGGGATACCGACGATCGAATCTCGGGCAAGTAACATACCGATTGATAAAGGGAATTGTATACGGGATTGCTTGAATCCTCGACATCGTGGTTCATCCGATGAGATCATCATGGAACATGTGGGAGCCAACATGGGTATCCAGATCCCGCTGTTGGTTATTGGCTAGAGAGGTGTCTCGATCATGTCTGCATGATTCCCGAACCCGTAGGGTCTACACACTTAAGGTTCGATGACGCTAGGGTTATAAGGAAGGTTTGTATGTGATTACCGAATGTTGTTCGGAGTCCCGGATGAGATCCCGGACGTCACGAGGAGTTCCGGAATGGTCCGGAGGTAAAGATTTATATATGGGAAGTCACCATACGGTCACCGGAAGTGCTCGGGGGTATGCCGGTATTGTGCCGGGACCACCGAAGGGGTTCCGGGGGTCCACCGGGAGGGTCCACCTGCCCCGGAGGGACTTATGGGCTGTAGGTGGAAGGGAACCAGCCCTATGTGGGCTGGGCGCCAACCCCCCTAGGGCCCATGCGCCTAGGGTTTGGGGGGGGACCCTAAAGGGGGGCGCCCCCCCTTGCTTGGGGGGCAAGCCACCTTCCCCTGGCCACCCCTCCCACCAGATGGGATCTGAAGGGGCCGGCCCCCCTCTCCCTTGCCCCTATATATAGTGGAGGGGTGGGAGGGCAGCCACACCTTTCCCAAGGCGCAGCCCCTTCCCCCCCAACACCTCTCCTCCTCCGCGTGTGCTTAGCGAAGCCCTGCCGGAGAACTGTCACTCCACCACCACCACGCCGTCGTGCTGCTGTTGGAGCCTTCTTCCTCAACCTCTCCCTCCTCCTTGCTGGATCAAGGCATGGGAGACGTCACCGCTCCGTACGTGTGTCGAACGCGGAGGTGCCGTCCGTTCGGCGCTTGGATCATCGGTGATTTGGATCACGACGAGTACGACTCCATCAACCCCGTTCTCTTGAACGCTTCCGCTCGCGATCTACAAGGGTATGTAGATGCACTCCTCCCCTCTCGTTGCTAGTAAACTCCATAGATTGATCTTGGTGATGCGTAGAAAATTTTAATTTCTGCTACGATCCCCAACACTGGGATCGATGAGGAACAGGAGATAAGGGACACAAGGTTTTACCCAGGTTCAAGCCCTATCGAAGAGGTAAAACTCTACTCATGCTTGATTATATTCGATGGGTATGGTTACAGAGTCGATCTACCTCGAGATCAGGCGAGCTAAACCCTAGATGGGAGTGATGGAAATATGCCCTATAGAGGCAATAATAAAGTTGTTATTATTTTATGTCTCCTTATTCATGATAAAGGTTTATTATTCATGCTAGAATTGTATTGACCGAAAACTTAAATACATGTGTGAATAGATAAACAAATACCGTGTCCCTAGTAAGCCTCTACTAGACTAGCTCGTTGATAAAAAATGGTTAAGGTTTCCTAACCATAGACATGAGTTGTCATTTGATAACGGGATCACATCATTAGGAGAATGATGTGATGGACAAGACCTATTCGTTAGCCTAGCATTTGATCGTACAGTTTTTGCTACTGCTTTCTTGTATGTCAAATACATGTTGCTTAGAAACCATGAGATCATGGAACTCCCGGATACCGGAGAAATACCTTGTCTGCTATCAAACGTCACAACGTAATTGAGTGATCATAAAGGTGCTCTACATGTATCTCCGAAGGTGTTTGTTGAGTTGACATGAATCGAGATTGGGATTTGTCACTGCGAGTATCGGGGAGGTATCTCTGAGCCCTCTCGGCAATACACATCATAAGAAGGCTTGCAAGCAAATGACTAATGAGTTAGTTACGAGATGATGTATTACGGAACGAGTAAAGAGACTTGCCGGTAACGAGATTGAAATAGGTATAGAGATACCGACGATCGAATCTCGGGCTAGTAACATACCGACAAACAAAGGGAATTACGTATGTTGTCATAACGGTTCAACCGATAAAGATCTTCGTAGAATATGTTGGAACCAATATGGGCATCCAGGTTCCACTATTGGTTATTGAGCAGAGAGGTGTCTCGGTCATGTCTACATAGTTCTCGAACCCGTAGGGTCCGCACGTTTAACGTTCGATGACGATATAGTATTATATGAGTTATGTGATTTGGTGATCGAATGTTGTTTGGAGTCCCGGATGAGATCACGTACACGACGAGGAGTCTTGTAATGGTCGAGAGGTAAAGATTGATATATAGGATGATGGTATTCGGACACCGGAATGGTTTCGGAGTGCACCGGGTAGTCATCGGATCATCGAAAGGGGTTCCGGGAGGCCCCAGGAGGTCTATGGGCCTAATGGGCCAAGGAGAGGCACACAGAAGCCCACAAAGGGGTTGTCCGCCCTCTCCCTGGCCGCCGGCCCTAGAAGAAGGAAAGGGAGGGGCGCCACCTCCTCCTTCCTCTTCCCCCTTGTGGGAGAAAGGAAAGGGGGGGGGTGCACCTCCTCCTTCCTTCCCCTTGGCGCCAAAAGAAGGAAGGGGGGGGGGGGGGGCGGCCTTGGGCAAGCCCAAGTAGGATTCAGACCTACTTGGGGCACCCCATGGTGATGGAAATATGCCCTAGAGGCAATAATAAAGTTGTTATTATTCTATATTTCCTTATTCATGATAAAGGTTTATTATTCATGCTAGAATCGTATTGATCGGAAACTTAAATACATGTGTGAATACATAAACAAATATCGTGTCCCTAGTGAGCCTCTACTAGACTAGCTCGTTGATCAAAGATGGTTAGGGTTTCCTAACCATGGACATGAGTTTTCATTTGATAACGGGATCACATCATTAGGAGAATGATGTGATGGACAAGACCCATCCGTTAGCTTAGCATTTGATCGTACAGTTTATTTCTACTGCTTTCTTGTATGTCAAGTACATGTTCCTTAGACCATGAGATGATGCAACTCCCGGATACCGGAGGAATACCTTGTGTACTATCAAACGTCACAACGTAACTGGGTGATCATAAAGGTGCTTTACAGGTATCTCCGAAGGTGTTTGTTGAGTTGGCATGGATCGAGATTGGAATTTGTCACTCCGAGTATCGGAGAGGTATCTCTGGGCTGTCTCGGTAATACACATCATAAGAAGCCTTGCAAGCAAATGACTAATGAGTTATTTACGAGATGGTGTATTATGGAACGAGTAAAGAGACTTGCTGGTAATGAGATTGAACTAGGTATAGAGATACCGACGATTGAATCTCGGGCAAGTAACATACCGACAGACAAAGGGAATTGCGTATGTTGTCATGACGGTTCGACCGATAAAGATCTTCATAGAATATGTAGGAGCCAATATGGGCATCCAGGTTTCGCTATTGGTTATTGACCGAAGAGGTGTCTTGGTCATGTCTACATAGTTCTCGAACCCGTAGGGTCCGCACGGTTAACGTTGGATGATGATATAGCTAGTATTATATGAGTTATGTGATTTGGTGACTGAATGTTGTTCGGAGTCCCAGATGAGATCACATACACGACGAGGTGTCTCGAAATGGTATAGGGGCTTATGGGCCAAGTGAGGGAACACACCAGCCCACAAGGGGCTGGTGCGCCCCCCATAGCAGACAGGCCCTAGGGGAGAAGGAAAGTGGAGACTAGGTCTCCCCTTTCCTTCCCTCTCCTCCTCCTTCCTTTCCCCTTTGGGGAATTATGGCAGGAGGGCGCAGGGCAAGGCAGGGGCCCTAGGGCCCGGCGGCCATGCCCTAGGGCACGCCTGGCTGCCTCCTCTCCCCTCCCACCTGTATATACATGGGGAGGGGTGATACGTCTCCGTCGTATCTATAATTTTTGATTGTTCCATGCCATTATTATACAACTTTCATATACTTTTTGGCAACTTTTTATACTATTTTTGGGACTAACATATTGATCCAGTGCCCAGTGCCAGTTCCTGTTTGTTGCATGTTTTATGTTTCGCAGAAAATCCATATCAAACGGAGTCCAAATGGGATAAAAACTGACGGAGATTTCTTTTGGAATATTTATGATTTTTGGGAAGAAGAATCAACGCGAGACGATGCCCGAGGGGGCCACGAGGCAGGGGGGCCCGCCCCAAGGGGTCAGGCGCGCCCTGGGCCCTCGTGGCCACCCTGTAAGGCGGTTGGTGCCCTTCTTTCGCTGCAAGAAAGCTAATTTCTGGATAGAGATCGTGTCCAAAATTCAGCCCAATCGGAGTTACGGATCTCCGGGAATTTAAGAAACGGTGAAGGGCCAGAATCGGGGAACGCAGAAACAGAGAGAGACAGAGAGACAGATCCAATCTCGGAGGGGCTCTCGCCCCTCCCATGCCATGGAGGCCAAGGATCAGAGGGGAAACCCTTCTCCCATCTAGGGAGGAGGTCAAGTAAGAAGAAGAAGAAGGGGCCCCTCTCCCCCTCTCTTTCGGTGGCGCCGGAACGCTGCCGTGGCCATCATCATCACCGCGATCTTCACCAACACCTCCGCCATCTTCACCAACATATCCATCACCTTCCCCCCTCTATCTACAGCGGTCCACTCTCCCGCAACCCACTGTACCCTCTACTTGAACATGGTGCTTTATGCTTCATATTATTATCCAATGATGTGTTGCCATCCTATGATGTCTGAGTAGATTTTCGTTGTCCTATCAGTGGTTGATGAATTGCTATGATTGATTTAATTTGCTTGTGGTTATGTTGCTGTCCTTTGGTGCCCATCATATGAGCACGCGCGTGGATCACACCATAGGGTTAGTTGTATGTTGATAGGACTATGTATTGGAGGGCAAGAGTGACAGAAGCTTCAACCTAGCATAGAAATTGATGCATACGGGATTGAAGGGGGACCAATATATCTTAATGCTATGGTTGGGTTTTACCTTAATGAACGTTAGTAGTTGTGGATGCTTGCTAATAGTTCCAATCATAAGTGCATAGAATTCCAAGTCAGGGATGGCATGCTAGCAGTGGCCTCTCCCACATAAAACTTGCTATCGGTCTAGTAAAGTAGTCAATTGCTTAGGGACAATTTCGCAACTCCTACCACCACTTTTCCACACTCGCTATATTTACTTTATTGTGTATTTATCTAAACAGCCCTAGTTTTTATTCTCGTGCTCTTTATTATCTTGCAAACCTTTCCAAAAACACCTACAAAGTACTTCTAGTTTTATACTTGTTCTAGGTAAAGCGAACACTAAACGTGCGTAGAGTCGTATCAGTGGCAGATAGGACTTGAGAGAATATTTGTTCTACCTTTAGCTCCTCGTTGGGTTCGACACTCTCACTTATCGAAAGAGGCTACAATTATCCCCTACACTTGTGGGTTATCAAGACCTTTTTCTGGCGCCGTTGCTGGGGAGCAATAGCGCGGGGTGAATATTCTCGTGTGTGCTTGTTTGCTTTATCACTAAGTAATTTTTATTTGCTGTTCTTAGTTGTTCTCTATCATTAGTTATGGATATGGAACACGAAATACCAAAAAAATTAGGTGTACTTGCTGCTCATGGAGATGGGGAACCTCCTAAAACCCTCGATGCTCAATATGTGAAAAATATTATGTACCACTTTGATAATCCTGAGAAAACCTCATTCAATTATGTAATGGGAGACACGTTGGACCAACGTGAATACTTTAGGGATTATCGCTTGACTCAAAAAGGGAAATTATTATGGGATCAAATTTATATGTTGAAGTGGTATGCTAGGCAACTATGCTTGAGATATGATTATACTTGTTGCTCTAGGATGAAGGCTCCACACCTTCCCTTTTCATGCAAATTTAATGGTAATGAAACCTTGGCTTCTTATGCTAGAGGTATATATGATTACTATGATGTGGAACAAATAGAAGAATTTGTTGCTTTTATGGGTTCTTATGAAATTGAATCTATGTTCAAAGAGTTTGAAAATCTTTATGATGCTGTTTATAGACCTGAAAATTTAGCTATCCTTAAATATTGTTATGCCAATTATGAATTCAGTTCCGATATTGATGCATTTATTGAGAAAGTCTCCGCTGTCCAAGAAGAGACTAATATTTTGCAGGAGTCTATGGAAGAAGAAATTGATGAAACTGTGAGCTCATTGGATGAAAAAGATGATGAGGAGAGCGAAGAACAAAAGGAGGAAGAGCGGATTAGCTACCCGTGCCCACCTTCTAATGATAGTAACTCTTCAACTCATACATTGTTTAATTTCCCTTCATGCTTACCGAAGGATGATTGCTATGATGATTGTTATGATCCCGTTGATTCTCTCGAAATATCCCTTTTTGATGATGCTTGCTATGCTTGTGGCCAAGATGCCAATATGAATTATGCTTATGGAGATGAACTTGCTATAGTTCCTTATGTTAAATATGAAATCGTTGCTATTGCACCCACACATGATAGTCCTATTATCTTTTTGAATTCTCCCTACTACACTATATCGGAGAAGTTTGCCCTTATTAAGGATTATATTGATGGGTTGCCTTTTACCGTTGCACATGATAATTTTGATGAATGTGATATGCATGTGCTTGCTGCTCCTACTTGCAATTATTATGAGAGAGGAACTATATCTCCGCCTCTTTATGTTTCCAACACGATAAAATTGCAAGAAACTGTTTATACTATGCATTGGCCTTTACTATGTGTGCATGAATTGTTCTTTTATGACATGCCGATGCATAGGAAGAGAGTTAGACTTCGTCATTACATAATATATGTTACTTTGTGCTCACTACTAAATTACAAATCATTGTTAATTAAAATTGGCTTTGATATAGCTTTAAAATTGGCTTTTTACAAGTCATTTATTTCTGTTGAGTGCTTTTATAAAGTTTAAAAACAAAAAAAATAAAGAGGGGAAACCCAAAACTTTTCAAAAAAAAAAGCGAAAGTGAGAAAGACGAGCATTGTTAAAGTGGGAGCTAGCCTTCAACTTTGTTCATGCTCACGGAAACTTTGTGAATCTTGATTACAGAAACTTTTCAATAAAAATAATTATCCCCTTGTACAATTCCATTGTAATATAAAAATAATGTGCCAAGGTTTGCCTTTAGGATGTTTACAATGCTTGTTGGTTTGTGCGGTGCAGGACAGAAACTTTGGCTGTAGTGATCGATTTTTATTTTTTTACTGGAACGTCAAACGGTTCTGACTATTTTTGCACTGTCTTCCTATACAAATTGTTAATTTTTCCTAATTTTGGCAGAATTGTTGATGTACCAGAAGTATGGTGGATGTTCAGATTATTACAGACTGTTCTGTTTTAGACAGATTCTGTTTTGATGCATAGTTTGCTTGTTTGGATGAAACTATCAATTTATATCAGTGGATTAAGCCATGGAAAAGTTATATTACAGTAGCTACAATGCAAAAACAAAATATGAATTGGTTTGGAACAGTACTTAGAGTAGTGATTTGCTTTATTATACTAACGGATCTTACCGAGTTTTCTGTTGAAGTTTTGTGTGGATGAAGTGTTCGATGATCGAGGATGTTGATGTGAGGAGAAGAAGGAGAGGCAAGAGCTCAAGCTTGGGGATGCCCAAGGCACCCCAAGTAAATATTCAAGGAGACTCAAGCGTCTAAGCTTGGGGATGCCCCAGAAGGCATCCCCTCTTTCTTCAACAAGTATCGGTATGTTTTCGGATTCGTTTCGTTCATGCAATATGTGCAATCTTGGAACGTCTTTTGCATTTAGTTTCCACTTTTTCTTTTATGCACCATGCTGGTATGAGATAGTCCTTGGTTGATTTATAGAATGCTCATTGCACTTCACTTATATCTTTTGAGTATGGCTTTATAGAATGCTTCATGTGCTTCACTTAAATCATTTGAAGTTTGGATTGCCTGTTTCTCTTCACATAGACAACCGCCATTTGTAGAATGCTCTTTTGCTTCACTTATATTTGTAGAGCGTGGGCATATCTTTTGTAGAAAGAATTAAACTCTCTTGCTTCACTTATATCTATTTAGAGAGATGATAGGAATTGGTCATTCACATGGTTAGTCATAAAATCCTACATAAAACTTGTAGATCGCTGAATATGATATGTTTGATTCCTTGCAATAGTTTTGCGATATAAAGGTGGTGATATTAGAGTCGTGCTAGTTGAGTAATTGTGAAATTGAGAAATACTTGTGTTGAGGTTTGCAAGTCCCGTAGCATTCACGTATGGTGAACCGTTATGTAACGAAGTTGGAGCATGAGGTATTTATTGATTGTCTTCCTTTGTGTGGAGGTCGGTGAGGGAGTCCTAGATTAGGGGGTCCTTGGACGGCCGGACTATATACTTTGGCCGGACTGTTGGACTATGAAGATACAAGATTGAAGACTTCGTCCCGTGTCCGGGTGGGACTCTCCTTTGCGTGGAAGGCAAGTGACGACCCACAAGTATAGGGGATCTATCGTAGTCCTTTCGATAAGTAAGAGTGTCGAACCCAACGAGGAGCAGAAGGAAATGATAAGCGATTTTCAGCAAGGTATTCTCTGCAAGCACTGAAATTATAGGTAACAGATAGTTTTGTGATAAGATAATTTGTAACGAGCAACAAGTAACAAAAGTAAATAAAGTGAAGCAAGGTGGCCCAATCCTTTTTGTAGCAAAGGACAAGCCTGGACAAACTCTTATATAGAGAAAAGCGCTCCCGAGGACACGTGGGAATTATCATCAAGCTAGTTTTCATCACGTTCATATGATTCGCGTTCGGTACTTTGATAATTTGATATGTGGGTGGACCGGTGCTTGGGTGCTGTCCTTACTTGGACAATCATCCCACTTATGATTAACCTCTATTGCAAGCATCCGCAACTACAACAAAAGTATTAAGGTAAACCTAACCATAGCATGAAACATATGGATCCAAATCAGCCCCTTACGAAGCAACGCATAAACTAGGGTTTAAGCTTCTGTCACTCTACCAACCCATCATCTACTTATTACTTCCCAATGCCTTCTGTAGGCCCAAATAATGGTGAAGTGTTATGTAGTCGACATTCACATAACACCACTAGAGGATAGACAACATACATCTCATCAAAATATCGAACGAATACCAAATTCACATGACTACTAATAGCAAGACTTCTCCCATGTCCTCAGGAACAAACGTAACTACTCACAAAGCATATTCATGTTCATAATCAGAGGAGTATTAATATGCATAAAGGATCTGAACTTATGATCTTCCACCAAATAAACCAACTAGCATCAACTACAAGGAGTAATCAACACTACTAGCAACCTACAGGTACCAATCCCAGACTTGGAGACAAGAATTGGATACAAGAGATGAACTTGGGTTTGAGAGGAGATGGTGCTGGTGAAGATGTTGATGGAGATTATCCCTCTCCCGATGAGAGGAGCTTTGGTGATGACGATGGCGATGATTTCCCCCTCCCGGAGGGAAGTGTCCCCGGCAGAACAGCTCTGCCGGAGCCCTAGATTGGTTCCGCCAAGGTTCCGCCTCGTGGCGGCGGAGTCTCGTCCCGAAAGCTTGCTTATGATTTTCTTCGGACGAAAGACTTCATATAGCAGAAGATGGGCACCGGAGGGCCAACAGGGGGCCCATGAGGCAGGGGGGCGCGCCCAGGGGGGTAGGGCGCGCCCCCACCCTCGTGGACAGGTGGAGGGCCCCCTGACGTACTTCTTCCACTCAATATTTTTTATTATTTCCAAAAATAACTTTCGTGGAGTTTCAGGACTTTTGGAGTTGTGCAGAATAGGTCTCTAATATTTGCTCCTTTTCCAGCCCAGAATTCCAGCTGCCGGCATTCTCCCTCCTTATGTAAACCTTGTAAAATAAGAGAGAATAGGCATAAGTATTGTGACATAATGTGTAATAACAGCTCATAATGCAATAAATATTTATATAAAAGCATGATGCAAAATGGACGTATCAGCAAGCTTGGCAATTCGGATATGTAGATCTCCTCCCTTGTAACCGACTCTGTGTAACCCTAGCCCCCTCCGGTGTCTATATAAACCGGAGGGTTTAGTCCGTAGGACATGAACAATCATAATCATAGGCTAGCTTCTAGGGTTTAGCCTCTATGATCTCGTGGTAGATCAACTCTTGCAATACTCATATCATCAAGATCAATCAGGCAGGAAGTAGGGTATTACCTCCATCGAGAGGGCTCGAACCTGGGTAAACATTGTGTCCCCTGCCTCCTGTTACCATCCGCCTTAGACGCGCAGTTCGGGACACCCTACCCGAGATCCGCCGGTTTTGACACCGACATTGGTGCTTTCATTGAGAGTTCCACTGTGCCGTCACGATAAAGGCTTGATGGCTCCTTCGATCATCGGCAACGATGCGATCCAGGGTGAGGTTTTTCTCCCCGGACAGATCTTCGTATTCGGCGGCTTCGTACTGCGGGCCAACTCGCTTGGCCATCTGGAGCAGATCGAGAGCTATGCCCCTGGCCGTCAGGTCAGGTTTGGAAGCTTAAACTATACTGCCGACATCCACAGAGACTTGATCTTTGACGGATTCGAGCCCATGTCAGGTGCGCCGCACAGTCACGACGAGCATGACTTAGCTCTGCCGTCAGACGGTGTTCGGGAGATCACACCTGCGGCTACTCCGGCCCTCAGTCCGGAGCAGATCGTGCCGTCCGAGGACGGGTGGATGGACCCCGCCACGGAGGCTGCACACTCAGCGGCGATAGAGCCGAATACTGACTTCACCTCCTATGAGACCTGTGTTGCCGGACCCTTGGATTCGTCCCCGGCCACAGGCTTCGAACCGCCTGCGTCCGTGCCTATCGAATCTGATTGGGCACCGGTCATGGAGTTTACCTCCGCGGATATCTTTCAGCACTCGCCCCTGGGCGATGTGCTAAATTGATTGAGGTCTCTCTCCTTGTCAGGAGACCCTTGGCCGAACTATGTCCGGCTTGAGTGGGAAGCGGACGACGAAGAAATTCATTCCCCACCCACCACCCACTTAATAGCCACTGTCGACGACTTAACCGACATGCTCGATTTCGACTCCGAAGACATCGACAGTATGGACGACGATGCAGGAGAAGAACAGGAACCACCGCCCACAGGGCGCTGGACTGCCACCTCATCATATGATATATACATGCTGGACACCCCCAAAGAAAGCAATGGCAATAAGGCAACGGAGGATAATCCCCTCGAGAAGCAATCTAAGCACCGGCGTCATCGGCGCCGCTCTAAGCCCCGCCATAGCAAAAGCAGCGATACCGGTACAAGAGACAATAACGCTGCGGATAGTGCCAAAGACGAAGACAATCCCCTCCAGCCGGGCTTCGAGCAGGAGGATGGGCAAGCTAGCCCTAAGGAACAGGCAGCAGACGGAGAATCAGAGGATGATAATTACATGCCCCTCTCCGAAGACGAGGTGAGCCTCGGCGACGAAGAATTTATCGTGCCTGAGGATCCCGTCGAGCAGGAGCGCTTCAAGCGCCGGCTTATAGCCACAGCAAAAAGCCTGAAGAAAAAGCAACAACAGCTTCAAGCTGACCAAGATCTGCTATCGGATAGATGGACTGAGGTCCTGGTAGCTGAGGAATACGAACTCGAGCGCCCAACCAAAAGTTACCCAAAGCGAAGGCTGGTACCCCAACTCGAGGAGGAAACATTAAAGCCCACACTACCAACGTATGATGCGGCTGACCGGCCACCTCGTGGCCGAGACAAAGCGGCATATCAACCCGAAGTCCAGCCCGCACCCCGTCGCCAGTCAAACAAAAACACCAAGGCTCGGGGCAACACGCAGGACCTGCGAGACGTATTAGAAAACAAAGCAGGACATACAAGATCGATCTACGGATCACGGGGGCACGCCCCAACGCGTGGCGGCGACCGTCACGCTGGATATACTAAAAGCAAATCCGGCCGGGCCGAATACAGCAGACAAGACTCTTATGAATTGCGTCGTGACATAGCCCGACACAGAGGTGCCGCACACCCCCTATGCTTCACTGATGAAGTAATGGATCATGAATTCCTAGAAGGGTTTAAACCCGTGAACATTGAATCATATGATGGTACTACAGACCCCGCGGTATGGATAGAGGATTCCTTCCTCCACATTCACATGGCCCGCGGGGATGATCTACACGCCATCAAGTATCTCCGGCTAAAACTCAAAGGGCCGGCTCGGCATTGGCTGAATAGCTTGCCGGCAAACTCCATCGGAAGTTGGGAGAACCTGGCAGACGCATTCCTGGACAACTTAAAGGGCACTTATGCGCGACCACCAGATGCTGATGATTTAAGTCACATAACACAACAGCCCGGAGAGTCAGCCGGGAAATTCTGGACTCGGTTCCTAACTAAAAAGAACCAAATTGTTGATTGTCCGGATGCCGAAGCCCTAGCGGCCTTTAAACATAACATCCGTGACGAGTGGCTCGCCCGACATCTCGGCCAAGAGAAGCCAAAATCCATGGTAGCCCTCACGACACTCATGACCCGCTTTTGCGCGGGCGAGGATAGCTGGTTGGCCCGTAGCAACAACACAGCAAGCAACCCTGGCACATCAGAGGCCAGAGATAGCAACGGCAAACCCCGACGCAAGAAACACAAGCTCCGCAAAAATGGTGAAAACACCGAAGATACGACAGTCAATGCCGGATTTAGTGGCTCTAAGTCCGGTCAGCGGAAAGGGCCATTCAAAAATGACAATTCGGGTTCGTCCAGTCTGGACCGCATACTCGACCGTCCATGCCAAATTCATGGCACCCCAGGAACACCATCCAATCATACCAACAGAGAATGCTAGGTCTTCAAACAAGCGGGCAGGTCAGGCGCCAAAAACAAAGATAAGGGGTCTCAAAGCGATGATGGCGACGAGGAGCCCAGATCACCGAATACAGGAGGGCAAAAGAAATTTCCCCCGCAAATCCAAACGGTGAACG
Source organism: Triticum aestivum (assembly GCF_018294505.1). Classification (NCBI taxonomy): domain Eukaryota; kingdom Viridiplantae; phylum Streptophyta; class Magnoliopsida; order Poales; family Poaceae; genus Triticum; species Triticum aestivum. The sequence goes on from NC_057796.1 coordinate 489,602,832, forward strand.
TGGTAAACGCCACCCACACTCCCAACCCGGACCGGATGCGCACCCTCAGGGATGTCGACCTAACGGAACCAGTCATCCCACAATACAAACTAGGGCCGATCACCTTCAACCGCACGGATTGTCCGGTTAACACCAATCAGGGCAATTCCGCCGCACTAGTCCTCGACCCAATAATTGACGGGCTCCACCTCACACGAGTCCTTATGGACGGAGGCAACAGTCTAAACCTGCTTTACTAGGACACAGTGCACAAGATGGGCATCGATCATTTGGTGATCAAGCCCACTAAAGCCACCTTTAGAGGTATTATACCAGGTGTGGAGGCCAGCTGTACAGGCTCCATCGCCCTTGAGGTAGTCTTAGGATGACTAGACAATTACCGTGCCGAAGAGTTAATCTTCGACATCGTCCCCTTTCGCAGTGATTATCAGGCACTGCTCGGACGAACCGCGTTCGCTCGATTCAACGCGGTGCCACATTATGCCTACCGTAAGCTCAAGATGCCCGGTCCACGTGGCATCATCATGGTTAATGGCAAGGCCGAACTTTCCCTCGGTACCAAAGAGTATACCGCTGCTTTAACAGTAGAAGCAACGAGTGGCACCTTTCAATCGAACCTCGAGTCGACGGCCAGGCTCCCGGACACCGCCAAAGGACTCCGAACTACTTCACGGCAGGATAGCCCGGCTCGTCCAGAGCTCAATTAAACACTCCAGCGAAGGCCAGGACAGGCCACATACCGCGGCTCAACCGCTCTGCGGCACACAAGCATTTCTTACATTTTCTTTGCAGGTTCAACTTTGCACAAACTAGGACTGGCGATATGGAAGCAGCTCAAACGCGCAAGGGAATCCTTAGATATTCCCCGCAATGACCATCCGACTATACTCCGGATCCGCATACAGCTTCTTCCCCCTGGTCTCAGCAGGTTCCACAGTCATATTTCTTTTTTTATCACATTACCTGTACTTACACGCATCGACGTACTATTCAAATACAACATGTGGATTTATATGACGCTTACCTGCTGTTATTTCTTATTGAAATTCTTTTGTCAAGTGGAATCCGTACATCGCGATATGCCTTAAATATGCCAGGGGCTTCGTTTTACCCATAATACGGCAATAAAGTCCGAACACCTTCATGGAAGTTCGGCACCCCGAACTTATAGCATTATATGCATCAGCTCCGAATCATGTCTTGGGTCAAATGTTGGGTTTGCCCGGCTCCCATGTTTTGCTGCCTTACGTTCCGCTATATCGGCTAAGGCGGCACATGGAGAACTACTGCGATTGTGTCCCGGTTCTTCCGGACGAGTACTTCAGTAGAGAAAGCCGAAAACTGACTGTCATGATACGGCGAGAGCTGGTCAGCTGTTCGAGAGGTTGTAAAATCTTTAAGGATTCCTCCCGCATAATGCCATAACCAATGCAGCGTGCGATGGACCGGCTTTTCTTCCGATCAGGTGCTTATAGAGCCCCTCATGCGGTCTTTCGAACACCAGGGGCTGCGCCTACCTTCCTTTTCTAAAGCTCCTATGGCTAAGTGAGAGTGATAAAGCCCTATAGTCCGATTGCCTGGTTCGTTGTGTTGAACACCTCCTTCGAAGGACCCAAAACTGGGATAAAGAGTGATCAGGTTTATCCCGAACACCCCCGTACTTCCTACGTGGGGGCAGAAGCCGACGACTGGCCAACTCTCAGGATTAATACATAAAACGGCCGTGCAGGAGGATAAAGTTTTATATAACAGACAATAAATAATAGAAATGACCTTATTCAAACATTACAAAGGACAACATGATTGTATTCATGGAAATATAATGTCCTTGGTGCATTACTCCGCCACAAGGCAGGATCCTTTCAGGACACTTTCATAATATAATTCGGGCTTGCGGTGCTCCTTCCCCTCTGGCGGTCCCTCGGTCATCAGCTTTTCAGCATCCATCTTCCCCCAGTGCACCTTTGCGCGGGCGAAGGCCATTCGCGCACCCTCTATACAGACCGAACGCTTGATGACGTCAAGTCGAGGGCAGGCACTCACAAGCCACTTCACGAGCCCGAAGTAGCTGCTTGGAATCGGCTCGGCAGGCCATAGCCGGATAATCAAATCCTTCATGGCTAGTTCGGCCGCCCTATGCAGTTCGATCAGCTGTTTCAGTTGATCGGCAAAAGGCACCGGATAATTCGGTGCCAGATACTGCGACCAGAAGAGCTTATCCGCAGTATTCCTTTCTTCGGCTTGGTAGAATTGGGTGGCATCCGATATGCTGTGGGGCAGTTCCGCAAATACCCCTGGAGAAATCCGAACTCAAAATTAGAAACATGATTTTCTCCTCAAATACTTGCTTTACATGGAAAAAAGCCTCACCCGCCGCGATCTTCCTCGCCTCTTGGATCTCCTGCAGGGCGCCTTGGGTTCCCCCCAGGCATCGTGCGCGGCCTGATGAGCCCTGGTGAGTTCGGATTCTTTCTTCGTTAAACTCTGCTCCAAGGTCTCGCATTTCTTCACGGCCTGTTGAAGCTTTTGCTCAGCTTCAATAACCGTGGCCTCGTGCTTCTCACGAAGAGCTTGCTCTGCGGCTGCCTTTTTCTCGGCCTCGGCGACAACCTTCTTCAGAGCCTCGACCTCGGTCATCGCCCCTGGCGCAAATCATGAAACATATTTTATCATACTGGAAATTCGTTCGCACTGAACGCGAACAAGGCTTGCGCATACCTTGTTTATTTTCCAACTGCCTTTTCAACTGGCCAAGTTCTTCTTTGGCTCGCTCCAGACTTTGATTCAGTCCGGAGACCTCCGCGGTATGAGAGGCAGCAGTCGCTACAGACGCCTGCTCATAAAAGAAGAGAGATAGATGTCATCAAGTGAGTCTTCCTGCGAACATAAATTTGATCCTCTGTCCGGTTCTTTCTTTCACCGAACAGTGTATCAGGGGCTACTATCCATACTATGACACTCTTTGAAACCTCATAAAACATACCTCAAAGCCTCTTATAAGGCTGATACAGGCTTCATTCAGTCCACTCTCAGCAGATTGAATCTTCTCAATCACCGCACCCATAAGGGCACGGTGTTCATCGACGATGGAGGCGCTCTTCAGCGCCGCCAACAAAGCATCCGGCACCTCTGGTTGGACAGAGGTTGCCGGTGGAACAGGCACACCCCCTCCAGCCGAGGGAGGCCGTCTGCTTGATTCTGGAGCCGTATTGGTCTCCGGAATTGCATCCGACTGGGGACCGAATTCAAGATGGCTTCCACCGTCGACTCCCATGGGAGTCTTCTCCCCCATGTCTCTGGCCCCTGAAGTTTGATCTCCAGGCGCCGCCTTCACGATCTTTCCCCCCCTCCTTGGTCTGGGTCCTTCTGGGACGAAACCTCGGTGTTATTCACATATTCGGGGGGAGGGGCCTTCGGGGGCGTCCCGCTCTCCATAGGATCCGAGCTTAGCAAATCCTCTGACGAGGATTATTCGGTGCGGGACCTCGCCGTACTACAAAAAGTATGGCTCAGGCTAAAATATTATGCTATGATGAGTCTGGACGCATAAACGTGTTCGGATTTGATATACTCACGAGTTCACCAGGGGCTGGGCCCTGGGATCCCACTCCGGGCTGCTGCCGGCAGCGGCAGTAAACTCCTCCGGAAGAGGATTTTTTCCTCTTTTAGGCGACTCGGCCTCCAAGTATATGGAGGCCGTCCTCTTCTTTCTTCCCCCCGCTGGGGATTCGTCTTCCTCCTCCTCCTCGTCATCTTCGGAGGCAGAACGGGCATTGGAGCCTTCGGATATTGTGCCCGAACTGCCGCAGCGACGAAGGCCGCCCCGGGTCTTTATGGCCTCCTTCCCGGCCTTCTTCTTTGGCGCCTTGTAAGGCGCTGGGACCAGCATCTTCGTCAGAAGTGGGCCGGCCAGTTCTTCTGGCAGCGGGGCCGGACAGTGGATATGACCCGCCTTCTTCGTCCAGCCCTAGGAGAGTTGTGGAAAACACATTAAGCATTTCCCTTGGGTTATGCGGATAAAACGTATAATGACTTACCGAGCTTGCAGGGCGGGATAGTTGGTACCCGCGGTCCTCGGCTGAGTCCGGCCATGATTTGCCGGACTTGAAAAGCACCTTCCAGATGTCTTTGTGCGAGGAGCCAAAGAGCTCTCGCAGGGTCTGGTGCTTGGCCGGATCGAATTCCCATAAATTGCAAGTCCGGTGTTGACAAGGCAGGATCCGGCGAACTAACATCACCTGGACTACATTGACAAGTTCGATATTCTTGTCTTCCATATCCTTTAACGCGCGCCTGGAGCATCGACAATTCGTCGGACGAAGACCAGTCCAGGCCCTTCTTGGGCCAGGACGTAAGCCGCAGAGGGGCTCCAGATCGGAACTCGGGAGCTGCGGCCCATTCTGTGCCGCGTGGCTCAGTGATGTAAAACCACTGCTGTTGCCACTCTTTGACGGAATCATTAAAAGCACCTGTTGGCCATGTGACGTTGGGCATCTTGCTCACCATAGCGCCCCCGCACTCGACGTGCTCGCCGCTCACTACCTTGGGCTTCACATTAAAGATCTTTAGCCATAAGCCGAAGTGTGGCGAGATGCGGAGAAAGGCCTCGCACACGACGATGAATGTCGAGATGTTGAGGAAGGAATTGGGGGATAGATCATGAAAATCGATCCCGTAATAATACATGATGCCGCGAACGAACGGGTGGAGGGGAAACCCTAGCCCGCGGACAAAATGAGGGAGAAATACAACCCTCTCGTGGGGTTCCGGAGTAGGGACGATCTGTCCCGCCGTCGGGAGACGGTGGCTGATTTTCTTGGCCAGATACCCGGCCTCCCGAAGCTTTTTGATATCCTTCTCCCGGACGGTAGAGGCCATCCACTTGCCTCGTGCTTCGGATCCGGACATTTTTGGAAGACCTTTGTGGGTGGAGAAGACGAACGCTCGGGCGCTGGAGCTCGAGCGAAGGGGAATGGATGAGGAAGAAGAAAGCGTTGGTGCAAAAGGGAGTCCTTATCCCCTTATAAAGGCAGCAGGGATTCTGCGCCTCCCCACTTGCCGGGTAAACTCGCTTATTCCCCAAGCACCGTGATTGATGGTGCGGTTGTGTTACCCACACCCGTATTGATGAGAATCCCGTGATAAGGGGACACGATCTCTGCTTCGACAAGACATGCCAAGAAAACCGCCTCGCAATATGTGCAGTAGCTGGTTGAGGAAAACGGTTCGAATAATGATCGGGCCGCGGCATGATGTCACGCTATGAAATTTGTCAGCAGATTAGATTTGTGGGATATTGTACTCTCTACGGTGGTATGTGGAATTTGTTTTGCAGAGCCGGACACGATTGCTACCTCTTGAGCACTGCGTTGGTTTTCCCTTGAAGAGGAAAGGGTGATGCAACAAAGTAGCGTAAGTATTTCCCTCAGTTTTTGAGAACCAAGGTATCAATCCAGTAGGAGGCCACGCACGAGTCCCTCGCACCTACACAAACAAATAAATCCTCGCAACCAACGCGATAAGGGGTTGTCAATCCCTACACGGTCACTTACGAGAGTGAGATCTGATAGATATGATAAGATAATATTTTTGGTATTTTTTATGATAAAGATGCAAAGTAAAATAAAAGGCAATAAAAATAACTAAGTGTTGGAAGATTAATATGATGGAAAATAGACCCGGGGGCCATACGTTTCACTAGTAGCTTCTCTCAAGAGCATAAGTGTTTACGGTGGGTGAACAAATTACTGTTGAGCAATTGACAGAATTGAGCATAGTTATGAGAATATCTAGGTATGATCATGTATATAGGCATCACGTCCGAGGGTGGGACTCTCCTTTGCGTGGAAGGCAAGCTTGGCAATTCAGATATGTAGATTCTCCTCCTTTGTAACCGGACTCTGTGTAACCCTAGCCCCTCCTGGTGTCTATATAAACCGGAGGGTTTAGTCCGTAGGACAACAACAATCATAATCATAGGCTAGCTTCTAGGGTTTAGCCTCTACGATCTCGTGGTAGATCACACTACAAAAAAAGACACATCCGTGACATTTTGGGCCGAACGAATTTTTTTTCTGTCATACATATGACACTTCTATGACGATAATTGTGACCAAAACCCGTATCATCATAGATGTGGTGGGCTCCTACTTCTATGACAAAAAATCATGACAAAAAATGGGCTTTTCGTCCTGGGCGGGCCGGAGACGCAGCTGCATGACATTCTTTGGGCTGTCCATGACCGGAAAAACCGTGGTAGAAGCGAGGGGGAGGAAAATTTCGGGGAGTTCCCAGTTACGGTGGGAGGTCGGGGGCCGAGCGATGCACGTTTCTCTCGTACACGTATGCGCGTGTGTGCGAGGCGTTGGCTCTAACTGAACCCGAGCGATTTGGGCTCTAACTGAACCCGAGCGATTGCACTGCAGGCTACGCGTTACCCGAGCGATCAATCGATGGCTGTTAACTTAACCCGATCGAGCGATTCCTTCGCTACTGCTGCTAACTGAAGCCGATCGATTGGATGAACAGTGAGCGTTGCCGGGGGGGAGGGGTTGGATGAACAGTGAGCGGTGGCGTTGCCTCTGGATGAATAGGACCCCGTGGTGTGGAGGGCTAGATGAATAGTAGACGGTGGAGGGGTGCCCGTGGAGGGGTGGTTGAACAGGACCCCGTGGTGTGGAGGGCTGGATGAACAGTAGACGATGGAGGGGTGCCCGTGGAGGCGTGGTTGAACAGGACCCCGTGGTGTGGAGGGCTGGATGAACAGTAGACGGTGGAGGGGTGGTTGAACAGTAGCCGGTGGAGTAGCACGCAGTGGAGGCTGGATGAATAGGAGCCCGTGGAGGCTGGAGAAGGTCGACGGTAGCCTGTGGAGGCTGGAGGAGGTCGACGGTAGAGATGAACAGTATCCCGTGGAGTCCCGTTTTGTGGTACGCCACACCCCTCCCGATCAACAGGACCCCCGTTTCGACCGTAGCGCTCCAACACAAGTCCGTTTCCTCCTTTTTGCGGTACGCCACACCCCTCCCGATCAACAGGACCCCCGTTTCGACCGTAGGAGGTCCGTTTCCTCCGTTTTGTGGTACGCCAGACCCCTCCCGATGAACAGGATCCCGTTTCGAACGTGGCCGGTCGAACACAAGGCCGTTTCCTTCGTTTTGCGGTACGCCAGGCCTCGTTTCCATCGCCTGTTCCATTCAAGCCCTCCCGATGAACACGACCACGCATTCTGTTCCGACCCAGCCGGTTGCCTCCCACGTGTTCCGTTGCCTCCCGATGAACACGACGCATTCCGTTGCCTCCCCATGAACATGACGCATTCCGTTGCCTCCCCATGAACACAACGACGACGACGCTGTTTCTCCGTTCCGACCCAGCAATGTACACGAGCCCTGGCCGTACGTATGCGCGAGTAGGCATTCGAGACCCTGCCCGTATGTACGTACGTGGCCGTATTTTCTTTCTTGCACCCTGGCCGCTGTACGTATGTGTACATGCTACGTGCGCGCCTCTACTACGACACATACGCGCCTCTACTACGACACGTGCGCGCCTCTACATCGACCAGTATATATGTACGTACACGTTCGCGACCAGAATGACAACGCTACGTACGCTTCGACCAGGTGGGTCCCGACTATCAGGCACTTCCTTGCCTGCGAAGATGTAGCTGGTGGGTCCCAGCAGTCAGGGGGCGAATCGTTTTTTTGCCCGGACGCACTTCCTTGTGTGCGAAGGTGTAGCTGCTGGGTCCCAGCAGTCAGGGGGGGAATCATTTTGTTTTTTTGCCCGGACGCACTTCCTTGCGTGCGAAGATGTAGCTGGTGGGTCCCAGCAGTCAGGGGGGCGAATCGTTTTTTGGACGCACTTCCTTGCGTGCGAAGATGTAGCTGGTGGGTCCCAGCAGTCAGGGGGAAATGTTTTTTTCGCGAAATACGGTGGCCCGTCCGGTGGGTCCCCGCTGTCAGGTGGAGGAATAATTATTTTGCGCGTAATAAGGAGGCACTTCCTTGCTGCGGCCGTGGACCCAGCTGTCAGCTCTCCACGTACAGTCCACGTCCGATGGAAGCCATTCCTTGACCACGTTGACCACGCCGCGCCGAGAGCACCAGGGCGGTGGACGACGACGAGGCCTAGGAAGGGGATGACGTGGAGCCGGGGAAGACGCGGCAGTGGATGCGCACGCGTAGAGGAGTATGAGGGTTCACTCATTCGGCTGCGGTGTGAGGCTGCCGTCGCCGCAGAATAACAGGGGGTGTGGGTGCATAGAGGGATGGACTGGCCAGCGGTGGGAGTAGTAGGGCGATGAGGCCTCCGCGGCATCACAGCCGGCAGGAGCAGGCGGCACGACCGGCGCTGCTTTGGGCGGCTGGAGCAAGAAGACCAGAGGTTGAAGAAGCACTACGGCCGTTCGATGGACATCATACGGTCACCGGAGCTAGAATCGTTCATATATTGACTAAGTTGACAAAGCCCTCCATCCCCGTCAACTTAGTAGGTCCACAAGTCTGCCTCCCACCAAGGTGGGTCCCAGCTAGCAGGGGGAGTATTCATTTTTTTGTGCGTAATAAGGAGGCACTTCCGGTGGGTCTGAGCTGATAGCGGGGGGAACGTTTTTTTTGCGAAATACGGTGGCCCGTCCGGTGGGTCCCAGCAGTCAGGGGGAAATGTGTTTTTCACGAAATAAGGTGGCCCGTCCGGTGGGTCCCCGCTGTCAGGTGGAGGAATAATTATTTTGCGCGTAATAAGGAGGCACTTCCTTGCGGCCGCCGTGGACCCAGCTATCAGCCTCTCCACGTACAGTACTCTTCCGATGGAAGTCGGTCGTTGACCACGTTGACCACGCCGCGCCGAGAGCACCAGGGCGGTGGACGACGGCGAGGCCTAGGAAGGGGACGACGCGGAGCCGGGGAAGACGCAGCAGTGGAAGCCCGCGCGGAGAGGAGTACGAGGGTTCACTGGTTTGGCTGCGGTGTGAGGCTGCCGTCGCCGCAGAATAACAGGGGGTGTGGGTGAGTGGAGGGATGGCCTGGCCAGCGGTGGGATTAATATGGGGGCGGTGAGGCCTCCGCGGCAGCACAGCCGGCCACGAGAGGCAGGAGCAGGCGGCACGACCGGCGCTGCTTTGGGCGGCTGGACCAAGAAGACCAGAGGTTGAAGAAGCACTACGACCGTTGGATGAACATCGTACGGTCACTGAAGCTAGAATCGTTTATATTGACTAAGTTGACAAAGCCCTTGGTACGCTCCAACTTAGTAGGCCCACAGGTCAGCCTCCGAAACGGTGCGCCCCAGATGTCAGGGGGAGGAATCATTTTTTGGGCGGCCGAAGCTAAGAATATCCGAGATTGAAGAAGAAGCACGACATCCGTTGGATAGACATCCAACGGCCACTGCTGCTAGAACCATGTGTTGACTATAATAAGTTGACAAAGCCTTGCATACGCGTCAACTTATTTTTTTAGAGGACGCGTCACTTAGTAGGCCCACAAGTGTGTGGCAGAGAACTTATAGCCCATTTGCGTTTTGTAAGAATGTACAACCCATTTTTGAATTCTAATGGAATTTACAACAGCCCATTTATAGTTTGTTAAAAGTACAACCCATTTTCTAGCTAGGACAATGATTAATAATTTCAACCAACCGCTGAAGACAGAATTCAATAAAATTTCCCACATTTTGATGGGATCCGAAATATTTTTATCCCGAAATTTCTAGCCAGATTAAATATAAATTTGTATTACGTAAAAATCCAACGAAACATTGCGCGTGCAACAATGAAAATTTAAGATTTTCAAAATCCATAAATAATATTTTATAAACTAATTTCGTGTTTGGTGCATTTTTTATAGTTACTGCCTAGTTTTTATAATTACATCCCATTTATTATTTTTAAAGCCCATTTTCCTGTTAAGCCTAATGCATCCCTCCTAGAAAAGATTTGCAGCCTAGCCGGGCGGAGAATAACAAGTTGACCTTGCCTGGGTATTCCTCAAAAAGTCGTATAGCTGGGCTAGCCATTTTCATCTTGAAAAAATTAGTATCTGGGCTGGATATGTGGCCTGGGCTAGACGGGCCACAGCCAGCCCAGTTAATACCCTGCTCTCCTCTGAACAACAACGAAATCATCGCCAAGAAAAACTCTGCAGTGCTCACGCCTCAAAAACACAAATACTGCTCGAGCTGCTTGGTCCCAGCTGTCAGCCGCACCTTGTGCAATTCTCTCGTTTATATTGACTACATAGGTTGACAATGGTGTGGGACCGTGATGTCAGGAAACCAGGAGAAAGCAAAAAAATATAGTTGTACATAATAAGGAGGCACTTGCGTACGTACGGCTATGGCCCTAGTGGGTCCCTAGTGTCATCCAGTCAAAATAAAGTCATCTCATGAATCCTCATGTTCGTTAACGATGTTAACAATGCTCGGCGCCACGGCGAGCGCAACAACTCGAAGGACAACAGAGAGGGCCTCGCGGGCCCTACGGATGGTCTGAGACAGCGCCCGCTGCTCATTCAGGAAGCCAGGATCATCGGACACCTATGAGCACCTTCGAGAAACTGAGACGGCATGAAACGGTAAGGCCGCGCTTGGGAGCTCTGGTTTATTTCAAACCTGTATTAACATACAAGTGTAATTTACTCGTCATCGAAAACAACGCGTAAAATACAGGCGTAATGAAACCGAGGGCCCGAGGTCTGTAAGTAAAACCGGCGGGTTACACATGTAATTTGAGAGAGCAGTGTATATTTTACGAGCACTGCTATATGGACGACATTACCAGATGATACATGCACGACGTGCGTATCATGCCATCCATGGGCAAGGCTGAAACAGCAGCTAACGGCTGGATTAGCAATCGTCCGAGTATCGTTCAGCGTTTTTATCGTGTGTGAAGTACTTTCGATATTTTACTAGTCGAAATCGACCAACCAAGCGCCTTCGCCCGAGACCATCTGCTTTAATTTACAAACGTCAGTTTTACAAGCGGTTTTGGTTGGAAAACGATGATCCAATCATGGCCTAATATCATGAGTTGGTCGGAAGATCATATGGTTTCACGTCTAACCTACCGACTTGTCGTATAGGCTATGAATGAAACATCAGACGATGAACTTCTTAAGCACGGAAACAACAGAAGAGGATGATCTTCTTAACAAGCAAATCACTGGCATTAGATCGACATGCAAAACAATACGAAGCATTATTCTCAGGAGGCACGGTGAACAGCTCGTGATGCCGCATGCCACAACATTCCAAGCTCAACTTTGCAATCAAACACAAGGCCTGGCATTACATAGACAATATTCAGAACAAACTCTTAACACAGGAATATCTCAGCAGAGTAACTATTTACTTCTAAACTGAACACAGGAATAGGAAAAAACACTCGACGCTGCTCACAGCAAGGGCGTCCCACTCAAAAATATCAAATGCATGTCTTCTGGCTAACATCAATGAGCAAATTTTGACAAGGTTTTCCAATTCCAATATATTAAACTAACGTCTTCTTGCTAACATCAATGATTAAACTTTGACAAGCTTTTCCCATTCAAAATATGTAATGCCTATGATCGTGGAGTCCTGTCGTAGCTTCTTGTACTTGTTTGGGCACTTTTTGCCCAGGGCACTCCACGTGTTGTTAAATTGCCAATGGTCTCTGCAGACTAGTCATGTCACCGGTGTCTAATAATACTCTGTAAAGCTTCTCGGTCATTCCTTCTGTAATGTAGCGCAAACAGTGACTGCTTCTTTCTGCAAAGTGGAACGACCAACTGGACCCAGTAATGCAGCAGTTTGCCTTGGACACATTGGCTCCTTTTGTGCAGTTCAACTAAAATCGAAGTCGGAATAAAACCGAGCTTTAATTTTGATATCCCTGTAAGCAACAATAGGTATAAGGGAAACAATTACTGAGAAATAACGGTTGATGACTTGTACTCCCAGAAGAAAAGCATCTACTGATCTACTTTATCTTAATGGGAAACAAAGCAGGAGAGTAGCAATTCTCCATCAGTGTGATTCATTCATATTGACTGAGACATTATCTTAACAATGCCTTGTTTCAACATGTATAAAGAACGACAAAGCAGAAAAGTACCATTCCTAAAACAATGCAACTGATTCATTTTAACAGAGACATTATCTTAACAATACCTTGGTTAAACATGTAGAAAGAACTACAAAGCAGGATAGTACCATTCCTAACAAGTGTTGCAGTTTTGAACTAAGATTCAGTAGTTAATTAATTCTGAGAGTGGCATTGCTTAATTTTACCAGCGGCATTAGATTAACGAAAAGCATAAACAGTTCCAGGGGAGAGTGGGCGCAACAACAGTATGTGCTTCCATCTACTTATAAAGGGGGTGATGCAGAGTTTGTTGTAACAAAGCAACAAGCATCATGTCTGGGTTGGTCCCATTTTTGTTCACTACTTAATGGGAAAAGACAGCAATACAATAGCTTCAATTCAACATTTATTTAAAACAGTACCAATACAAGTAGCACAACATCTCAAAGCACACTGCACAATCATGTGGATGAAGGCCTGTACTGACCTTTCATGAGACGGACAAGATAAAATACGAATCTGCCAACACGAATAGGAAATCCAATCTCGTTTTGTGCAGTTGCACTGAAATCAAGCAAAGTGTTTCGCGTAGCGAAGCAAAATGTCGCAATAGCAACAAGTTGAATAGATATCCCTGTTTAAACAGAGGCAAAAAAGGAATCAATTACTGGCTAATAAAGGAGGATGAAACATGCGGCCACAAAAATGGTAATCCCGCCAATCCCTAACAAGTGTTGCAGTTTTGAAATAAGATTCAGTAGTTAATTCTGAGAGTGGCATCAATTACTGGCTTATAAAGGGGGTGATGCTGAATTTGTTGTAACAAAGCAACAAGCATCATGTCTGGGTTGGTCCCATTTTTGTTCACTACTTAATGGGAAAAGACAGCAATACAATAGCTTCAATTCAACATTTATTTAAAACAGTACCAAAACAAGTAGCACAACATCTCAAAGCACACTGCACATCATGTGGTTGAGACCAAGATTTGAAACAACTCGCCACGAAGACTGGAAACAAATCTCGATCTCCTTTTGTGCAGTTCCACCAAAATTAAGCAAAGTCACCGGTGTGACATTCAAGTTGAACTGCACAAAACACTCTTAAAACATAAGTGTTTCGAGCGAAGCAAAATGTTGCAATAGCAACAAGTTGAATCGATAGCCCTGTTTTAACAGAGGCAAAAAAGGAAACAATTACTTGCCGATAAAGGAGGATGAAACAAACGGTGACAGAAAGAAGCATCTAACTTATCTTGGATGGAAAACAAAGTAGGACAGTAGCATTTCTAAAACGGTTGCATTGATTCATATTAACAGAGACATTCTCTTGAAACAACATTCGTTAAAAAATGTAATTTACTTTTAACAGTGGCATTGCTTCAATTTTTCGGCGGCATTCTTAGATTAACAACAGCAAAATAGCTGTATGGGACATGCCAGCACCATGTGCGTCCACACGTATAAATGGGTGATGCAGAGTATGTAGCCAAGCAGCATATATGCGCTGGTCCCATATTTGTTCTCTTTGAACCTTCTTCCTATGTGAGGGCAGCAAATCTAGTCCTGCACAAACTACCCGACCCCCCAGTTTCTTTCCCTTTTCAACAAAGAGATCGGTTCCTTACAGATGTGTGTACTGGGTTACCCCCTTTTTCCCTTTTCGACCTACAAAGCGGCTGGATAGCCAGTCTATACTACTTTCCGCCCCTCCTTTCCTCATTGAACCACGTCCTAGATTCTTGCTCCAGCCCACCGCACCCTTCTTTCCTCTTTGAACCAAGACCTAGATTCGACTACAGATCGAAAAAGATCCACATGCAGCTAGAGCAACGACGGTTTCAAAGAAACTTATACCTTAGGGTCGTCGGGATGTGGCAAGGCGTGCGGCGGGAGGCCGGATCTGCCCACACTACGTACGACAGCGAGGAAGAAGGGGTCGGTGGCCCTCCCGCACAGGCGCTGGGTGAAAGAGAATAGCGCAGCCGGCAGTGGATTGCCTCCCTCGCCGAAGGCGATAGAGTGAACGCTGCACCTCCTCCCCTTGCCGGTGCGACGGGATATGGACGCCTCCTTCACCAGCTGTGAGGGGGGAGAGAGAGACAAGAGGCCAACGCAGTCTTGTTTAGATCTGGTGAAGAGAGGGTGAGAGACTGTGAATATAGCAAACCCTAGCAAATGAACGCTGAGCCTCCAGCGTGTAACATATATGTAGTGCGGTGAGCGTGTGGAGAGTGCAAACCCTAGCGAACAAGCGCTGAGGCTCCCGCTTATATATATATACTACTGTAGTACGGACTGAGCTCCGGTGCCTTCACTGCACCTACTTTTGGCTGTATGACAGGTGAGCCAGCCACATTTTGGGCCCACCTGTCATAAATCCAAAGGCAGGTGCACTAAGTCAATGAAGCTGCGTCCATATAGTACTCTCGTGTATACGACTAATATATAGTGGAGTGGTTTTCTTATTCTCTCCATAACAATCGTTTTAAATTGTGTAAGTACAAAACGAAACTCTTTATTTAATGTACAGTGAAGAAAACTAGTACTACTTCCGATGAACTAACGATCCACGCCCACGCGTCCTGGTCGCACTTCCTGTGCTTCACGTGTTGTACACTACCCTCCCTTAAGTGAACAACCACACATGCGCCAAATTATCGGAAACGTGTGAGAGTGTGTACAAATAAACAATTTTAATTTCAATTATCGGAAAGGTTTGAGAGTATTACAAAGTTTGACTTCAGTCAAATCTAATATGCAGAGTAAATAAAAATGGAGGGCTACTATGTCCATCCGGGTTTTTAGTCCACACCATTTTTTAAATCAAAGTTAATAGCTTGACAAATAAAATTATAGGGGAGCTGGACACAAAGTTGTGAGAAGGCTTAGAAATCAATACAAAACTTATGCTCTTAGTAGCAACGTCGATCCTTCTTCGAGGAAACATTTGGTTCATAGCCAATTGTGTGATAAAATTGCACCAACGTGAAAGACGACTGCGTCTCCAACGCAACCAAGGTGAACTGACGAAGGATATCATCTTTGTGCGTAACAAGCAAAGAGCACTGATGGAAGACATCTTGTTTTTCATTGAAAATCGATCAGCTTCACCAGCCGACGCAACCATGAGGCGCAACCATGAGCATCGATAGGTCATCGTGGTGATGCATCATCCATTTGGCATCAAGTTTGGGTGAGGCACCTATGAAGTTCGACAAATCCTCACTGTGGTCTGTTTCTTCTCAGTAAATAACATCTAGATGTGAATTAGACAAATTGATTTTCTAACGTACCAAGAAAGAAAACTCGATCAAAAACACGCCCCCGCTTCCAGGTCACGAGAGTCGTCGCGCACACACACATAGACATAGACATGCATATCCGTGTTTACGTAAAATTCCATTTCCATCTCCATCTCCAATCATATTTGTCCAACTGGCACATTATTTACGTTGTTAATTATATACGCAACAATATTAACGTTCAGTGCATGTAAAAAGTCAGTGCCGCATTCATGCCCGGCCAGAGCGGACGTGACCTCTCACTGGCGCCGAAATTGAAGCGGCGCGCCAGCCGAGAGAGCGTCGCCCGCGCCGCTTCCGGGTGCACGCGGCTGCTCCGCGTTCAAAGGTCGCAATAGTTGGCTACAACATGCATGTAAAAAGTTCTTCGGAGTCCGTGCTATAGCTAGCTGTCCTCCCCCAACTCGTCAATCTCTTCCAGTAGTGCTAGTAGTCCATGGCGCGATCCATCAACAAGCAGGCGGGAAAGTTATCGTATAGTCGGTTTGCGGTGAGTGGCATGCCGAGCGACCGTGTGGGGTCGAGCCGTGGAGGAGGGTGAGCCACGAACACGACAGCCGTGATTTAAATGTTGGTTTTGCTCGATGGCGCGATCCAACGAAACGAAATGTTGGTTTCTCTCCGTTTCCATTCTTTCTCCGGAAAAACGGAAACTTTCCACTCCATTTTCATTCCTATTCCAAGGTTGCCCCGTTACAAAATTCCATCAAATACAAAGGAAAACTAACACGCATGCTGATGCATCTCAATGATTCACAGATCATAGCCAATATTTACTTCACAACTAAAGAAAAAAGTTGTGAGAGCGTGTACGAAAGAAAAACTACTGATGGGGTCACTACGACTTAAACCCTAAACCCTAAACATGATTTAATTTCCTGGTCAGGTAGAACCTGTCGAAGGAAAGACGGCTGGCACCCTCGGATCATACGATGCTTTTGTGCAGTTCCACTAAAATCGACCTGAGCATCCCTGATGGCAAAGATATTGAAGAAGTGTGATTAGAATAATAGTACTGGCACTAGTTCATGAGACATAAACTCATCACAAGTAGAAGCCGGTAGAAGTAGAGAAAGATCGACATGGAGATGGAGCTACGGCAGTGGAGCAAGCCGGCTCCAAAAGGAAGATGGACTACCTGGGACGTCGGGCTGTAGCTAGAAGGGCGGTTGGGACGCGGCATCGGCCCATACCGCGGTGACCACCGATTGGGACGCACCGACTGTGGGTTTTCTCCCTCGCCGATGTCGACCGCGTCTACGCAGAACATTGTTCCCTTCCCCCAGCTGCGGGATCAGGCCCGTCGTTCTATGCTTGTGAAGAGAGCAACCTAAGCAAGCAGGCTTGTAGCTTAGGCTAGCTCCTGCTAGTGTATATATAGTGGTTTTCTTTTTCTCTCCATATCAACCATTTTATATTGCGTACGTTTCATTCAAGAGTGAAATGATGGTTTCTTCTTCCGACTAACTTACTGTGTGATTTGACTGCTCCTTAGTGGCCCCTACACGTACTCCCCCTACGTGTATGCAACAGTCACACGTACACATGGACGCAAAAACGCGCGCGACGCCCTAATGCATGCATGTCCGAGCACACGACGGAACACACACGGTCACGCTCAAGTGCTCAACCTACACATGCATGCACACACATACTCAGTCAGGGTGAGCTAGTGACCGTATAAACACCGGAAAATATATATATTGAGCGCAATGAGCGTATTATGAAGTCCACTGACCGTATTTTTACAAATATACAGTGACAGACAGTGTATTTATCTCGTTGAAATTAAGCCATATTAACCAGAGAGGAGGCAGTATGGACTAGCATTACTTTGCTGTGTCCCGTCAACTTGCCGAATGAGGAGAAGGTTGCAGGACGGGAGAAGCTTGCGCGCGGTGGCTCGCAGGACAAGGAGAAACTTTTGACTAATGCAAGCTCTCCCTCACTCAGGCAGTGGACGTGCAACAGTTAATTCGGTGTCAGATTGCCAGAAGCATACACTATACTACTAGTGCTATTATTGTTCAACTTCCCGAATAGGCGAACAACCAAGCGCAAAGTTTACTAGTACTACTACTATAGTCCATAAAGGTACGTACTATACTAGCACTAGGAACCGGATGGAGGAGCGTCTGCACTCTTATTATAATTTTAAAATATGATAAAGCAATCTTCAACACATTTGGTTCTCTTCGAGGGTTCTCGCATGTGATAATGGAAGTTGATTGCATGGAACACTCGCCACAATTCTCGCTTAATTCTGGCTCATATCCTGTTACAAATAGTAGCGCTCGGTAATATTTCCTCTTTTTTGTTATTCAGCATGTAAACAGGTCAGCAAACCTTGCGGCGCATCTTCGTGCGAACCGTGCTTGCTGCACTTTGAATGTGGCCGAGAGCTGGCTTGATGAAACACCTCGCTTCCTACTTCTTTTTTTGCGGGGTACCTCGCTTCCTAGTGACCAGTGTCTTGGTTGATCGTCATAAGAATGCTTATATATGAATAAAGCTCTCTCATTTACCCGCAAAAAAGATTAAGCCATATTAACCGGAAAGGAGGGAGTATGGACTAGCACTACTTTTGGTGTGTCCCGTCAACTCGCAGAACGAGGAGAAGCTTGCAGGACAAGGTGGAGCTCGCTTACGCCTTTTGACTAATGCAACCTACCCTCGGTGGACATGCATCAGTCCATTCGGTGTCAGATTGTCAGAGGCATACGCTGTAGTACACAACATGCGGAGTACCATCATTGTTCGACTTCACGAAGAGGCGAAGAGCCAAGCGCAGTAGTACGAGTAGTACTACTACTAGAACCGCATGGTGGAGCGTCTGTACTCTTATTTTTTTTATCTCTGATAAGTACACGTTTATTCCGGAGAAGGGTGGAAAACGGCAGCCCAACATGTAATGAATGATATCGATCAACCAACCATGCTCGAATATATCTTGGCGTCCGTGCGAGCCCGTCTGTGTGTTCTCGCTCCTCGTCTCTCTCAAGGAACGGCGGGTTGGCTCTTTGCCGTCAATTGAGATCGGTTTGCTCACACTCCTGTCCCACATGTCAGTGATATGCCAAGAGGAGGTGCGTTGACCGACTGGCCATACGCGTACTTGGTTTTGCACCTTCATACTACTCCTCCCTCCGTCACAGTTTACAGGGCACGCTTCATTTTGATGCATTTCTCTCAATGGATTTCCACCACCAGAGAGACTTTAGATGCGTTTGGTTTAATGCTCTAATTAGGGCGTGGTAACCGCAATCAAGTCCACAATTTTCTCTCCATGTACTGTACTACTACGGAGTGGAGTAAGTGCATGCATGTGTGTACCCGGGGTGGAAGCACTGCATGCATGTGTGTACGCATTATTCCCTCTAGTAATAGACACCGTTCTATAACTACCAATGCTATTTTTCAGGCCGATCGCTAGTCGCCTTGGTCCCACAGATTTGTTTTTCTTTTTTCTGAAGCGCGTTGTATAAACAGTGACGGATGGAGTAGTATGAGCGGATTCAAAGAAGAGCGTATTGATGGTTGCTTCTTCAGAGCAACTTACAGTGGGAAAGGTGGGGCTTATGATTTGACTGCTCATTACTCACTATTAATGAGGCGCAACGACCGGGCTGAGTCTCCCATGCGGTTGTGCACTACCCCCTCGGTTCTTAAATATACTCCGGAGTATTTGTCTTTCTAGATATTTCAACGAGTGACTACTCAAATATTTGTCTTTTTAGAGATTTCAAATGGACTGGCACATACGGATGTATATAGACATATTTTAGAGTGTAGATTCACTCATTTTGCTCCGTATGTAGCCACTTGTTGAAATCTCTAGAAAGACGAATAGAATATTTAGGAACGGAGGGAGTACACATACGAAGCAAAATGAGTGAATCTACACTCTAAAATATGCCCGTTTGAAATTTGTAAAAAGACAAATATTTAGAAACGAAGGAGTATAATTTTGTGCATGGCACATGGACCCGGATGATGAAGAGGCTTCTGGCAATGCTATCAAGCTTCCATCATTTGTTTACATAATTGACGTACTATACAAATAATTTTCCAGCGACATGAAATTGTACAATGGTGTGAGATTTCAGCTTTTGTTTCGCGTGTCTTGCCATCGATGCTCTTTCGGAAACAATAAAAAACTAACTTCCTTGCTAATGCATGTCAATTATTAGCAGATCAGAGCTAATAATTACATCACAACTGAAGACAGAGTTATGAGAAGGTGTTAAATTAAAATTGATCCATGCTTTCATTGGCAGCAACGCCCCCCCAGCTCTGTCTAAATCAACAAGGCATGTTGGGAAAAAAAGTAGCTGTCTGGAGCATGCAACATTCCAATAATTTTGTGCAGTTCCACTAAAATAGAGCTGAGCGCCCCTGTTCCAAAGATATTAAGTGTGATTACGATAATAGAGGACTGCTGATGAAACAATAAACACACTGACATACTTAGCATACTTAGGTCAAAAATGGCATGATAATCTTTGTTACCTCCAAACTGACGTAGACTTAGCTTATTTTCCTCGAAAATGACATAATAACCTTACTAAGCTCCAAAATGACCTATTTACCTAGCTTAACTCTAAAATGACCTACACTTAGCATTTTTACCTAGCTTAGCTAAAAAATGGAATTTTTACCTACCTTAGTTAGAAGAAGAAGAAGAAGATAAAGAAGAGGAGAGGAGAAAAAGAAAGAGAAGAAAAATTCTTCTTCTTCTTCTTCTTCTTCTTCTTCTTCTTTTTGTTCTTCTTCTTCTTCTTCTTCTTCTTCTTCTTCTTTTTCTAGCTAGTCTTCTTCTTCTAGTCTTCTTCTTCTTCTTCTTCTTCTTCTTCTTCTTCTTCTTCCTCTTCTAACTTTCTTCTTCCCAATTTGCAGATTTGCTTTAGATGAGGAAGCTTGCGTTGATGGAGTCTACTCTTCTCTTTGTGCTTCCTTTTTGTTTTGATTTTGTAGGATGAACAATGTGAAACTTTTGTCGCGACCGGATTTTCGGGATATTAATTTCCCAAAGAAACGGCCGTTGTGCTCACCAGCCCCAGGATTACTGTTAGCTGATGAGGCACCAACTTGATACAAGAATTCCAAGCAAGGTACAAAATATGTAGTACAAGACCATTGTGGCCTAGGAGTACAACACTTGGTTTCTAGTGGTTGATGGCGGAAGCGGTTTGTGGTACGTCTGCGTCTATGGGACTCCATTTCCCACAAGAACAGCTGACCAGGATAACTCCTATCTTCGCGAGGCTGCTATCACCTTTACATGGGTTCCGGGGCTGACGTCGCAGCGCTCTTCTCCACGCAAGAAATCTGGCCAAGACAATAGCCAGGGACAAGCCAGTGAGTACGTTTGAATGTACTCGCAAACATTAAGGACACGGGTATAATATAACAAGGGACAATCATGCTCCGAAATATTTTATGATGATGACGTCTATCACGAATTAAACGAAAATCTGTGATGCACGCATGCAGGAAAAATAGGGACATGCAATACGGAAGAAAAATAAAAGAATGCACGGATCGAGTGTCTGAAATGACTCCTCGTAAGGGTGCAAGTAAATTTAACAATGCCGCAGTCGGGCGTCTGAGCGACACCACCTAAAGGGCTTATAAAGAATAATTAAACGACAAGCATGTCGCAGTCGGGTGTCTGAGCGACACCACATAAAGGGCTTATAAAAAAATATAACAGGCATGCCGCAGTCGGGCGTCTGAGCGACACCACATAAAGGGCTTATAAAGAATAATTAAATAACAAGCATGCCGTAGTCGGGCGTCTGAGCGACACCACATAAAGGGCTTATAAAGAATAAATAACAAACATGCCGCAGTCGGGCGTCTGAGCGACACCAAATAAAGGGCTTATAAAGAAAATAAATAACAGGCATGCCGCAGTCGGGCGTCTGAGCGACGCCTCAAAAAGGGCTTATAAAGAATAATCACAGTGAATATCCAGGAGGTAGAACCGTCCCAGGGATACTCAATAATTCAAATAATGTAAAGGGTTAGTCCATAATAATAATATACATAATCCTCACATGTCATCGGTCATAAACAAAATCTAGTCTAGCCGTTTCTCCATCCGATGACCGTCACTAGATTCTAGTGTAGCCGTTTTCCATCCGAATACCGTTACTATGATCCAGTTTAACCGTGTCTCCATCCGAAAACCGTCACTAGACCCATCTCAGACTGTTGTCCTTACACAAGGACATGGCTATCCAAAAGATATGACCTCTGCAGAGGGTGTACTCTTTACCCACGAGTAACGGATTTATTTAGTCCATCGGGACTAATTCCGCCTAAGGCCTTTTAATTGAAAACACGCCTGACCTGCACACACCAGCTTAACTTACCGGTGTCTGGAATCACCCACGACACCTGCCAAGCAAAACTCTAAGTGGGGAGGCTACAACCTCGACGTAGCATGGGATCAAATTTATATACGCGCGCTCTAAGGGGTGCCCCCCTCTCGGTCCCAACCGGAAACACCCATGCCCCCGGACCAGGTGGCATGCCTACCGGATGCACCCGGTACCTTCCACCATGGCCTCTCTGTACGGTGTGTGCCTTGGTGAGGGGTTGACAACTTACTGAACCATACCCTGCCTGCGACAGGGACAAGTGGTGGTACAAAACAAGTAGGGGAAGTTACTGAACAAGACTCGACCTACGACCGACTCAGGTGGTCCAAGTATTCTCCGAATAATAGCATAACCAAAACATTACCAATGACCGACAGAATCACCGCTCATCAGACCTCCTCATGCCATACCGGACACACTCGTCTCGACGAGGAATTTGGGACAAGCTCGTGTCTACCCAAGACCACGACTTTCCCGGCTTCTTTCCGGTATGCATGAGAAGCTCACGAGGATGATTACTGACACCAGCATATCCATACCAACAGTAGAGCATCTCCAAAAATGCACTCAGGTGTGACTTTATCGTCACATAAAATAGCGTATGCTCCACGTCAAGGTGGTGATGAAACCGCATCAAAACACCACACAAAATATTATGCCAGATTCAGAAATGCTTGCCTTCAAGAGTATGCAAAGGGTGCACTTTTTGAAAGCTTTCTCTTCTCTCCATTTTCCTATTTTGAAAAATATGCAAATAACAAATATTTCGAACACAGTACAAAAAGTTGTCTCAAATATTTTTGGAATAAATCTTAAAATAAACTAGATGAAATTTGGGAGAGGTAGGAAAAAGAATCAACTCATTTGGAGTTTTATTTTAAAAGATATAGCCAGTCAAAGATCAGTCAAAGTTATGTTTTAATAAAAACAGAAAAAAGAAAACGCTTCGGGGAAAATACGCTTTCGAAGCAGAGGAGACGTACTCTGGACTTTCGCGCTTTCACTTAACCAGAGAGGACGGGCGCGCGGGTCGCTGACAGTGGGTCCAGGGGGCCCACTGGTCAGGTTTGAATGGTCTTCCCTCCCTCCTCTCTTTCTGCCCGAACGGTGGCGGGCCTCCGGCGATCGCCGTCGACGAACGGCGGCTCTTCGAGGGCACCTGAGGGCAGGGATGGACCCGCCAGACCGGGGCGGTCCTCCCGGTGGGCGCCAGGCCGGTGGGGACGGAGGAAGTCACCGGCGGCGAGCTCCGCGGCGGACGGTGGTTCGGGAGCAAAGTGGGTTTCGGGCTATGGTGGTCCTTGGTCGAGGCTGAGGTGCTGGGCAGCTCCGCAAGACTGTGAGGAGACGTTTGGTGGCGTTGGATAGGCGGGGGAGGGTCTGGTTGCGACGCACGGCACCGGAGCTCGGCGGCGGCCGAACTGGCCGGAGACGAGGAAGACGGCCCTTCCCCGTCGATTGCTGGCTAAGGGGAACCTATGGGGGTGGCCTAGGGTTGCCTGAGTGCTCGGGGGAGCTCGGGGCCTCCTTTTATAGCGCGACGGGGCTGGCTCCGCGGTGGTGGATAAGAACGACGACGAGTCGCCGTTCTGTAGCTGCAGGGCGTCGTGGCGGCGACGAGCGCGTGCCGACGAGCAAGTGGATGAGCTTGGGCTGTTCACAGGGGGCAGCTGGCGCGCGCGGGTGGCTTGGGCGGCGCCGACCATGGTAGGAGCTCGCTGCCGACGCCGGCGTGTCGCCAAGAGCTCTGCCAGCGGCGCTGTAGGGTGCCAGGGGTGGCGTGAAGAGTGGGCGAGCGTAGTGCGGTTCTGCAGGGGTCAGGGACGGGACGCGACGAGGGGGGTAGTGCGACGCGGCGGCTCAGTGCGCGCGCGTGCAAAACGTGCGCTCTGGGCGCGCCCAGAGCACGCACGGGACATGCTCGACGAAATGCCAGGGTAGCCTAGAGCACGAGGGGGAGGCTGGCAATTAACAGGACTAGGTTAGGGATGGCTAGGAGCTTAGTGGACAAGGTTGCTGGGTCAGTGGAGCAAGATCATAGTGCAAACTAGGAAACATGCCCAAAACTGACTGTGCGCACCAAGTGTTCGACAGAATGCCAAGTGCATTTAGGCAACTCTTGGAGTGGCCAAAATCTCCAGATCAGGGTCTCTCTAGTAGTAGGTGATGATGGTAAGATCATTTGGGTAAAACCAGAAACTTGTTAGTGCAAGCTTTGCAAAACTACAGTTTTGGACAGAAAGAAAGAGGTCTCATTGCACGCACTTAAAATCCTCCAATGGGTCCATCCTCTTGGACTTAAGGGTTTTGAAGGAAGGGCTACAAGCAGGAAAAAGCTCAAGGTCACTAGAGCAAAATAAAATAGGGTTGCAGTACAAATCACCAAACTGGACCAGAATGCAAAAGAGGTTGATTCACTCAAAAGTTTCAAAGATCACCACTGGGTTTTTGCATGAAGTTGAATTTTATGCCTCTACTGACATCTCCAAACACTTGGAAGAATTTTTAGCAAAATATTTAAATAGGTTGTAGTGCAAAAATGCCTACTGGACCAGATTTGAAAAGTTGATGCAGAGCTCAAAATCTCCAATAACCAAAAGATATTTCTGCATAAAAGTGGTGTGGAAACATCACATGACATCCCCGAATTTTGGTGGAAATTTTAAATGCACCTGTCAAATGGTTGCAGTGCAAAACAGGCTCCAAATTCATGAAAAATCTTTTTAAAAGAATAGAGCTCAGGGAAAAACAAATCTTGCAAATAAATCCACTAATAAAGAATTGTTTCATAGAGAGAGCATACAAAACCCAATAATACTTTTGGAGAGTACCACTTGAGGTAAAAACCCATATTGTCAAAAGATAAATCTAGACAAATGGAAAAGTTTTATTTCCTGGTAAAATTTTAATTTATAAAACAAGGTCAAAATTTTGGGGTGTCACAACACTACCCCCTTAAGAAAAATCTCGTCCTCGAGATTCTGCTTTGAACAAATATTGCTCTTACCAAAAGAAAACATTCAACTGTGCAATAAAAGAACGTGGCTATAGTGAGAAGGCAATTAGTGGTGTAAAACCACAGTGTGGTACACTGGCGTTGCGTGGAAAATCCAAGGTCAGGGAAAACGAGATATTTCTACGCGGATACAGTAATTCAGAATAAATTCTAAATTACTAAAATTACGCTGGCCATACCCGAGAGCACAGTGCTCTCTCTGGCTGACAGGTGGGCCCGGGGCCCACTGTCGGCCTCTTCTTCTTCCTCCGGCTCCATCTTCTCTCCCACGTGCTCTCTCGCGCCTCCTCCACCGGCGACGCCTAGCGCGTAGGGCATCTAGGCCGTACTGCGGTAGTGCGCGACGTGCTAGCTGCCGGTGCAGCGTGCACTCACCTCGCGGGCCAGTGCACTGTCGGCACTGCTCGCGGACTCACCTCCGAACACCGGCGATCGAGCGGCGAGTGGCGCTGGTGGACCTCGCCCACCGTACACCGATCTCGAGCTATAAAACGACCGCGGTGCTCCTCTCTTCTTCCTCACACCTGGCCTTGCTTCTACTTCTCCTTCCTTCTCCTCCATTGCTGTTGGCAGGAGCTCGAGGCGAGGCTCTAATGGCGGAGGCGATGCCGGACTGGTACGTGGTCCTGGTGTGTGGAGGTTTGGCGGTGCTGCTGGGGCTCTCCGTGCTCCTGTGCGCGATGATCCTTGACGATCGTCGTGATGCTGCCGCTCAAGTGTTAGCTCTTCGCGGTGGCGGCGATCATGAGGATTAGGTGCGGCTTCGAGTGCTAACTGTTGTGGGTGTGCTGGGGCAACTTGCGCCCGAAAGATTTCTCACAATACTCTCTTGCTGAGACTGGGGGTGTCCTCGGGTGTGGTCAGTAGGTGCAAAAATGAGTACGAGGATTTGTAAATTAGCGTACGAGGTCGAGTGGTCGCGGTTGTGAGCCTGCTGTTACGGTGCTGCGCGAATAAAAATCTATGTCGTGAAGATATATACGTTGCAGCAACTCGGGGAAAGAAAATCCCACTAAAAAAAAATTATCGCGAGCGAAAATAAAATTAGATAAAACAAAAATAACAGCAGTAAAACTGCTCACAAAATGAAACCAAAAATCGGATCCATCGCACAAATATCTTGGATACCACGCACAAGTCATAACACATAAATCAATACTGGGACAATAAATACAGCGGTGACGTTTACAAAGGAAACGGCAAAAGGACAGGGTCCTGAGAAAACGCCTCTGGCACTGGGGCACACTCTTCTTCTGTCGGGAGAAGCGGGTTGACCAGTCGATGGATGCGCCTCTCCTGGTCAGGCCTCAGTGGTCTGCCAATAGCGATCCGCGGATTTAAATCAGCGAGGCTCTGGAGATAACCCATCACCCGCTGAGTCAAACGCTCCTGAGCGATAACGTACTGGGCAAGGTTGCAGTACTGGATCTCTCTCAATTCGTCCACCGGGAAAAGATGCAACTTCTCCGGGTGCTGCACGACTCGGAAAATAATAATATCCTCGTTCGCTAGCATAGGGTACCGCGAATCGAAGACGAGCGAGCGCCTTGTACGCAGCACCTTCTATGGCCATATGCGGAGTCGGCATGGATTTTCCCACGAAGGAAACTTCCGTTGGGTCTTGGTTTGGATATGCGGGAGGGATGTGCACCACTGCCCAATATTTCGAGGTGGATGGGGTGATCCTCGATTTGAGCAACTCGTATTGGGGTGGATGGGTGGCACTCATGGTACTGCAGGTAAAGTCCCACAATAATTTAACAAAACTACCCGGGGTTGCGTCTGGGGTTCTCCGGTAAATACTGGGGGTTGGCATGGCAAAGAAATGGCTGTGAGTGTTGCGCACAAGGTGAGGGGTACTTGGCAAGGTCACGAGGTGGCCTTTATATAGCATTGGGGCTGGGTTGTCTACCGGGGTGAAGGGTAACCGGTTGTCGATCCTGTTCTTGGGTCAAAGCCACAGATATACATATCACATAAATGTGACGCATTAGTGTGGGTGCCGTCGGGGTTGGTCTTTGGTAGCTGCGCCCGATATTTAAAAAACGCAACTGTACGCCAACGTACATATGCATAGCTACTACTCCAAAATAGGGGCGCACAAGCAGACATCATATAATAAAAGCGATACAAGATCACACCGTTACAAAGCGTAGGAAAACTAAGGCTCGATACTACTCGAGCGACTTAGTCTACTTCGTTAATGTCTAAGTGGGCTGGCCTGGTGGACGCCGGGGTTTCTCCACGGTTTTCACCGTCGGGATTTGCTGGTTGAGGTTGAGGGGCTACAGGATCGGGGTAGTGGTGATGACCATCGCGGGGGTTGTTGGCCACAATCCCGTTGGAATGGGTTCCCAAAAGGCGTCGAAGCGCTTCTGGGGACACCAAAGCACTCTGGTTGATGGCTGGGGCAGACCTCAAGGGATCGATCGGGTGTCCGAACAGCACGACTGGGTTGTCGGCGTTGGGCTCCGTCTCTCCTCTCGCCGGGGCTCGGCGAACCAGCTCTCCTCGGGCTGCGATCAGATCAAGGGTGACTTGATCGAACAGTTGCTCTAGTGCACTCACATAGCGCACCAGATGCAACAGTGCAGGATCTGTCTCGTGATCTCCGTTGGCAACCTGAGGCGGCCTACCATACCCGTCACGACTGGGGTAGTAGTAGAACGAGCGACAATTCACTCTGGGCGACAAGTGCCGGAGTTGAATTATAGCTTCTCGGGCTGCTAGTTGGATGGCTTGTGGCTCAAAGGAAGTTGTCCTTCCAGTGAACCTGTAGGGGCATTCTAGCGACAGACCCCTACCATAGATGTGCACAGTGGCCCAGTACCGACGGCTCTCACCGTACATGGGTCCTTGGTACACAACATATTCAGGAGGTTCTTCTAATGCATAGGCACGACGGGTGAGGTTTGCGAGCACGGTCACAAAACCTCCCAGGTTGGTTGCTGTGGTCTCACCGTGAACAATGGGGCCAGGCATCGTGGCTTGGTTTGGAAAAGAGGCTGTGCTGTGTGGAGGCTAGCGCGCCCTTTTTATAGGAAAAGGGGACGGAGTCTTCCTTCGCACGCTTGTGAATGAGACGTGCTAGGTGCCGGTTACTGGCGCGTGATCGATGGGCTAGGCTGATAGGTTGGGCACCGCCCGCCGAAAGGCGTCGGGTCACTGTGGGGCTATCTTACGCGAGAAGCTTGGCCGGGATTAGGTTAAGGTCTGGTGGTTTGGTTAACCTAGGTTTATTGAACTGGCTAAGATAGGATTAGCCAATGGTCAGCCTGGCTCTGATACCAAGTCTGTCGCGACCGGATTTTCGGGATATTAATTTCCCAAAGAAACGGCCGTTGTGCTCACCAGCCCCAGGATTACTGTTAGCTGATGAGGTACCAACTTGATACAAGAATTCCAAGCAAGGTACAAAATATGTAGTACAAGACCATTGTGGTCTAGGAGTACAACACTTGGTTTCTAGTGGTTGATGGCGAAAGCGGTTTGTGGTACGTCTGCGTCTATGGGACTCCATTTCCCACAAGAACAGCTGACCAGGATAACTCCTATCTTCGCGAGGCTGCTATCACCTTTACATGGGTTCCGGGGCTGACGTCGCAGCGCTCTTCTCCTCGCAAGAAATCTGGCCAAGACAATAGCCAGGGACAAGCCAGTGAGTACGTTTTAATGTACTCGCAAACATTAAGGACACGGGTATAATATAACAAGGGATAATTATGCTCCGAAATATTTTATGATGATGACGTCTATCACGAATTAAACAAAAATCTGTGATGCACGCATGCAGGAAAAATAGGGACATGCAATACGGAAGAAAAATAAAAGAATGCACGGATCGAGTGTCTGAAATGACTCCTCGGAAGGGTGCAAGTAAATTTAACAATGCCGCAGTCGGGCGTCTGAGCGACACCACCTAAAGGGCTTACAAAGAATAATTAAACGACAAGCATGTCGCAGTCGGGTGTCTGAGCGACACCACATAAAGGGCTTATAAAAAAAATAACAGGCATGCCGCAGTCGGGCGTCTGAGTGACACCACATAAAGGGCTTATAAAGAATAATTAAATAACAAGCATGCCGCAGTCGGGCGTCTGAGCGACACCACATAAAGGGCTTATAAAGAATAATTAAATAACAAGCATGCCGCAGTCGGGCGTCTGAGCGACACCACATAAAGGGCTTATAAAGAATAAATAACAAACATGCCGCAGTCGGGCGTCTGAGCGACACCACATAAAGGGCTTATAAAGAAAATAAATAACAGGCATGCCGCAGTCGGGCGTCTGAGCGACGCCTCAAAAAGGGCTTATAAAGAATAATCACAGTGAATATCCAGGAGGTAGAACCGTCCCAGGGATACTCAATAATTCAAATAATGTAAAGGGTTAGTCCATAATAATAATATATATAATCCTCACATGTCACCGGTCATAAACAAAATCTAGTCTAGCCGTTTCTCCATTTTATGACCGTCACTAGATTCTAGTGTAGCCGTTTTCCATCCGAATACCGTTACTATGATCCAGTTTAACCGTGTCTCCATCCGAAAACCGTCACTAGACCCATCTCAGACTGTTGTCCTTACACAAGGACATGGCTATCCAAAAGATATGACCTCTGCAGAGGGTGTACTCTTTACCCACGAGTAACTGATTTATTTAGTCCATCGGGACTAATTCCGCCTACGGCCTTTTAATTGAAAACACGCCTGACCTGCACACACCAGCTTAACTTACCGGTGTCTGGAATCACCCACGACACCTGCCAAGCAAAACTCTAAGTGGGGAGGCTACAACCTCGACGTAGCATGGGATCAAATTTATATACGCGCGCTCTAAGGGGTGCCCCCCTCTCGGTCCCAACCGGAAACACCCATGCCCCCGGACCAGGTGGCATGCCTACCGGATGCACCCGGTACCTTCCACCATGGCCTCTCTGTACGGTGTGTGCCTTGGTGAGGGGTTGACAACTTACTGAACCATACCCTGCCTGCGACAGGGACAAGTGGTGGTACAAAACAAGTAGGGGAAGTTACTGAACAAGACTCGACCTACGACCGACTCAGGTGGTCCAAGTATTCTCCGAATAATAGCATAACCAAAACATTACCAATGACCGACAGAATCACCGCTCATCAGACCTCCTCATGCCATACCGGACACACTCGTCTCGACGAGGAATTTGGGACAAGCTCGTGTCTACCCAAGACCACGACTTTCCCGGCTTCTTTCCGGTATGCATGAGAAGCTCACGAGGATGATTACTGACACCAGCATATCCATACCAACAGTAGTGCATCTCCAAAAATGCACTCAGGTGTGTGACTTTATCGTCACATAAAATAGCGTATACTCCACGTCAAGGTGGTGATGAAACCGCATCAAAACACCACACAAAATATTATGCCAGAGTTCAGAAATGCTTGCCTTCAAGAGTATGCAAAGGGTGCACTTTTTGAAAGCTTTCTCTTCTCTCCATTTTCCTATTTTGAAAAATATGCAAATAACAAATATTTCAAACACAGTACAAAAAGTTGTCTCCAATATTTTTGAAATAAATCTTAAAATAAACTAGTTGAAATTTGGGAGAGGTAGGAAAAAGAATCAACTCATTTGGAGTTTTATTTTAAAAGATATAGCCAGTCAAAGTTCTGTTTTAATAAAAACAGAAAAAGGAAAACGCTTCGGGGAAAATACGCTTTCGAAGCAGAGGAGACGTACTCTGGACTTTCGCGCTTTCACTTAACCAGAGAGGACGGGCGCGCGGGTCGCTGACAGTGGGTCCAGGGGGCCCACTGGTCAGGTTTGACTGGTCTTCCCTCCCTCCTCTCTTTCTGCCCGAACGGTGGCGGGCCTCCGGCGATCGCCGTCGACGAACGGCGACTCTTCGAGGGCACCTGAGGGCAGGGATGGACCCGCCAGACCGGGCCGGTCCTCCCGGTGGGCGCCAGGCCGGTGGGGACGGAGGAAGTCACCGGCGGCGAGCTCCGCGGCGGACGGTGGTTCGGGAGCAAAGTGGGTTTCGGGCTATGGTGGTCCTTGGTCGAGGCTGAGGTGCTGGGCAGCTCCGCAAGACTGTGAGGAGACGTTTGGTGGCGTTGGATAGGCGGGGGAGGGTCCGGTCGCGACGCACGGCACCGGAGCTCGGCGGCGGCTGAACTGGCCGGAGACGAGGAAGACGGCCCTTCCCTCTCGATTGCTGGCTAAGGGGAAGCTATGGGGGTGGCCTGGGGTTGCCTGAGTGCTCGGGGGAGCTCGGGGCCTCCTTTTATAGCGCGACGGGGCTGGCTCCGCGGCGGTGGATAAGAACAACGACGAGTCGCCGTTCTGTAGCTGCAGGGCGTCGTGGCGGCGACGAGCGCGTGCCGACGAGCAAGTGGATGAGCTTGGGCTGTTCACAGGGGGCAGCTGGCGCGCGCGGGTGGCTTGGGCGGCGCCGACCATGGCAGGAGCTCGCTGCCGACGCCGGCGTGTCGCCAAGAGCTCTGGCAGCGGCGCTGTAGGGTGCCAGGGGTGGCGTGAAGAGTGGGCGAGCGTAGTGCGGTTCTGCAGGGGTCAGGGACGGGACGCGACGAGGGGGGTAGTGCGACGCGGTGGCTCAGTGCGCGCGCGTGCAAAACGTGCGCTCTGGGCGCGCCCAGTGCACGCACTGGACATGCTCGACGAAATGCCAGGGTAGCCTAGAGCGCGAGGGGGAGGCTGGCAATTAACAGGACTAGGTTAGGGATGGCTAGGAGCTTAGTGGACAAGGTTGCTGGGTCAGTGGAGCAAGATCATAGTGCAAACTAGGAAACATGCCCAAAACTGACTGTGCGCACCAAGTGTTCGACAGAATGCCAAGTGCATTTAGGCAACTCTTGGAGCGGCCAAAATCTCCAGATCAGGGTCTCTCTAGTAGTAGGTGATGATGGTAAGATCATTTGGGTAAAACCAGAAACTTGTTAGTGCAAGCTTTGCAAAACTACAGTTTTGGACAGAAAGAAAGAGGTCTCATTGCATGTAAAATCCTCCAATGGGTCCATCCTCTTGGACTTAAGGATTTTGCAGGGAGGGCTACAAGCAGGAAAAAGCTCAAGGTCACTAGAGCAAAATAAAATAGGGTTGCAGTACAAATCACCAAACTGGACCAGAATGCAAAAGAGGTTGATTCACTCACAAGTTTCAAAGATCACCACTGGGTTTTTGCATGAAGTTGAATTTTATGCCTCTACTGACATCTCCAAACACTTGGAAGAATTTTTAGCAAAATATTTAAATAGGTTGTAGTGCAAAAATGCCTACTGGACCAGATTTGAAAAGTTGATGCAGAGCTCAAAATCTCCAATAACCAAAAGATATTTCTGCATAAAAGTGGTGTGGAAACATCACATGACATCCCCGAATTTTGGTGGAAATTTTAAATGCACCTGTCAAATGGTTGCAGTGCAAAACAGGCTCCAAATTCATGAAAAATCTTTTTAAAAGAATAGAGCTCAGGGAAAAACAAATCTTGCAAATAAATCCACTAATAAAGAATTGTTTCATAGAGAGAGCATACAAAACCCAATAATACTTTTGGAGAGTACCACTTGAGGTAAAAACCCATAGTGTCAAAAGATAAATCTAGACAAATGGAAAAGTTTTATTTCCTGGTAAAATTTTAATTTATAAAACAAGGTCAAAATTTTGGGGTGTCACAACACTACCCCCCTTAAGAAAAATCTCGTCCTCGAGATTCTGCTTTGAACAAATATTGCTCTTACCAAAAGAAAACATTCAACTGTGCAATAAAAGAACGTGGCTATAGTGAGAAGGCAATTAGTGGTGTAAAACCACAGTGTGGCACACTGGCGTTGCGTGGAAAATCCAAGGTCAGGGAAAACGAGATATTTCTACGCGGATACAGTAATTCAGAATAAATTCTAAATTACTAAAATTACGCTGGCCATACCCGAGAGCACAGTGCTCTCTCTGGCTGACAGGTGGGCCCGGGGCCCACTGTCGGCCTCTTCTTCTTCCTCCGGCTCCCTCTTCTCTCCCACGTGCTCTCTCGCGCCTCCTCCACCGGCGACGCCTAGCGCGTAGGGCATCTAGGCCGTACTGCGGTAGTGCGCGACGTGCTAGCTGCCGGTGCAGCGTGCACTCACCTCGCGGGCCAGTGCACTGTCGGCACTGCTCGCGGACTCACCTCCGAACACCGGCGATCGAGCGGCGAGTGGCGCTGGTGGACCTCGCCCACCGTACACCGATCTCGAGCTATAAAACGACCGCGGTGCTCCTCTCTTCTTCCTCACACCTGGCCTTGCTTCTACTTCTCCTTCCTTCTCCTCCATTGCTGTTGGCAGGAGCTCGAGGCGAGGCTCTAATGGCGGAGGCGATGCCGGAATGGTACGTGGTCCTGGTGTGTGGAGGTTTGGCGGTGCTGCTGGGGCTCTCCGTGCTCCTGTGCGCGATGATCCTTGACGATCGTCGTGATGCTGCCGCTCGAGTGTTAGCTCTTCGCGGTGGCGGCGATCATGAGGATTAGGTGCGGCTTCGAGTGCTAACTGTTGTGGGTGTGCTGGGGCAACTTGCGCCCGAAAGATTTCTCACAATACTCTCTTGCTGAGACTGGGGGTGTCCTCGGGTGTGGTCAGTAGGTGCAAAAATGAGTACGAGGATTTGTAAATTAGCGTACGAGGTCGAGTGGTCGCGGTTGTGAGCCTGCTGTTACGGTGCTGCATGAATAAAAATCTATGTCGTGAAGATATATACGTTGCAGCAACTCGGGGAAAGAAAATCCCACTAAAAAAAAATTATCGCGAGCGAAAATAAAATTAGATAAAACAAAAATAACAGCAGTAAAACTGCTCACAAAATGAAACCAAAAATCGGATCCATCGCACAAATATCTTGGATACCACGCACAAGTCACAACACATAAATCAATACTGGGACAATAAATACAGCGGTGACGTTTACAAAGGAAACGGCAAAAGGACAGGGTCCTGAGAAAACGCCTCTGGCACTGGGGCACACTCTTCTTCTGTCGGGGGAAGCGGGTTGACCAGTCGATGGATGCGCCTCTCCTGGTCAGGCCTCAGTGGTCTGCCAATAGCGATCCGCGGATTTAAATCAGCGAGGCTCTGGAGATAACCCATCACCCGCTGAGTCAAACGCTCCTGAGCGATAACGTACTGGGCAAGGTTGAGTACTGGATCTCTCTCAATTCGTCCACCGGGAAAAGATGCAACTTCTCCGGGTGCTGCACGACTCGGAAAATAATAATATCCTCGTTCGCTAGCATAGGGTACCGCGAATCGAAGACGAGCGAGCGCCTTGTACGCAGCACCTTCTATGGCCATATGCGGAGTCGGCATGGATTTTCCCACGAAGGAAACTTCCGTTGGGTCTTGGTTTGGATATGCGGGAGGGATGTGCACCACTGCCCAATATTTCGAGGTGGATGGGGTGATCCTCGATTTGAGCAACTCATATTGGGGTGGATGGGTGGCACTCATGGTACTGCAGGTAAAGTCCCACAATAATTTAACAAAACTACCCGGGGTTGCGTCTGGGGTTCTCCGGTAAATACTGGGGGTCGGCATGGCAAAGAAATGGCTGTGAGTGTTGCGCACAAGGTGAGGGGTACTTGGCAAGGTCACGAGGTGGCCTTTATATAGCATTGGGGCTGGGTTGTCTACCGGGGTGAAGGGTAACCGGTTGTCGATCCTGTTCTTGGGTCAAAGCCACAGATATACATATCACATAAATGTGACGCATTACTGTGGGTGCCGTCGGGGTTGGTCTTTGGTAGCTGCGCCCGATATTTAAAAACGCAACTGTACGCCAACGTACATATGCATAGCTACTACTCCAAAATAGGGGCGCACAAGCAGACATCATATAATAAAAGCGATACAAGATCACACCGTTACAAAGCGTAGGAAAACTAAGGCTCGATACTACTCGAGCGACTTAGTCTACTTCGTTAATGTCTAAGTGGGCTGGCCTGGTGGACGCCGGGGTTTCTCCACGGTTTTCACCGTCGGGATTTGCTGGTTGAGGTTGAGGGGCTACAGGATCGGGGTAGTGGTGATGACCATCGCGGGGGTTGTTGGCCACAATCCCGTTGGAATGGGTTCCCAAAAGGCGTCGAAGCGCTTCTGGGGACACCAAAGCACTCTGGTTGATGGCTGGGGCAGACCTCAAGGGATCGACCGGGTGTCCGAACAGCACGACTGGGTTGTCGGCGTTGGGCTCCGTCTCTCCTCTCGCCGGGGCTCGGCGAACCAGCTCTCCTCGGGCTGCGATCAGATCAAGGGTGACTTGATCGAACAGTTGCTCTAGTGCACTTACATAGCGCACCAGATGCAACAGTGCAGGATCTGTCTCGTGATCTCCGTTGGCAACCTGAGGCGGCCTACCATACCCGTCACGACTGGGGTAGTAGTAGAACGAGCGACAATTCACTCTGGGCGACAAGTGCCGGAGTTGAATTATAGCTTCTCGGGCTGCTAGTTGGATGGCTTGTGGCTCAAAGGAAGTTGTCCTTCCAGTGAACCTGTAGGGGCATTCTGGCGACAAACCCCTACCATAGATGTGCACAGTGGCCCAGTACTGACGGCTCTCACCGTACATGGGTCCTTGGTACACAACATATTCAGGAGGTTCTTCTAATGCATAGGCACGACGGGTGAGGTTTGCGAGCACGGTCACAAAACCTCCCAGGTTGGTTGCTGTGGTCTCACCGTGAACAATGGGGCCAGGCATCGTGGCTTGGTTTGGAAAAGAGGCTGTGCTGTGTGGAGGCTAGCGCGCCCTTTTTATAGGAAAAGGGGACGGAGTCTTCCTTCGCACGCTTGTGAATGAGACGTGCTAGGTGCCGGTTACTGGCGCGTGATCGATGGGCTAGGCTGATAGGTTGGGCACCGCCCGCCGAAAGGCGTCGGGTCACTGTGGGGCTATCTTACGCGAGAAGCTTGGCCGGGATTAGGTTAAGGTCTGGTGGTTTGGTTAACCTAGGTTTATTGAACTGGCTAAGATAGGATTAGCCAATGGTCAGCCTGGCTCTGATACCAAGTCTGTCGCGACCGGATTTTCGGGATATTAATTTCCCAAAGAAACGGCCGTTGTGCTCACCAGCCCCAGGATTACTGTTAGCTGATGAGGTACCAACTTGATACAAGAATTCCAAGCAAGGTACAAAATATGTAGTACAAGACCATTGTGGTCTAGGAGTACAACACTTGGTTTCTAGTGGTTGATGGCGAAAGCGGTTTGTGGTACGTCTGCGTCTATGGGACTCCATTTCCCACAAGAACAGCTGACCAGGATAACTCCTATCTTCGCGAGGCTGCTATCACCTTTACATGGGTTCCGGGGCTGACGTCGCAGCGCTCTTCTCCTCGCAAGAAATCTGGCCAAGACAATAGCCAGGGACAAGCCAGTGAGTACGTTTTAATGTACTCGCAAACATTAAGGACACGGGTATAATATAACAAGGGATAATTATGCTCCGAAATATTTTATGATGATGACGTCTATCACGAATTAAACAAAAATCTGTGATGCACGCATGCAGGAAAAAAGGGACATGCAATACGGAAGAAAAATAAAAGAATGCACGGATCGAGTGTCTGAAATGACTCCTCGGAAGGGTGCAAGTAAATTTAACAATGCCGCAGTCGGGCGTCTGAGCAACACCACCTAAAGGGCTTACAAAGAATAATTAAACGACAAGCATGTCGCAGTCGGGTGTCTGAGCGACACCACATAAAGGGCTTATAAAAAAAATAACAGGCATGCCGCAGTCGGGCGTCTGAGTGACACCACATAAAGGGCTTATAAAGAATAATTAAATAACAAGCATGTCGCAGTCGGGCGTCTGAGCGACACCACATAAAGGGCTTATAAAGAATAATTAAATAACAAGCATGCCGCAGTCGGGCGTCTGAGCGACACCACATAAAGGGCTTATAAAGAATAAATAACAAACATGCCGCAGTCGGGCGTCTGAGCGACACCACATAAAGGGCTTATAAAGAAAATAAATAACAGGCATGCCGCAGTCGGGCGTCTGAGCGACGCCTCAAAAAGGGCTTATAAAGAATAATCACAGTGAATATCCAGGAGGTAGAACCGTCCGAGGGATACTCAATAATTCAAATAATGTAAAGGGTTAGTCCATAATAATAATATACATAATCCTCACGTGTCACCGGTCATAAACAAAATCTAGTCTAGCCGTTTCTCCATCCGATGACCGTCACTAGATTCTAGTGTAGCCGTTTTCCATCCGAATACCGTTACTATGATCCAGTTTAACCGTGTCTCCATCCGAAAACCGTCACTAGACCCATCTCAGACTGTTGTCCTTACACAAGGACATGGCTATCCAAAAGATATGACCTCTGCAGAGGGTGTACTCTTTACCCACGAGTAACTGATTTATTTAGTCCATCGGGACTAATTCCGCCTACGGCCTTTTAATTGAAAACACGCCTGACCTGCACACACCAGCTTAACTTACCGGTGTCTGGAATCACCCACGACACCTGCCAAGCAAAACTCTAAGTGGGGAGGCTACAACCTCGACGTAGCATGGGATCAAATTTATATACGCGCGCTCTAAGGGGTGCCCCCCTCTCGGTCCCAACCGGAAGCACCCATGCCCCCGGACCAGGTGGCATGCCTACCGGATGCACCCGGTACCTTCCACCATGGCCTCTCTGTACGGTGTGTGCCTTGGTGAGGGGTTGACAACTTACTGAACCATACCCTGCCTGCGACAGGGACAAGTGGTGGTACAAAACAAGTAGGGGAAGTTACTGAACAAGACTCGACCTACGACCGACTCAGGTGGTCCAAGTATTCTCCGAATAATAGCATAACCAAAACATTACCAATGACCGACAGAATCACCGCTCATCAGACCTCCTCATGCCATACCGGACACACTCGTCTCGACGAGGAATTTGGGACAAGCTCGTGTCTACCCAAGACCACGACTTTCCCGGCTTCTTTCCGGTATGCATGAGAAGCTCACGAGGATGATTACTGACACCATCATATCCATACCAACAGTAGAGCATCTCCAAAAATGCACTCAGGTGTGTGACTTTATCGTCACATAAAATAGCGTATGCTCCACGTCAAGGTGGTGATGAAACCGCATCAAAACACCACACAAAATATTATGCCAGAGTTCAGAAATGCTTGCCTTCAAGAGTATGCAAAGGGTACACTTTTTGAAAGCTTTCTCTTCTCTCCATTTTCCTATTCTGAAAAATATGCAAATAATAAATATTTCAAACACAGTATAAAAGTTGTCTCAAATATTTTTGGAATAAATCTTAAAATAAACTAGATGAAATTTGGGAGAGGTAGGAAAAAGAATCAACTCATTTGGAGTTTTATTTTAAAAGATATAGCCAGTCAAAGATCAGTCAAAGTTCTGTTTTAATAAAAACAGAAAAAGGAAAACGCTTCGGGGAAAATACGCTTTCGAAGCAGAGGAGATGTACTCTGGACTTTCGCGCTTTCACTTAACCAGAGAGGACGGGCGCGCGGGTCGCTGACAGTGGGTGCAGGGGGCCCACTGGTCAGGTTTGACTGGTCTTCCCTCCATCCTCTCTTTCTGCCCGAACTGTGGCGGGCCTCCGGCGATCGCCGTCGACGAGCGGTGGCTCTTCGAGGGCACCTGAGGGCAGGGATGGACCCGCCAGACCGGGGCGGTCCTCCAGGTGGGCGCTAGGCTGGTGGGGACGGACGAAGTCACCGGCGGCGAGCTCCGCGGCGGACGGTGGTTCGGGAGCAAAATGGGTTTCGGGCTATGGTGGTCCTTGGTCGAGGCTGAGGTGCTGGGCAGCTCCGCAAGACTGTGAGGAGACGTTTGGTGGCGTTGGATAGGCGGGGGAGGGTCCGGTTGCGACGCACGGCACCGGAGCTCGGCGGCGGCCGAACTGGCCGGAGACGAGGAAGACGGCCCTTCCCCGTCGATTGCTGGCTAAGGGGAAGCTATGGGGGTGGCCTGGGGTTGCCTGAGTGCTCGGGGGAGCTCGGGGCCTCCTTTTATAGCGCGACGGGGCTGGCTCCGCGGCGGTGGATAAGAACGACGACGAGTCGCCGTTCTGTAGCTGCAGGGCGTCGTGGCGGCGACGAGCGCGTGCCGACGAGCAAGTGGATGAGCTTGGGCTGTTCACAGGGGGCAGCTGGCGCGCGCGGGTGGCTTGGGCGGCGCCGACCATGGCAGGAGCTCGCTGCCGACGCCGGCGTGTCGCCAAGAGCTTTGCCAGCGGCGCTGTAGGGTGCCAGGGGTGGCGTGAAGAGTGGGCGAGCGTAGTGCGGTTCTGCAGGGGTCAGGGACGGGACGCGACGAGGGCGGCAGTGCGACGCGGCGGCTCAGTGCGCGCGCGTGCAAAACGTGCGCTCTGGGCGCGCCCAGAGCACGCACGGGACATGCTTGACGAAATGCCAGGGTAGCTTAGAGCGCGAGGGGGAGGCTGGCAATTAACAGGACTAGGTTAGGGATGGCTAGGAGCTTAGTGGACAAGGTTGCTGGGTCAGTGGAGCAAGATCATAGTGCAAACTAGGAAACATGCCCAAAACTGACTGTGCGCACCAAGTGTTCGACAGAATGCCAAGTGCATTTAGGCAACTCTTGGAGTGGCCAAAATCTCCAGATCAGGGTCTCTCTAGTAGTAGGTGATGATGGTAAGATCATTTGGGTGAAACCAGAAACTTGTTAGTGCAAGCTTTGCAAAACTACAGTTTTGGACAGAAAGAAAGAGGTCTCATTGCATGCACTTAAAATCCTCCAATGGGTCCATCCTCTTAGACTTAAGGGTTTTGCAGGGAGGGCTACAAGCAGGAAAAAGCTCAAGGTCACTAGAGCAAAATAAAATAGGGTTGCAGTACAAATCACCAAACTGGACCAGAATGCAAAAGAGGTTGATTCACTCAAAAGTTTCAAAGATCACCACTGGGTTTTTGCATGAAGTTTAATTTTATGCCTCTACTGACATCTCCAAACACTTGGAAGAATTTTTAGCAAAATATTTAAATAGGTTGTAGTGCAAAAATGCCTACTGGACCAGATTTGAAAAGTTGATGCAGAGCTCAAAATCTCCAATAACCAAAAGATATTTCTGCATAAAAGTGGTGTGGAAACATCACATGACATCCCCGAATTTTGGTGGAAATTTTAAATGCACCTGTCAAATGGTTGCAGTGCAAAACAGGCTCCAAATTCATAAAAAATCTTTTTAAAAGAATAGAGCTCAGGGAAAAACAAATCTTGCAAATAAATCCACTGATAAAGAATTGTTTCATAGAGAGAGCATACAAAACCCAATAATACTTTTGGAGAGTACCACTTGAGGTAAAAACCCATAGTGTCAAAAGATAAATCTAGACAAATGGAAAAGTTTTATTTCCTGGTAAAATTTTAATTTATAAAACAAGGTCAAAATTTTGGGGTGTCACAACTTTCTACCTATATATGTATGTATGGACGAAACCATTGTATGCTTGTTGTTGGATATGTTGGCTAGCTATATATGTTGCATATGGACTTTTGATTTGTTATGCATATGTGTTGGATGATCATATCCATATTGCAAGGATATGATTTGGTATGTATATGGGTTGGTATGCTGGTTGAAAGTATTTTCATATGTGTGTGTATATATCTGTGAAATTGATTGAATTTAAGAAAAAACAAAAAAATAGGGGCTATACAGGCACTTTGCCGTCTGCTGGCAAACGGCAAAGAGCATTGCCATCAGCCAGCGGACGGCAAAGCTGCCACGTGTCAGCTACCTGTGCAACCTGGGGTGCACTGGGCTTGCCTATATGGCATGCTTTGCCATCTACTCGCAGACGACAAAGACCTTTGCCTCTTTGCCGTCCACCAGCAGACGGCAAAGCATGCCACGTGTCAGCTACTTGGGGGCATCTGGGCTGGCCTCTTTGGGCGCTTTGCCGTCTGCTGGCAGACGGCAAAGCACACCGTTAACCTCTTAACGGACCTAAGCTGCCACGTGTGCCGTCTGCTGGCAGACGGCAAATATCTTTGCCATCCGCCAGCAGACGGCAAAGAGCCCTTTACCGTAGTTTGTTCAGCCGGATGTGTTGCCGTCCGCCAGGCATGCCTTTGCCGCCAGCCATGGCAGACGACAAAGTTCCTGATCCCTGTAGTGGTGGTGTGGCTGGTGTGGCCGATGTGGATCTGGGCGTAGCAGAGCAAGGTGGGCGTTCTGGCCCAGCTGCTACTCTAGCGTCCGGGCAGTCCGGAGGAGGTGGTTGGTGGTTGTTGCTCAGAGGGGCTGAGAGCACGCTGGTTTGGTCGCGGTGATGTTTAGCCAGGTGGGCTGGTCGGGTCCACGGGGTTGGAAGGCTGAGGCTGCTGGTGAAAGCCGTACTCTGGCAGTGACCGGAGTCATCGACGGCAGCGCCTACCGGCGTCGTTTCCTTGTTGAAGGTATCGGTGTCGCAGTTGTCGTTTCCTTGCTGAAGATATCGGTGTCACAGTTCTCACCTCTTTTCCCAAGTTTCTTTAGGGGAAACCCTAGTTCCAGTCTTCCGGATCAAATGATAGCGGCGCTAATAGCTGAGCTCGGCACTGTTTTCCTTTTAGGGGCATCGTCTTGGAGGTGGATCTGGTCAGAGGGACCCATGGCTAGTGACTGTGGTGGATGGCATATTATGAGGAGGTGTCCGTCGGGAGATGTGGGCTGTCAGGCTCATGTGGCAACGATGTCGGAGACGAGGCATTGGGCGGGGTAGTCGACTCTTCTTTGCCATGTCTGTGGTATTATCTCAATTGTTTATTGTCGTGAATTCGAAGATGCGGTTGCGTACGGTGACTAGCGATAGGTGGTCTATTCGTTGATCTTCCGCGACGCCAACTTGACTAGTTCTCTGTCATAGTTTATCCCTTGGAGTTAGAGTTGCGTTATCTTGTCGCATGGATGGCGATCCACCATGAAAGTGTAGTGCTGTTCTGCAGAAAATAGGGATGTTGTTTCCTTTTTATTTTTCTTTGATTCGGATTCATCCCAAATTATTTTTCCATTGCTTCCTGCTAAATCTGAATCAAGCCAACAATTTGCTGAATCTTTCAAAAAAAGGCTTGTTGCCAAAAAATCAATTTTTCGAAGTTGTTTTTTTACTGTTCACCCCGAGCTCACATGAGCTTGAGCTAGGAAGAGGATTGTCGGTGAAGTAGAGGTATTTCTCTTAGATAGGATACATCCTTTCAAATGTGTGGAACTTAAGGTTAAAAAATTGAATTAACTATTGTTTTTACTATCGCACCAAAACCAAAATGATGTAAATATAGAAGAGGTTAATAACCTCCCTTTGGATAAGAAAAAAAATATGTTTTTGGTCCCTCAAGCTTACCAAAAGTATACATCTGGTCCCTCAAGATATTTTTGGTGATATTTGGTCCCTCTAGTCCGAAAACCGGTTAAGTTTCATCCAAAATCAGATGAGAGAGGAAAACTAACCACGTGAAAGCGGTTTTCTCTCTTCACTTAGCACGTCTCAAAACAATTTAGTCAAACATTGACCCACCCCATCCCCAACAACCTTCTTCCTCTCTCGTGCCTCCGCCCCACGACCACACCACCATCTCGACAACCGCCGATTGCACAGTTCC
Source organism: Triticum aestivum (assembly GCF_018294505.1). Lineage (NCBI taxonomy): Eukaryota > Viridiplantae > Streptophyta > Magnoliopsida > Poales > Poaceae > Triticum > Triticum aestivum. The sequence goes on from NC_057796.1 coordinate 489,645,236, forward strand.
TCTCCACTCGTTGCGTTGTGCCTCCTCCACCGTTCGTGCCTCATTATGACTCCACTCACACCGCCCCACCACTAGGGAGCTCCAACACTAGCAACCGAAGGTGGGGAGGCTACACTATCAGCTGCCGAAGCTAAATTTGGCCGATCTCGGGTACGGGTCCCGAACAGGTAGCATTGGCACGTGATAATAGGAGAAACTATGTTTACCCAGGTTTGGGCTCTTTGGAAGAGATAATACCCTAATCCTGCTTTGAGTCGATCGGGTACAAAGTACAGGTAATCTAACACGTTATCGTGTGTGTATGAGTTGAGTCGTCTACGACCTCACCCCTTGGTTTATACTAGTGGCTGGGGTGCGCCCACGGCACGCCGCCTGAGACGACAAGGTGCGGAGCCAAGCAGGTTGCGTCCATTGCAGTCTGGTTGTTGTGTTTTTTGTAGCACATGTATGAAGGCATTATGTTGCTTGTTCTTGTGAGAAAGGAAACATCTATTCTTGGAGTATTGTTACCTCAGATGGTCTGACACCAAACTTCATTAACATACGGGGAAGAATTTGCAGGATCAGTTTTAAGAAAATAAGAATTTTTATTGTCAACTATCAAGAAAACAGAGCTGGAACTCTATACATGGCCTCAGAGAGCATGATGATTACTACCACGTAACTAGTAGAATGCCTGTGCGTTGCTACGGGCCATAGATATATTTTTGCTGGTTGCATATATAAACATAATGCATGTTAAATTTTGCATACATAGAAATGATAGCTCATAACAGTTCAAAAGTAATTGAAATGCACTTCACTTGTGATGTAAGTTGATAAAAAAAATCTTAATAGAACTCTATATGTACATAGAGAGAAGTGATCCAACTAATTATCTTTCCAAACTAAGATCTACTTGATATGTTTAAGATATCTATGTAAAATGTGAGGAATGTTGTCTTAAGCTTCATTTGTACGGTGCAATGTGATTCATTCTGATTTTAGTGAGCTGTAAATTTTACGCTACCTATAGATACATTGGTTGGTAATTTTCCCAAAAATGACTTGTTAGGCTACGCGACATTGATGTCGATGCATGGAAGCTGCTCCATTCCCCTTTTCTTGACAGAAAAAAGCAGCCACTCCTCTCCTCACTCACTCACTCACTGCACAACCGCCTCCTACTCTCCCCGCACAGATAGCCAGCAACCAGTTATCAGGCATCTCATCTCATCGTCACGACATTGCCACCGCCATCTCTCCCAGGCACGTCCACTCCATGTCATGGTGAAGCCCAACCACTCCTCTCCCCATCGCCTCCCCTCTCATCCAGGGCGTTGCCAGCCCCGTCATCACCCTGCAACAAAATGGCCCGCCTCCTTCACCCCCTAACAACCTCTCGCACCGCCGCCTCGGCACCGAGCCAGTGCGCCCACTGTTCTGGCATCCTGGGCAGCTAAATCCGCTCAAGTGGTGCAGAAGGGACTGTAACTCTCTATTCATGTCAGCCACGTAGCTGACCAGTTCGTATGTGGGTTGGACAACCTTGGGCACAATGGTGTGGCGCTGCGAGTAGGAGGGATATCCCTTCTTCATCGAGGATGGTCACCCAGACTAATTCCTGGTGCCAGGGGGTGCACACTGCCATGCCAGGGTGACCGTCAAGGTGATGCGACTTGCTAGTGTGGCGACTACCATGGGATTGACTCTACTGACTCTCAGGTTCGCCCTGCCCATCCCACTGACCCTACTCGTCTGATGTTCCTTCTAGCACGCCCGCCTTCCTCTGGGTGACCATCCTCGATTTGCTAGTTCGACTTGCTACTTTTCTGGATTATATTTCAGTCCTAGTGACCATTGACTCGGAGCGACCAAGTGACACAAAGTCGCAAACTACGCCTTCATCATTTCTTTCTATTGTTGTAGGGTAAATGAGAGAATTTTGTTCCAAAGGTGCAGAATTACAATCATCATTTTGACCCCTTATTTCTTTTCTGTTCTTTGGTCATGAATCGGTGCTTGTATTAACTATCCACTTTGGATGAAAATGGCATCTTCCTATACATTTGCTAGAATAAATTACACCCAAGCGGGTGTATACTTTTTAATTATCGTTCCCAACATACCAAAGCATCACCCGCTTTGGTTGTAAACTTGTAATTTCAGACCATGTTCGAAGCAATTAGATACCATACTTAATTTAGTGTAACCATCAGCCTCACAAAATCAGGTTTTACAACCACTTGTCTATGTTCTGCATAGTGAATGCATTTTGTCAAAAGCATAGATTTCGTATGATCAGAAACACCTATCGCATTACATCGAATCGATGGAGGTCAGACTTGAAAAGGAAATCATTCTCATATATTACTACTCTTTAAACGTTGAACAGAAGGAGCAACACTGTAGAAGGCTTAAGCACCTTTGTTCAAAATTACAGTTATGTGTGACCTTTTACTACGAAGTGGTTTAAAACCTTTTCAAGATTTTAACGAATTGATGATGCTCAAGTCTGCGAACAACATCTGTTAACACCAACAACTCCTGGTGAACTAAGTTGCAGAATACTCTTTACGTCGTAATGTCCTTCCTGCAATAAGCCAGTAAACATAGCTCAGATAAGATATGCTTGAAGCATGAACTGGAAGGATGAAACACAGCTTGAAATTTTTATATGAAACATTCTTATAAATCTAATAATTTTAGTCTAAAACTACCTTCTGATAATTATACTCAGGAAACCAGCATAAGTTGTACAACAAATATATACATGCAAGAATGTGAGCTCTTGGAGCCTTGTGCTAGTCAAACAAAGGAAAGTGCTGATCTGAAAAAATGCCGAACACATATATACATGTGTTGCAATGGGTACAAAATATATAAATGTTTAGAAATCTAACAATTTAAGTCCAAAATAACTTTGCAAGAAGAAAAAATATATATACAAAAGTAAAGGGTGATTCTTGAAAAAATCCATTCTCCAATAGAAAATATTTTCTGTACTAAATATACAATTTAGCGCCGCATCTTCAACCTCTCTTCTCTTGGTTCTACAGTACGGCTAAGCTCCACCGCCCATGATGCATTGCTCCTAAGCTCATCGAGTTGGTTCCATTTTCTTGCGTTTATTAAGTCTCTTACTACCTCCTCCATGATAGTCTCAGATCTAGGGAGAGGAATGACCTGATGTTTGGTTTTTAAGACCACAGATCGTCATCAGCAACTGATGCATCAACATCCTGGTCGTTGCCACACCAGCACCTCACCGCCCTCCTCGAGGATGAAGTTGCAGGTCATAAGAACATGACAGGTGGAACACACTCATTAGCAGGTAGAGTTCAAATTGTTAAGAGCAAACAAACAATATTACAAACAAATTCACGGTTTGGTCAGAACTGGGTTTTGGTGAGACGGTTGCTAGTGTATGCATGTAAAATTAAAACAAAAAATGACAAACCAATCAAAACAAAGCAGAAAATTCTCAAATGGGGAGAATCCATAAATATGATAGGCATGCATCATGATGTCCCAAAATGAAGACAAGTTATTCTCTTTATTCTCGTATATCATTTTCAACCATTAATCTTTCTTTGTTGTGTAAATATTCCTTTAGAATGTTATCGTGTAGCCACGATGAACAAATATTATGCAAAAAGTAGCAATTAGTTGTTATTACTTCTCCACCTGATATTCTCTGAAGCAATTAGTTGTTATTGCCTCCCCTCGTCCCCCTCCTAATCCCCCCTACGGTCGCCGGCGGGCACCCCAGGATCTGGCTCGGGTGGTTTCTACGGCGGCGGGATCTTCTATACCCGTGCGTGTGGCTCTCCTTCTCGGGGCAGGGGGCGGCGGTGGTGGTGAGGCTCGGCTAGCGGCAACCCGGCTACCTGGAGGCAGTGCCCGACGACGAGCGAGGTGGTGGCGCTGCTCATTGGCAGCGGAGCGTCCTGGTAGCGTGGGGTGGCCGACGGCGGGCCCCCTGGGTCCTAGCGGGCCGGCTCTGGTGCGACCTTGATGCCTACTGCGCGGTGATGAGGAGCGGCACCAGGGTGGTCTTGGGATTGAGAATTTAGAGGTAAGAATAGATCTATGCTCAACAAATGGCTGTACAGACTTTTTATTGAGACTGAAGGCATGTGGGTACAAATTTTACGTAATAAGTACCGACAATCTAAGACCTTGGCCCAGGTGACCGGTGGACCCAATGATTCACCTTTTTGGAAGGGGTTCATGAGAACAAAAACAAGTTTCTTCCATATAACTAAATTCATCATTGGGAACGGTAAGTCGACGAGATTCTGGGAGGAAATGTGGTCAGAGGAGATGCCTTTAGCCACACAATATCCATCTTTCTATAACATTATACAACGTAAGGATGCTTACATTGCTACAGTATTATAGTCCAACCCTCTAAATATTCAGTTCTGAAGATCTTTGGTAGGAGACCGATGGGAAGCATGGCTACATCTGGTCAGAAGGTTGATGGATGCGAAACTCTCTGATGAGTCTGATGGTATTCACCAAAAATTAACTATGAATGACATCTTCTCAGTTAAATCTATGTATTTGGACCTAACTGATTCAGGTCTGGTTCTGAAATCTATACATATTTGGAAGATCAAAGTCTCGTTAAGAGTCAGAGTCTTCCTGTGGTTTGTTTACAAGGAGGTGATTCAGACTAAAGACAACTTGGCAAAACGTAATTGGGAGGATATTCAAAGATGTAGCTTTTGTGATCACGATGAAACCATCAAACACCTTTTTCTAGATTGTCCGCTGACCAAACTATTATGGCGTTCAGTTCATATAGCCTTTTTTTGTGGGAAAGTTCATATAGCCTTTAATATCACCCCTCCAAATAGTATTCACATGTTTGGGACGTGGCTAAATAGAATAGAGACAAATATTGTCATACATATTTGGATAGGAGTATGTTCATTACTTTGGGGAATATGGAACTGTAGAAATGACATGGTTTTTAACAGACAAACTCATATACTTTTTTTGCAGGTTATCTACTAGGACACTACTTGAATTCGTATATGGTTGTTACTTACTCCTGTGAAAGCGAGAGAGCCTTTGGTTACTAGGTCTTCCCGATGGGAGATGGTAGCTCGGGATATCTATAACCGATTTGGATGGCGGTCCAGTAATAGGATAGGTTTTTAGTCATCTCATCATATTTTCACCGGTTGTGGCAAATTTTACTTTTTTTATTTCAGCTCTGAGCGAGCTTGTGCTAGACTACAGACGTTTCAGATACTTTGCTTAATAAAATAGCTGCATGCATCATTCTGATGCATAGGCCGGGTAATCCTCCTTTTCTAAAAAATGAAAAACTGTACACCACACAGGACTACAAATGTAAACACTCATTTTGCCTGTGATGGATGTGTGCGCGTGCGAATACAAACTCGGCAGCTGCTTGGTAATGGTGAGCCCAGGTGGGATAGCACCGCCAACCTCCTATACACCCTCCCGGCCTCGGATCCGGCTTGCCTACTCCCTCCACATGCTCCCATCCGTGCTCCCACCTCATCCTACGGCTGTCTTTTTTCTTTTTTCCTTTCTAATCTAATCATCTTCCCCTGATTTTAAGGGGGTGGGGCCGGGCCTTACACTACTAGAGAAAAGCTTGCCAGTAGCGCTGGTTTTTGTGCTACCAGTAGCACGGGCACCAGCGCTACTGCTACGGCGCTACAGCTATTTTGTAGTAGTAGCGCGTTTTTAGGCCAGCGCTACTGGTAAGTTCAAGTACTAATAGCGCGTTTTTAGCCAGCGCTACTGCTAACATTTATGTTTTTTTAGCATTTTGGCGATGTACATGTTTAAACAGATATATCTTTTATACAATAACAACTCATCATGAACTAGTCTGTTTAAATAGCATATTCATTACCACTTGTCATCACCACCAAACAATGTTCGTCAATGAGACATCATATAACAAGTTGGTCACTAGTCATAATCATAACTCATCCTCATCATCATCAACTCTAACACATTGTAGCACATAAATACACATTCTACCTACGACCTACTCCTCTCATAGGACCTACTCTACCCTCTCTTAGGTAAAATATCATAAAACAAGATAGGCATTGACTCTCCATTAAGGAAAATTGACTCTCCATAATAAAGAACGGAGATCATCCTGTCTCCAAGTCTTGGCCTACGCACAATGTTGCTTCCAAGTAGCTCTCTACGATGGTTCAAACATTTTTTGAAATCATTTATTATCATGGCTTCCTCGCTTATAGAAATCCGGTATGGACAGGAGTGATGTGGATACTGCGGCTGACCTGGCCGTGGTGGCCGTAAGCTCATAACATTAACGCGACCTCTCGGCAACATCAGATGAGGCACACAATCCATCGGGATTTTCTGTTCAAAAACATAGTAATAACTTTGTAGTTAGCAATGTAGTTTAGTTTTAGAAGAATTTATGCAAAAGATGCACGGATGTCGTAATAGTAGAAAATCTTACCATGATATCTCCATTGATGTTACCGTAGTTCAACACGTGCACTAGTGGCACGTATTGACCATAATGTGGAGGAGTTTGATAATAGCTATTGTAATTCTCAAGATTAGTAAAAAATGCGATAAGACCATCTTGCTCCTTATAAGTTAATTGTGCTTCATCATTGTAGTAGTAGGTTCTGTCTACCATTTTCCGTACATTTTTTGAAGAATGAAAATAAGCTGTAAATGGAAATAAGCTGTCAAATATTTTGAAATAAACAATATAAATTACTTAGTAAATATGTTTAAGAAACTCACACAGCGGTAGAACTGGAAGCGTGTCAACAAGGACCCAAATGGTCATATCATTTTCGTCGATGTCATGATCACCAAGATCGAAGGTGAGAAGCATACCCTCATGAAAATCATACGCCTTGCAAAGGGCTTCCCAATTCAGGCAACCAAAATTGGATGAGTTCACAGAATTGTATAGATTTACAGCAAAATCATAACCATGATGGGTCCTTAGTTGAATTATCTTTGTCTCCATTCTTTCATGATCTTCAAAACCCATCTTCTCCAAGACATAGCGTCTTGCATGGCATGGGATAAGCTAGTCGAATTGTAAAAGACGGAAATTACACGTTGAAGAAGCAGAGAAGTCGTGCAAAAAATAACAAAAAACACTTGTCGTCGTTGCGTACCGTTTCAACATCGAAGGTCTCTTGGAGCTTGATGCTGAAGCGCCGACCTTCTACCAGGTGAGGCCTGTCGCACAGACCGCGCTCATCTTCGCAGTACTCGCACATAGCGAATTCCCTTTCATCGTCAGACATTTCCTAATAGGTAATTAATAATCCATCATCGAATACATATATAGTAGTTTGTAGCAAAGATCATCATATAACAACTAAAACACCTAAAATTTGTAGTTTGTAGTAGTTTGTAGCAAAGATCATCATATAATCCATCATGAATACATATATAGTAGTTTGTAGCACAAACCGCGCTCATCTTTTGCATTCAATAAGCAAATAACTAATAGGTAATTAATAATCCATCATCGAATACATATATAGTAGTTTGTAGCAAAGATCATCATATAATATCACTAATACATCTCGAATAATAGCTCCTCTAGGTTCAGTGGGCCGCGGTGGACACCCAAAGAGAAGGAACCATCACCGGATCATAGCTCCGGTGAGATCCCCAAAGAATCTGCCAGGTATTGGAGAACCGGCCGTTCGCCAACGCAACCAAGTAGCGCTGGACGTGCGCATTCTCCTCCGTGACACGGTGCTGTACCACCTGCGCGGGGGACTCAAGCCTTTTCACTAATGCAGGCCCACGTGACCGCCACCAAAGAAGCTCCGGGTCGACGACGGGCTGGCTCCTCACTAAGCTGCGCTCACCAGAAGGTAGCACAACCCAGTACCAGCCCGGCGGAGCCCAGTCCCGGACATGGCCCCTCGGCTCAACCAGGAGTCCTCCGCCGAGTCGATGACGAGGATGCGGGATAGGCATCGTCGACGTCCAGAACAAAATGCTTAATTATGAAAACAAAATTAATGAACACTTAGCAAAATTTGGCATGACCTTTGCTAAAAACAGGACATATCGAGCGCCTGAAATTTGCCAGAACGTAAACGAATCGACATTTCTGGCAAAACATAGGCCACTCGGAAAAATATGACATGTCCAAAATGTGACATGTTCAAAATATGACATGTCCACTGCAAATTTGCATATAACAGGAAAAATTGCTTTAACTAAATAAATAACAACAATTGCTTTAACTAAAAAAATACCTAGAATTCTGTTAACTACACCTAAAACAACTAAAACACCTAAAATTCTGTTAACTACACCTAAAACAACTAAAACACCTAAAACTCTTTTAAATACACTTAAAACACCTAAATTCTATTAACTATATCTAATTAAAAACCTAGCTAAATTTCTGTCCTAACTTTAAAACTAGCTAAATTTAAAAACCTAGGGTTCATACGAATTAACTAGGGTTCATACCTAATCTGTCCTAGCTAGGGTTCGATCATAAGCTACATTATTCTAATAACCTACTATTTTTCAACTACATAGGATTCAAAATAACTACTCTAATAACTATAACTAGGGAGGGAGGGAGGAGGATGAAGGAGGGAGGAGTACCTCTCGGTGGAGGAGGGCCGGCGCGGGAGGAGAGCCGGCGCGGGGCCTGGGCGGCGGGCGGAGGAGGAGGCCGACGTGGGGGAGCTGGGCGGCCGGCGGGGAGGAGGGCCGGCGTGCGCGAGGGCGGCCGACGCATGGAGGAGGGCCGGCGCGGGGGACGGTAGCGTGCGGGGGTCGATGGCGGCGCACGGGGGATCGAGGGAGGAGTGTGGAGTGTGAGTGAGAGTGATGAGGCCGGGCCGGGGGGCGCACGGGGGAGGTAGTGGGCTTAACAGCAGCGCGGGGAATGGGCCGGCGCTACTGCTAAGCCCACTAGCTGTAGCACTGGTCGGGCGACAAGCGCTGCTAATATTTATTGATCAGATATTGTGGTGTGTTACACTTAGCAGTAGCATTGGTTTAGATGACAAGCGCTGCTGCTAACTGATACCAATGGCTCTCTTTCTAGCCAGCGCTACTACTAACTACTAGTAGCGTGGGGTCATAAACAAACGCTACTGGTAAACTTCTATCTATAAGCGTTTTCCTAGTAGTGTTATTTTGTGCCAATCAAATCAAGCCACGTATGCAGGAGCACAGATGGGCGCACGCACGAGGAGCAGGCAAGTCTCGTCCCTGGCCTCCCCCTACCCCGTGTCTCCCAATCAGCACATCTCCCTCCTACCAGCGAGCTCGTCGCGGTCCATGTCCTCTATCGATCCACTGTCGCTGATTCAACGGCGAGATGCCCCTTTCTCCATCGTCTCCGTCCCGCCGCTTTGCGAAAAAGGGTTTCCCCCGCTTTATAAATAAAGGAATCATCACCGAGCAAGTCGATACAACACACACCCCACACCAATACAACACACACACCCAAGGCAGATACAAGGATGCTGAAAACAGCAACATCACCCCAAATTACTCCAAGCAAACATCGGATAAAACCCTAAGCACTACGATGAAGTCGTCGGGGCCCTCAACCGTGGAAGAATAACCGCGATGAGGAGAAGCCGTGCATGATGAACAATGGGCTCCAAGGCGGTGCCTTCAAGAAGGGAACGACGCCGGATCGCCGCCACCGCCCGATCCAAGGATTAGGGTTTCCCCCGGAGCACCATGGTTACAAGCAAGATACCGCGATGATGCCTTCAAGAAGGGAATGATGCTGGAACGCCGCCACCGCTGGCTTGACAAGACGGAGTGGGTTTTCACCCCGTCCAACACTCACCGTCATCAAATTGCGGTACGGACAACTGCGCCACCACCATTGAACAACACACCCCGACCACCATGCCGCCCACACGGCCATGGTGACCGGACAGCGCCCGAGCCGCGTGCTACACCCACAAGCACCCCGGCTCCCACCAGCAGAGCTACCGCCTAAGCATCCGAGCCCCATCCTCGTCCACAGACACACCATACCAACACGACCGACCGGAAAGGAGCAGAAGACCCTTCCACCCCAAAGTGGAATCCTTGGCAGGGTTGGTGGCCTCGGCGGCTAGATCTGGGCCAGAGGAACTCCGACGGCCACGGAGCAGCCGCCAGATGCAACGGAGGGGAACCCCTGCCCCCTACCCGAAGTCCACTGCCACCTCCGGCAAGCCCACCCGCACACCAACACCTCAGCATGGAACCACCCCTGCCTGTCGCGCCCATCCCTAAGTCCGTATAGGAGGAAGGTAGCTCACCCGAGTAAGCCGCAGACCACCACACGCCGGAGCAAGTCCCGCCATCGCCGTGAGCAGACCGACCGACCACGGGCTGTAGCCACGCCGCTGCAAGCCACCCGCACGCAGATCCGCGAGGATCTGGCCCGGAGCGCGCCGGCCCACCACCGCCCGAACTGGCCCTGCCGCAGCTGCCTGCTACCTCTTGAGCACTGCGTTGGTTTTTCCTTGAAGAGGAAAGGGTGATGCAGTAAAGTAGCGTAAGTATTTCCCTCAGTTTTTTAGAACCAAGGTATCAATCCAGTAGGAGGCTACACTCAATTCCCACGCACCTACACAAACAAATAAGAACCTCGCAACCAACACGATAAAGGGGTTGTCAATCCCTTCACGGTCACTTACGAGAGTGAGATCTGATAGAGATAATAGGATAATATTTTTGGTATTTTATGGTAAAGAGTAAAAGTAAAGAAAGCAAAATAAACGGTAATAGAAATAGCTTGTTGTCAGGAGATTAATATGATGGAAAATAGACCCGGGGGCCATACGTTTCACTAGTGGCTTCTCTCAAGATAGCATAAGTATTACGGTGGGTGAACGAATTACTGTCGAGCAATTGATAGAATTGAGCATAGTTATGAGAATATCTAGGTATGATCATGTATATAGGCATCACGTCCGTGACAAGTAGACCGACTCCTGCCTGCATCTACTACTATTACTCCACACATCGACCACTATCCAGCATGCATCTAGAGTATTAAGTTCATAAGAACGGAGTAACGCTTTAAGGAAGATGACATGATGTAGAGGGATAAACTCATGCAATATGATATAAACCCCATCTTTTTATCCTCGATGGCCACAATACAATACATGCCTTGTTGCCCCTGCTGTCACTCGGAAAGGACACACTACAAGAATCAGCTACTTTGCCGTCTGCCAAGGCAGACGGCAAAGGCATGGAAGGCGGACGGCAAAGGCCTTTGCCGTCTGCCGCGGACGGCAAAAGGCACCGGCAAAGAAAGGATCGGCAAAGACCTTCTTTGCCGTCTGCTTCCTGACGTGGACGGCAAAGGAGCCTTTGCCATCAGCGGCGGACGGCAAAGAAAGTCGACGACAATAAATTCGTTGTTAGTCCGTTAGGTGGCTAACGGCAGTCTTTGCCGTCCGTGGCTGACGGCAAAGAGCATCAAGCCTTTGCCGTCTGCCACTGTAGGCAAACTGACCAAATGGGTCAGCTGCCAGGAAGCACAGGTGGTTGCCATGTGGCTTCTTTGCCGTCCGCCGTGGACGGCAAAGAGCCCGTTGCCGTCGGTGGCAGACGGCAAAGAGCTTGCATTGCCTCTTTTTTTTCTGTTTTTTCTTATACCCAACCATTTTCACAGCAAATAGATGATACATATATATTTTTCACATGGCAAGTTCACAACAAACATATGAGATATCCAACACATATAATTTCATCATACATGCATAGTTCCATCAACCATACATAGCAAGTTCCACATACATGCATCCAACCATACATATTACAATAGTGTCATCCTACCATACATGAATAGTTCATCGATACAAAAGAAACATAGTTCATCCAAACAAGCACTCCATCTATGCAAGCTTCCATGAAGCGAATGAATTCTGCAAAATGGGAAATAAGAAAGTTAGAAGAAGAAGATTAGAAGAAGAAGAAGAATGTATGACATTTATGAGCTAATTTAGGTGAAATTGATCGTTTGTGAGCTAACTTAGGTGAAATGGATCGTTTATGAGCTAACCTAGGTGAAATGGATCGCTTATGAGCTAACTTAGGTAAAATGCATCATTTTAGAGCTAACCTAGGTAAGATGGATCATTTTGGAGCTAACCTAGATAAAATGGGTCATTTTAGAGCTAACTTGGGTAAAATGGATCATTTATGAGCTAAGTAAGGTAAAATGGATCATTTTAGAGCTAACTTAGGTAAAATGGATCGTTTATGAGCTAACTAAGGTAAAATGGATCATTTTAGAACTAACTTAGTAAAATGGATCGTTTGTGAGCTAACTAAGCTAATTATGCCATTTTTGACATAAGTAAGCTAAGTACATGTCATTATTGAGCAAACCTAGTTAACTAAGTATATTAGAGCTAACTTTGGTCATTTTGGAGAAAACGAAGCTTAGTATAGATCGTTTTAGAGCTAACTTAGGTAAAATGGATGGTTTTGGAGGTCAGTAAGCTTATTAAGTCATTTTGGAGGAAATAAACCTAAGTCTAGGTCTTTATGCAATTGGTAAGCAAAACACTAGAGAAACTTACCGTGATCATGGAGGTGTGGGAGCGGGCTGGCTCGTGCCGGTAGTTGGAGAAGGATCGTGCGATGCTTGTCTGGAGTTACGCTGCACCAAAGATCATTTCCAATGTCTCGTTAGCATGATGACACTCAAATGTTAAGACTAGCAAGTAGTGTCCATTCAAATTAAACTCACCGTCGTCCCAGGAGCAATCTCTGGCATCGGCGGAGCGGTCTGACCGGACTTCTCGCACACAGACTGCACATTTGGTTTTGACGACTCAGTCATACTAGTTAGTAATGAGAGAAACACTACATGAATGTTTTGGCTAATCAGCAGAAGAAACTTACCACAAGGAGCTCGTACATTGCCCTTGCCTGCATGTCATTCCGTGCCCTCTCCTCCTCCAACATCTTTGTCGTCCTCTCCTCCAACTCCCGCTGCCTCTCCGCCGCCTCCGACAGAAGTTTCTCCGTTCTATCTCTCTCACTCTGTATAGCAGCCTGCAACACCACTCCTCGTTAGCATTTGTAATCATTGATGGAAGCGCACACAATGTAATGGAGAAAGATAGCTGAGTGCGTATAACTAACCTTGAAGGCGAGTTGGACTGGCCGTTCACGAGGCCTTATCTCAGGAGCGGATCTCGACTGGCGCGCCTTGATCTCCGGGAGAGTGCTAGGAAAACGGTTAAGTCCATCTCCAATGGCTATCGAGCCATGGGACCTCCCGCCACCAGCTATCATCACCAGCTCTGGATCAATGGGACCCTGGCTCAGGTTAAAGTCCTCCCCTTTCCTCACCTTCCCTTGATCTCTATATTTCACGAGCTTGTCGTGGGAGGAGATGTTGGTGAAGTTGTTTGCATCATCGAGGTCAGACAGAGAGAATGCCTTGACTTTCTTGTAAGAGGCAGTATGGGCCATGGCATAGAGGTCGTACACCTCTGGCACCTTATCCGCCTTATTGTAGCGTGCCTGAAAGAGAGAAACAACGTAAATTAGTAATTAAAGGGCTCAAGCTAGCATGATGAATGAATTGCATGAATCATGAAGCAAACCACATACCCAGTTCCGCCCGAACTGATATAAGTTGGAGCTGCCTTGATGGTGTGGCACACCTTCCATTTGGGAACGTTTGTCCTTGGCCGCGTTGTGGACGGCTAGCCATTCTTTTGAGCACCACTCATTGACCAACACCTCCCAACAATCCATCCGATCCGCACACCATCTCGGAGGCGCCTAAGTTAGCAAATAGAAACTTGAGCGCTACGGCTATGAATTACTAAATGAAGGAAGTAAGTACAAGGCCTTAAGAATTACCTTCATGTACTGCTCCTTACTCAGGAACTTCTCGCGACACGCCGGCTTGGGCTTCTTGATACCACGCAAGGCGTAGTAGTCTCGAACAGCCTGCACCCGAGCCTCGTGCCGTAAGTTCTGTAGTAGGCGCTTGCAGACGTTCTCGATAACATTTGCCGCCTCCTCCTCGTATCCCTCCTCACACCTATAGAATGTCTGCAATCAAATGAGACAATATTGATTAGTACAATTAATAACTAGCTAGTTGAAGATTTTTAATTGTGTAAAGGAGAAATTACCCAGAACTTTCTGATCACCACATCTGCCCTCGTGTCGCACAAGACACCGTCGATAATCTCACCCGGCGGGGCCGGGGCAGCCAAGTAGTGCTCCCAGCTCAATCCAAGCTCTGGAAGCCGACCCTCACCAGGCAACATGACAAACCCCGGGAAGTTTTGCCGGCAAAGCACTCCAAGGACGGAGTTGGGCCGGCGGACCTTCTCATGGTGGTCCCAAATCCTGCAGCATGACAAGGCCAGCGCATTAGATATTTGAAGAAACGTGAATGTAGAAGGTACAAAAATATTAAATGCACTTACCTCTCCCCATCAGGGAAAATCAACCACCTCTGCTCGCGGGTCGCCGGCACGGACGGGAGCCATGTACAACCACGCTGGTAGACGTTGCCCCCCTCCTCCTCAATATCAGTCGGCTCCCCGCCATCATCAGCATGGCCACTCGGCCCCTCAGGCTGATCCGGCCAGGTACCCCATCCAGACGTGTGCTCGTCCGGGGTCTCGTGGGCCCAACTCTCATGGGCCGAAGGCCCGTGGACCCAAGGCTTGTGGACCGCAGTCCGTGTAGCCTCCTCCTCGGACGAGTCCACCCTAGCAGTCACGTGCTCGGGTGAAACAGCTGGGGGTGGCGGCGAGGAAGGCACCCTAGCAGTCACGTGCTCGGGTGAAACAGCTGGGGGTGGCAGCGAGGAAGGCACCATAGCAGTCACCCTACCTCCTCTCCCGCGACCACGTGCTCCAGCTCCTCTCTTCTTCCCTCCCTTTCCTCGTCCCTTGCTGGACACCGCGGTTGACGAAGAAGGGCCCGGCGGTGTCGCCATACTGTCCAGCAACGCTCGGCGGATTTGTGCGGGTGGAATGGAAGACCTCCCACCACGCGCCGACGAAGAAGGGGCCTCGGAGCGCTCCGGACCAGCGCCCTCCATCTTTCAACACCTGCCATGACAAAGAGTAAACGAAATTAATACAACATAAAAAATACTGACATGAATAATAATATATGATGTTTTTCATAACAAAATCAAAAAAATATATGATGTTTAAATCTACCCGATCAACACAAATTATATATGATGTTTCTCATAACAAAATCGAAAAATATATGACCTAACTCATAATTCAGAAATATATGACCCTGTCGGGGTGCTGTTTCGGGGTCGGGGTGTCGGGGTCGGGGTCGGGGTGTGGTGTCAGGGTGTCGGGGGTCGGGGTCGGGGTGTCGTGCCGGGGTGTCGGGGTGGCGTGTCGGGGTCGGGGTGCCGTGTCGGGGTCGGGGTGCTGTTTCGGGGTCGGGGTGTGGTGTCAGGGTGTCGGGGGTCTGGGGTCGGGGTCGGGGTGGCGTGTCGGGGTCGGGGCACGTGACAGCCTTTTCTTCTTCTCTTCTTCTCCTCCTCCTCTTCCTCCCTCCTCCTCCTCTTCTTCTTTCTTCTTCTTCTTCTTCTTCTTCTTCTTCTTCTTCTTTCTTCTTCTTCTTTTCTTTCTTCTTCTCCCTCCTCCTCTTCCTCCCTCCTCCTCCTCCTTCTACTCTTCTTCTTCTGAACTAAAACTACTCTAAAATAAACTAAACTAAAAATAAAACTAAAACTAAACTGAAACTAAAACTAAAGTAAAACTATAACTAAAACTAGGGTTTAGGGTTTCCTCTTCTTTTCTTTCTTCTTATCCCTCCTCCTCTTCCTCCCTTCTTCCCTCTTCTTCTTCTTCTTCTTCTTCTTCTTCTTCCCCTTCTTCATATTCTAGCACTAAAACTAAACTGAATCTAACACTAAATCTAATAGTAAGACATATCTAGCACTAAATCTAACACTAACAATTAAACAACAACAAAAGAAAAAACAGAAGAAAAAAATAACTCACCGGAGCGGCGGCGACGGGGGCGACGGTGGCGCCGGGGCGGTGAGCGGCAGCGCCGAGCCAGCAGGGAGGCGGGGGCACTGGGGCCGCGGTGGCGCCGGGGACGACGGTGGCGCCGGGTGGTGGGCAGGTGGTAGGGGCGGCGGAGCGCCGGGGCGGTGGGGCGGTCGGGCGGCGACGTGGTCGGGCGCCGGGGTGCCAGGGCGGCGGGGTGGGGGCGACGAGGCGTCGGCGCGTGGGGGGCGGCGGGGTGGTGGGTCGACGGGGCAAGCGGCGGCGGGTGGCGGGGGCGGCGGCGGGTGTGGGGGCGGCGGCGGGCGGCGGGGGCTGCTCTGGTCGTCGGGGAGGGGAGAGGGAGAGAAACAGAGAGAGGAAGGGGCGGGGTGGGGCTCGGCCGTTAGTTAGGTTACTTCTTTGCCGTCCGCCCACCCTTTGTCGTCCGCTTTGTTTTCTCTTTGCCGTCTGCTAGCAGATGGCAAAGAGGGGGCGTTAAGTTTTTTCCAATTAGCTCGTTAGTGGGGCCAGCTCACTCTTTGTCGTCAGCCAGCGGACGGCAAAGAACAGGCTGATGGCAAAGACATTCTTTGCCATCAGCCTATTCTTTGCCGTCTGTTTTATGTAAGCGGACGGCAAAGACCTTCTTTGCCGTCCGCCAGCGGACGGCAAATAAGCTAATTCAAGTAGTGACACCGCAAGATTGAACCCAAAGCTAAGCACTTCTCCCATTGCAAGAAAGATCAATCTAGTAGGCCAAACCAAACTGATAATTCAAAGAGACTTGCAAAGATAACCAATCATACATAAAAGAATTCAGAGGAAATTCAAATATTGTTCATAGATAATCTTGATCATAAACCCACAATTCATCGGATCTCGACAAACACACCGCAGAAAGAAGAGTTACATCAAATAGATCTCCAAGAGAATCGAGGAGAACTTTGTATTGAGATCCAAAGAGAGAGAAGAAGCCATCTAGCTAATAACTATGGACCCGAAGGTCTAAGGTAAACTACTCACACATCATCGGAGAGGCTATGGTGTTGATGTAGTGTTGGAAATATGCCCTAGACGCAATAATAAATGGTTATTATTATATTTCTTTGTTCATGATAATTGTCTATTGTTCATGCTATAATTGTGTTATCCGGAAATCATAATACATGTGTGAATACATAGACCACAACGTGTCCCTAGTAAGCCTCTAGTTGACTAGCTCGTTGATCAACGGATAGTCATGGTTTCCTGACTATGGACATTGGATGTCATTGATAACGGGATCACATCATTAGGAGAATGATGTGATGGACAAGACCCAATCCTAAGCATAGCGCAAAGATCGTGTAGTTCGTTTGCTAGAGCTTTTCCAATGTCAAGTATCATTTCCTTAGACCATGAGATCGTGCAACTCCCGGATACCGTAGGAGTGCTTTGGGTGTGCCAAACGTCACAACGTAACTGGGTGACTATAAAGGTGCACTACGGGTATCTCCGAAAGTATCTGTTGGGTTGGCATGGATCGAGACTGGGATTTGTCACTCCGTATGACGGAGAGGTATCTCTGGGCCCACTCGGTAGTGCATCATCATAATGAGCTCAATGTGACTAAGGAGTTAGCCACGGGATCATGCATTACGGTACGAGTAAAGAGACTTGCCGGTAACGAGATTGAACAAGGTATTGGGATACCGACGATCGAATCTCGGGCACGTAACATACCGATTGACAAAGGGAATTGTATACGGGATTGATTGAATCCTCGACATCATGGTTCATCCGATGAGATCATCGTGGAACATGTGGGAGCCAACATGGGTATCCAGATCCCGCTGTTGGTTATTGACCGGAGAGGCGTCTCGGTCATGTCTGCATGTCTCCCGAACCCGTAGGGTCTACACACTTAAGGTTCGGTGACGCTAGGGTTGTAGAGATATTAGTATGCGGAAACCCGAAAGTTGTTCGGAGTCCCAGATGATATCCCGGACATCACGAGGAGTTCCGGAATGGTCCGGAGGTGAAGAATTATATATAGGAAGTCCAGTTTCGGCCACCGGGAAAGTTTCGGGGGTTATCGGTATTGTACCGGGACCACCGGAAGGGTCCCGGGGGTCCACCGGGTGGGGCCACCTATCCCGGAGGGCCCCGTGGGCTGAAGTGGGAAGGGAACCAGCCCTTAGTGGGCTGGGGCGCCCCCCTTGGGCCTCCCCCTGCGCCTAGGGTTGGAAACCCTAGGGGTCACCTCCCCCTTCCCCCTTGGCCGCCGCCCCCCATGCAGATGGGATCCAGGGCCGGCGCCCCCCCTCCCAAGGGGCCTATATATAGTGGGGGGAGGGAGGGCAGCAGCACCACAGCCCCTGGCGCCTCCCTTCCCCCCTGCAACACCTCTCCCTCTCGCAGACGCTTGGCGAAGCCCTGCCGAGACCCCGCTACATCCACCACCACGCCGTCGTGCTGCTGGATCTCCATCAACCTCTCCTTCCCCCTTGCTGGATCAAGAAGGAGGAGACGTCGCTGCTCCGTACATGTGTTGAACGCGGAGGTGCCGTCCGTTCGGCACTCGGTCATCGGTGATTTGGATCACGGCGAGTACGACTCCATCAACCCCGTTCATTGGAACGCTTCCGCTCGCGATCTACAAGGGTATGTAGATGCACTCCTTTCCCCTCGTTGCTAGTATACTCCATAGATGGATCTTGGTGATGCGTAGGAAATTTTAAAATTCTTCTACGATCCCCAACAGTGGCATCATGAGCCAGGCCTATGCGTAGTTACTATGCACGAGTAGAACACAAAGCAGTTGTGGGCGTAGATGTTGCCAATTCTTCTTGCCGCTACTAGTCTTATCTTGTTTCGGCGGTATTGTGGGATGAAGCGGCCCGGACCGACCTTACACGTACGCTTACGTGAGATAGGTTCCACCGACTGACATGCACTAGTTGCATAAGGTGGCTAGCGGGTGTCTGTCTCTCCCACTTTAGTCGGAACGGATTCGATGAAAAGGGTCCTTATGAAGGGTAAATAGAAATTGGCATATCACGTTGTGGTTTTACGTAGGTAAGAAACGTTCTTGCTAGAAACCTATACAAGCCACGTAAAAACTTGCAACAACAATTAGAGGACGTCTAACTTGTTTTTGCAGCATGTGCCTTGTGATGTGATATGGCCAGAAGATGTGATGAATGATATATGTGATGTATGAGATTGATCATATTCTTGTAATAGGAATCACGACTTGCATGTCGATGAGTATGACAACCGGCAGGAGCCATACGAGTTGTCTTTATTTTTTTGTATGACCTGCGTGTCATTGAATAACGCCATGTAAATTACTTTACTTTATTGCTAAACGCGTTAGCCATAGAAGTAGAAGTAATCGTTGGCGTGACAACTTCATGGAGACACGATGATGGAGATCATGATGATGGAGATCATGGTGTCATGCCGGTGACGAAGATGATCATGGCGCCCCGAAGATGGAGATCAAAGGAGCAAAATGATATTGGCCATATCATGTCACTATTTGATTGCATGTGATGTTTATCATGTTTTTGCATCTTATTTGCTTAGAACGACGGTAGTAAGTAAGATGATCCCTTATAATAATTTCAAGAAAGTGTTCCCCCTAACTATGCACCGTTGCGAAGGTTCGTTTTTCGAAGCACCACGTGATGATCGGGTGTGATAGATTCTAACGTTCGCATACAACGGGTGTTGACGAGCCTAGCATGTACAGACATGGCCTAGGAACACACGCAATACACTTAGGTTGACTTGACGAGCCTAGCATGTACAGACATGGCCTCGGAACACGGAGGACCGAAAGGTCGAGCATGAGTCGTATAGAAGATACGATCAACATGGAGATGTTCACCGATCTTGACTAGTCCGTCTCACGTGATGATCGGACACGGCCTAGTTAACTCAGATCATGTTTCACTTAGATGACTAGAGGGATGTCTATCTGAGTGGGAGTTCATTGAGTAATTTGATTAGATGAACTTAATTATCATGAACTTAGTCTAAAATCTTTACAATATGTCTTGTAGATCAAATGGCCCACGTTGTCCTCAACTTCAATGTGTTCCTAGAGAAAACCAAGCTGAAAGATGATGGCAGCAACTATACGGACTGGGTCCGGAACCTGAGGATCATCCTCATAGCTGCCAAGAAAGATTATGTCCTAGAAGCACCGCTAGGCGAAGCACCCATCCCAGAGAACCAAGACGTTATGAACGCTTGGCAATCACGTGCTGATGATTACTCCCTCGTTCAGTGCGGCATGCTTTACAGCTTAGAACCGGGGCTCCAAAAGCGTTTTGAGAAGCATGGAGCATATGAGATGTTCGAAGAGCTGAAAATGGTTTTCCAGGCTCATGCCCGGGTCGAGAGATATGAAGTCTCCGACAAGTTCTTCAGCTGTAAAATGGAGGAAAATAGTTCTATTAGTGAGCACATACTCAGAATGTTTGGGTTACACAACCGCTTGTCTCAGCTGGGAGTTAATCTCCCGGATGACGCGGTCATTGACAGAATCCTTCAGTCGCTTCCACCGAGCTACAAGAGCTTTGTGA
The DNA here is from genome assembly GCF_018294505.1 of Triticum aestivum. Classification (NCBI taxonomy): domain Eukaryota; kingdom Viridiplantae; phylum Streptophyta; class Magnoliopsida; order Poales; family Poaceae; genus Triticum; species Triticum aestivum. The sequence continues at coordinate 489,665,796 of NC_057796.1, forward strand.
TGAATTTCAATATGCAGGGGATGGAAAAGACCATTCCTGAGGTATATTCAATGCTGAAATCAGCGCAGGTGGAGATCAGAAAGGAACATCAAGTGTTGATGGTGAATAAAACCACTAAGTTCAAGAAGGGCAAGGGTAAGAAGAACTTCAAGAAGGACGGCAAGAGAGTTGCCGCGCCCGGTAAGCCAGTTGCCAGGAAGAAGTCGAAGAATGGACCCAAGCCTGAGACTGAGTGCTTTTATTGCAAGGGAAGTGGTCACTGGAAGCGGAACTGCCCCAAATACTTAGCGGACAAGAAGGCCGGCAACACCAAAGGTATATGTGATATACATGTAATTTATGTGTACCTTACCAGTACTCGTAGTAGCTCCTGGGTATTTGATACCGGTGCGGTTGCTCATATTTGTAACTCAAAACAGGAACTGCAGAATAAGCGGAGACTGGCAAAGGACGAGGTGACGATGCGCGTCGGGAATGGTTCCAAGGTCGATGTGATCGCCGTCGGCACGCTACCTCTACATTTACCTACGGGATTAGTTTTAAACCTCAATAATAGTTATTTAGTGCCAGCTTTGAGCATGAACATTGTATCTGGATCTCGTTTAATTCGAGATGGCTACTCATTTAAATCCGAGAATAATGGTTGTTCTATTTATATGAGAGATATGTTTTATGGTCATGCCCCGCTGGTCAATGGTTTATTCTTGATGAATCTCGAACGTGATGTTACACATATTCATAGTGTAAATACCAAAAGATGTAAAGTTGATAACGATAGTCCCACATACTTGTGGCACTGCCGCCTTGGTCACATTGGTGTCAAGCGCATGAAGAAGCTCCATGCAGATGGACTTTTGGAGTCCCTTGATTACGAATCATTTGACACGTGTGAACCATGCCTCATGGGTAAGATGACCAAGACTCCGTTCTCCGAAACAATGGAGCGAGCAACCAACTTATTGGAAATCATACATACCGATGTGTGCGGTCCAATGAGTGTTGAGGCTCGCGGAGGATATCGTTATGTTCTCACTCTCACTGATGACTTAAGTAGATATGGGTATGTCTACCTAATGAAACACAAGTCTGAAACCTTTGAAATGTTCAAGGAATTTCAGAATGAGGTTGAGAATCAACGTGACAGGAAAATAAAGTTCTTACGATCAGATCGTGGTGGAGAATATTTAAGTCACGAATTTGGTACGCACTTAAGGAAATGTGGAATCGTTTCACAACTCACGCCGCCTGGAACACCTCAGCGAAACGGTGTGTCCGAACGTCGTAATCGCACTCTATTGGATATGGTGCGATCTATGATGTCTCTTACCGATCTACCGCTCTCATTTTGGGGCTATGCTTTAGAGACTGCCGCATTCACTTTAAATAGGGCTCCGTCAAAATCCGTTGAGACGACACCGTGTGAATTATGGTTTGGGAAGAAACCTAAGCTGTCGTTTCTAAAAGTTTGGGGATGCGATGCTTATGTCAAGAAACTTCAACCTGAAAAGCTCGAACCCAAGTCGGAGAAATGCGTCTTCATAGGATACCCTAAGGAAACTATTGGGTATACCTTCTACCTCAGATCCGAAGGCAAGATCCTCGTTGCCAAGAACGGGTCCTTTCTGGAGAAAGAGTTTCTCTCAAAGGAAGTAAGTGGGAGGAAAGTGGAACTTGATGAGGTGATAGTCACCCCTTCCGAACCGGAAAGTAGCGCGGCGCGGGAAGATATTCTTGTGGTGCCTACACCGACTTGGGAGGAAGTTAGTGATGATGATCATGAAGCTTCGGATCAAGTTACTGCTGAACTTCGTAGGTCCACAAGGACACGTTCCGCACCAGAGTGGTACGGCAACCCTGTCCTGAAAATCATGTTGTTGGACAACGGTGAACCTTCGAACTATGAAGAAGCGATGGCGGGCCCGGATTCCAACAAATGGCTAGAAGCCATGAAATCCGAGATAGGATCCATGTATGAAAACGAAGTATGGACTTTGACTGACTTACCTGATGAACGGCGAGCCATAGAAAATAAATGGATCTTTAAGAAGAAGATAGACGCGGATGGTAATGTGACCATCTATAAGGCTCGACTTGTCGCTAAGGGTTATCGACAAGTTCAAGGGGTTGACTACGATGAGACTTTCTCACCCGTAGCGAAGCTGAAGTCCGTCCGAATCATGTTAGCAATTGCCGCATTCTATGATTATGAGATATGGCAAATGGGCGTCAAAACGGCATTCCTTAACGACTTTCTTAAGGAAGAATTGTATATGATGCAGCCGGAAGGTTTTGTCGATCCTAAGAATGCTAACAAGGTATTCAAGCTCCAGCGCTCCATCTATGGGCTGGTGCAAGCATCTCGGAGTTGGAACATTCGTTTTGATGAGATGATCAAAGCGTTTGGGTTTACACAGACTTATGGAGAAGCCTGTGTTTACAAGAAAGTGAGTGGGAGCTCTGTAGCATTTCTCTTATTATATGTGGATGACATACTATTGATGGGAAATGATATAGAATTCTTGGAAAGTATAAAGGCCTATTTGAATAAGTGTTTTTCAATGAAGGACCTTGGAGAAGCTGCTTATATATTAGGCATCAAGATCTATAGAGATAGATCAAGACGCCTCATTGGTCTTTCACAGAGTACGTACCTTGACAAGATATTGAAGAAGTTCAATATGGATCAGTCCAAGAAGGGGTTCTTGCCTGTATTGCAAGGTGTGCAATTGAGCACGGCTCAATGCCCGACCACGGCAGAAGATAGAGAAAAGATGAGTGTCATCCCCTATGCCTCGGCCATAGGGTCTATTATGTATGCCATGCTGTGTACCAGACCTGATGTAAACCTTGCCGTAAGTTTGATAGGAAGGTACCAAAGTAATCCCGGCATGGAACACTGGACAGCGGTCAAGAATATCCTGAAGTACCTGAAGAGGACTAAGGATATGTTTCTCGTTTATGGAGGTGACGAAGAGCTCGTCGAAAAGGGTTACATCGATGCTAGCTTCGACACAGATCTGGATGACTCGAAGTCACAAACCGGATACGTGTATATTTTGAATGGAGGGGCAGTAAGCTGGTGCAGTTGCAAGCAAAGCGTCGTGGCGGGATCTACATGTGAAGCGGAATACATGGCAGCCTCGGAGGCAGCACAGGAAGCAGTCTGGATGAAGGAGTTCATTTACGACCTAGGGGTGATTCCCAATGCGTCGGGCCCAATGACTCTCTTCTGTGACAACACTGGAGCTATTGCCCTTGCGAAGGAGCCCAGGTTTCACAGGAAGACCAGGCATATCAAGCGTCGCTTCAACTCCATTCGTGAAAGTGTTCAAAATGGAGACATAGATATTTGTAAAGTACATACGGACCTGAATGTAGCAGATCCGTTGACTAAACCTCTCCCTAGAGCAAAACATGATCAACACCAGGACGCAATGGGTGTTCGATTCATCACAATGTAACTAGATTATTGACTCTAGTGCAAGTGGGAGACTGTTGGAAATATGCCCTAGAGGCAATAATAAATGGTTATTATTATATTTCTTTGTTCATGTTAATAGTCTATTATTCATGCTATAATTGTGTTATCCGGAAATCGTAATACATGTGTGAATACATAGACCACAACGTGTCCCTAGTAAGCCTCTAGTTGACTAGCTCGTTGATCAACAGATAGTCATGGTTTCCTGACTATGGACATTGGATGTCATTGATAACGGGATCACATCATTAGGAGAATGATGTGATGGACAAGACCCAATCCTAAGCATAGCGCAAAGATCGTGTAGTTCGTTTGCTAGAGCTTTTCCAATGTCAAGTATCATTTCCTTAGACCATGAGATCGTGCAACTCCCGGATACCGTAGGAGTGCTTTGGGTGTGCCAAACGTCACAACGTAACTGGGTGACTATAAAGGTGCACTACGGGTATCTCCGAAAGTATCTGTTGGGTTGGCATGGATCGAGACTGGGATTTGTCACTCCGTATGACGGAGAGGTATCTCTGGGCCCACTCGGTAGTGCATCATCATAATGAGCTCAATGTGACTAAGGAGTTAGCCACGGGATCATGCATTACGGTACGAGTAAAGAGACTTGCCGGTAACGAGATTGAACAAGGTATTGGGATACCGATGATCGAATCTCGGGCACGTAACATACCGATTGACAAAGGGAATTGTATACGGGATTGATTGAATCCTCGACATCGTGGTTCATCCGATGAGATCATCGTGGAACATGTGGGAGCCAACATGGGTATCCAGATCCCGTTGTTGGTTATTGACCAGAGAGGCGTCTCGGTCATGTCTGCATGTCTCCCGAACCCGTAGGGTCTACACACTTAAGGTTCGGTGACGCTAGGGTTGTAGAGATATTAGTATGCGGAAACCCGAAAGTTGTTCGGAGTCCCGGATGAGATCCCGGACGTCACGAGGAGTTCCGGAATGGTCCGGAGGTGAAGAATTAGATATAGGAAGTCCAGTTTCGGCCACCGGGAAAGTTTCGGGGGTTATCGGTATTGTACCGGGACCATCGGAAGGGTCCCGGGGGTCCACCGGGTGGGCCACCTATCCCGGAGGGCCCCGTGGGCTGAAGTGGGAAGGGAACCAGCCCTTAGTGGGCTGGGGCGCCCCCCTTGGGCCTCCCCCTGCGCCTAGGGTTGGAAACCCTAGGGGTGGGGGGCGCCCCCCCTTGGCTTGTGGGGGAAGCCACCTCCCCCTTCCCCCTTGGCCGCCGCCCCCCCCCCTCCCATGCAGATGGGATCCAGGGCCGGCGCCCCCCCTCCCAGGGGGCCTATATATAGTGGGGGTAGGGAGGGCAGCAGCACCACAGCCCCTGGCGCCTCCCTTCCCCCCTGCAACACCTCTCCCTCTCGCAGTCGCTTGGCGAAGCCCTGCCGAGACCCCGCTACATCCACCACCACGCCGTCGTGCTGCTGGATCTCCATCAACCTCTCCTTCCCCCTTGCTGGATCAAGAAGGAGGAGACGTCGCTGCTCCGTACGTGTGTTGAACGCGGAGGTGCCGTCCGTTCGGCACTCGGTCATCGGTGATTTGGATCACGGCGAGTACGACTCCATCAACCCCGTTCATTGGAACGCTTCCGCTCGCGATCTACAAGGGTATGTAGATGCACTCCTTTCCCCTCGTTGCTAGTATACTCCATAGATGGATCTTGGTGATGCGTAGGAAATTTTAAAATTCTGCTACGATCCCCAACATGTAGAAGCCCTCCGTGATCAATGCCCCCTCCGGCGGAGCGCCGGAAAAGGCCCTAAGATGGGATCTCACGGGTACAGAAGGTTGCGGCGGTGGAATTAGGTTTTCGTGGTGCTCTTTGATGGTTTGGGGGTACATAGGTATTTATAGGAGGAAGAAGTAGGTCGGTGGAGCCACAAGGGACCCACGAGGATGGAAGGCGCGCCCAGGGGGTAGGCACGCCCCCCTGCCTCGTGGCCTCCTCGGTGATTTCTTGACGTCCACTCCAAGTCCTCTGGATCACATTTGTTCCAAAAATCACGTTCCCGAAGGTTTCATTCCGTTTGGACTCCGTTTGATATTCGTTTTCTGCGAAATACCGAAATAGGCAAAAAAACAGCAATTTGGGCTGGGCCTCCGGTTAATAGGTTAGTCCCAAAAATAATATAAAAGTGTATAAATAAGCCCATTAAACATCCAAAACAGAATATATAATAGCATGGAGCAATCAAAATTATAGATACGTTGAAGACATATCACCGCCACGCCGCAAACACCCACCAAGTCGCCGCCGAACCGCCACCAGGGACCTCCGACGCCATCCCGACAGAGCGCCGCCGCGCCGCTCGCCCCGGCCATAGGCCAGTGCCCCCGCACGTGAAGCCGTCCCGTGCCAGCCATGGACCATGGGCGGAGGGCCCCGCCGCCGCCCCAACCGGTCGGGCTTCACCCGGCGGCCCCGTTGGGCGGCGGCGAGGCAGGTGGGCAGAGGATGGGGAGGAGGGGGCAGCGATTTAGGGTTCCCCTCGGGGCGCTCACCGCAGCGCCGCTAGAGGGGAAAGTTTTATGTCCCCGTCCCGCCGCTTTCCAGTCCCCACTCAGATATGCAAGGACAAAAAAGTGAAACATAGGCTATCACTACTAGGGAAATGCTTATATACAGGAGCTTAGTAGTAGCGCTTTTTATAAGAAAGCGCTGCTGCTAAATAACAGTAGGGCTTGTCACCGAGGAGCGCTGCTACTATTCATGTAGCAATAGAGCTTGTGTTATAAAAGCGCTACTACTATAGTTGCCAACGGTTGCATGGCAGTGTAGGTATACTAGTAGCGCTCGGATCTAAAAAGCGCTACTGCTATTGTACATAGCAATAGCGCTGGATTCTGACGAGCGCTGCTGCTAAATAGCAGCAGCACTTATTCCTAAAAAGCACTACGACCCACCTTACCTTATCCACACCCGTCGCCCCGCGCGCGTCCCTTACTCTCCCTCACACACTCACTCGCCGCACGTCGTCGCCACCGTCGCCGCCGACTCCCCCAAGGTATCTCCCTCCTCCTCTCGCCGCCCTCCCCTTCCTCCCTCCCTCATCCTCCTCTCGCCGCCCTCCTCTCTCTCCCTCTTCCCATGGCCCTCCTCTCTCCTCCCTCTCCACCAGCGGCCCCCTCCGATCCTCCTCCTCCCTCTCCGGCGGCCCCCTCCTCCTCCTCCTCCTCCTCCCTCCTCCTCCCTCTCCTCCTTCCCCTCCTCCTCCTCCTTCCTCCTCCTCCTGGCCTCCTCCCACCTCCTCCTCCCCCTTTCTGTAAATAGGTTTTAGTTTTTGTTAGATGTAGGTTTTTGTTTTTAGTAAATGTAGGTTTTTAGTATATTTTGTTTTTAGAACATTTGAATAAGTAATTTGAAAAGAATAAGTAAATGTAGGTCTTTTGAATAGAATAGGAAATTTTTATAAAATTTGAATAATTAATTTGAATAGAATAAAATATATATGAAATTGAAAAAAAGTAAATGTAGGTCTTTTGAATAGAATAGGAAATTTTTAGAAAATTTGAATAAGTAACTTTAAAAAGAATAGGAAATTATAAGTAAATTTGAACAGAATAACTAAATGTAGCTTATGGAGTTTCACTAAGTCCTAAGATGACGATAATAATGTTTTTGTTTATATTTTGTTTTTTTGCAGAAATCAAGGAGCCCCTGCATCACCCCCCCCGTCGTCCCCGTCACCATCCCCCTCCGACCTCAATCGAGGTGAGACCAGCCACCCCATGTTGTTATTTTAATTTAGGTATTTTAGGTGTTTAATCTTAGAATAATGTAGTATGAACCCTAGTTATGATCGAATCATGTTCAAAATGTAGGTTTTTAATTAGGTGTAGTTAATAGAATTTAGGTGTTTTAGGTGTCACATTTGTTGTTATTATTTTAGTTAAAGCAATTATTCCCGCATCGACGTCGACGATGCCTATCCCGCATCCTCGTCGTCGACTCGGCGGAGGAGGCCTGGGCTTGGTGAGGAGCCATGTCCGGGACTGGGCTCCGCCGGGCTGGTACTAGGAGGTGCTATCTTCCGGGGGCGCAGCTTGGTGAGGAGCCAGCTCGTCGTTGACCCGAACCTTCTTTGGTGGCGGTCGCGTGGGCCAGTGACGGTGTGGAGGCTTGAGGACCCCGTGGAGGTGGTACGTCACCATGTCCGCGAGGAGGACGAGCACGTCCGTCGCTACATGGTTTAATTGGAGGGCAGGTTCTCCAATACCTGAGAGGTTCTTCAGGGATCTCACTGGAGCTATGATCCTGTGATGGTTCCTTCTCTTTGGGTGTCCACCGCCCGCGCCGATACCCATCGTTCGCTACGGTTTTACCTGTATTAGTGATGTTATATGTATGATACTATTCAAGATCTATTAGTGATAATATTCGACGATGTACAGACGAAAGAGATGATTTAGTTTTGCTTATTGAATGAATGCTAATTTGAATACTAATTTATTTTACGATTTAGATATGTGCTTTCCCATATGATGTAGATATAAACATGTATATGTTGTGTTGCTCAAATAGGATATGTGCTTGCCCAAGTGGCCGGCCATGTTTGCAGGTTACACCTCCTATAGTGGCCTATGTTTTGCCGGAGTGTTGATTAATTTCCGTTCCGGCAAATTTCAGGCGCTCGATATGTCCTTTTTTAGCAAAGGTCATGCCGGATTTTTTCGTGAATTCTGGCATGACTTGTGCTAGAATATGTAGGAAATATCGAGTGGCATGGATTTTCTAGAAAAATAATTAAACGACATTTCGGGTTGACTTTAAGTCTGTCGAGGCTCCATCACCGAAGGTAGAAAAATCAGTGAGGGAGTGTATCCACCATATATGTGAGAGGACGAGAAGCCCGACTGTTGTCGTGGGGGTCATTTCTCCTTCTTCTCCGGGTGCTAGACCTTTGTTATGCACTAGGGGAAGGAGGAGTAACGACCATCACCAACGGTCGCAAATGTCAGAGAGGAATCAGTGAATGAGAGTCTCCACCACATATGAGAGGACGAAAACTCCCGACTTTTGTCATGGGGGTCGCTTCTCCTTCGTTCCCGTGTGCTAGACATTTTGGTGTAATGCACTCGGGAACGAAAGGAGGAGCTACCATCACCAACGGTGAATGTATACACCACGCGAGCTGAGAGTTTTCAAGAAAAAGACTCGACAGACCGATAGTCAACCCGTGATGAATAATAATGATCAAATTTAATTTTTGTAGTACATATATTGAATTGTACAAATTTAATCTTTGAATTATGAACGTAGAAAATGTTGTCATCGGATAATGAAAGTCTCCCGGGGGAGTGGCTGGTGCAACGAAGACCGAGGTCTGTGCGACAGGCCTCACCTGGACGAAGATCGGCGCTTCAGCATTAAGCTCCAGGAGACCTTCAATATTGAAATGGTACACAATGACGACAAATGTTTTTTTCGTAATTAAGCATGACTTCAACTATTTAAACGTGTAATTTTCATCTTTTACAATTCGAGTAGCTTATCCCATGGCATGCAAGACGCTATGTCTTGGAGAGGATGGATTTTGAAGACCATGAAAATTTCGAAACAAAGAAAATTCACCTAAGGACTCATCATGGTATGGATTTTGAACTAAATCTGTATAATTCTAAGAGCGTAACCCATTTTGGTTGCAAAAATTGGGAAGCACTTTGCAAGATGTATGGTTTTTATGAGGGTATACTTGTCACCATGGATCTTGGTGATCCTGACATCGACCAAGACAATATGGACATTTGGGTCCTTGTTGATACACTTCCAATTCTACCGTTATGTGAGTTTCTCAAACATAGTTATTAACTAATTTATATTGTTCATTTCAAAATAGTTGCCAGCTTATTTCCATTGACAGCTTATTTTCATTGTTCAAACAATATGCAGAACATGGTAGACATAACCTACTACACCGATGGCTCTGAGTTAACTTATCAGGAGAAAAATCATCTGGTCGCATTTTGTACTAATCTTGAGAATTACAATATCTATTATAAAACTCCTCCACATTATGGTCAATACGTACCACTAGTGCACGTGTTGAACTATGGTAACATTCATGAAGATGCCATGTAAGATTTTTTTACTATTACGACATCCGTGCATCTTTTGCATAAATTCTTTTAAAACTTAACTACATTGCTAACTACAAAGTTATTACTATGTTTTTCAACAGAAAATCCCGAAGGATTGTGTGCCTCATCTGATGTATCAGAATGGTCGCCTTGATGTTTTGAACATACGGCCAGGTCATCCTACGAATCTCACCTGTCCATATCGGATTTCTAAAAGAAGTGGAGACATGAAAATCAAAGAATGAAAAAAATGTATGGACAGTCGTAAGGAGGTACTTGGAAGCAACATTGTACGAACGGCAAGAATTGGAGACAGGATAATCTCCATTCTCCATAATGGCAAGTGAGGGCCTATCTTGTTTTATGCTATTTTACCTAAGAGAAGGTAGTAGGTCCTAGTTAATAATACTCATGATCATGTGTTAAGAACAACTAAGTAGGATTGGTTAGATGACTATGATGATGATGTGGTATCGAGTAGAAGTTGTATGATCGATGATGATGAGCATGACTTGTTATTATGATACCAATGATGAGTTATTTATTATTATGATCGATGATGCATGATGCTAAGTTGTTATATGAGCATGATGAGTTATTATATATATCAGTCGATGAAATGGACCTGGATTAGATTCAAGTGGAGCCAACATGTGGTGCACATCGAAAGTACTACTAATCCAAACTAGATCAAGTTTGGATTAGAGTAGTACTTTCGACATGCACCACATGTTGCCTCCACTTGAATCTACTCCACATTCATTTCACCCACTGTTATATATAATAAGTAATCATGGTCATAAAATCATATGATGAAAGTACTGTATATCAAACCACACAACAGAAATAAGCTGTATTTTCAAAAATACAGGAAAAGTTAGCAGCAGCGCTTTTTAGAACAAGCTCTACTTCTACTTACAAGTAGCAGTAGCGTTGTCAAAAGGAAAGCGCTACTGCTAACTAGGTAGGTAGCGCTCCCTCTCCAGCGCTACTGCTACTAGTTAGCTGTAGCGCCTTAGTGGTAGCGCTGGTACCAGCGCTACTAATAACTATAAAAACAAGCATTACTACTAGGGTTTTCCCTGACTAGCTGAACAGAAAAAAAATAACTCAATTGTGCATGCGAGTCAGGGAGCAAAACCCAGATGGGTGACCTGCAAACATGAAAATGAAAGAAAAACCCGACTCAGACATGCCGGACACTCGAATGAGGCGACACCTCGAGCGCTGAGGTTCGTAAGGAACAGACAGCCAACATGTATCTAAATGAACACGACGTCTCCTCCCTTTGTCTCTCCTTGAAGAAAAAGCGGTTAGGGTTTCTGCCTCCGTCGGCGACGCCGCCGATCTCCCATGTCTCCTGTGGCCTTAGGTCATGGGTGCGCGGTGGATCCCGGCCCTTGCCGGCGGAAGGTGCTCCGTTTTCAGGTGCTTCATCAAGTTTTGTTAGGGTTCGTGTCCTGCTCAAGAAGACGAGACGACGGCGGCTTCTTGAAGATGGAATAAGGTTCTCCCCGCCTAGCCCCCGTCCCAATGGTGTGTCTAGCATCGTCGGAGGGCATGTGGAGGTGTGTCTCTGGCGGATCTCACAAGATTTGGTCGGTGGTTGTCTTTGGTGGATCCGCTCGGATCCAGTCTTGTTCATGTGTCTTCAGGTTGGATCCTTCCAATCTAAAATTCTTTTCATCGGCGGCAGTTGTTGTTCTGGGACGTTGGTCCTATGGGACCTTAGCACGACGACTTCCCGACTGTCCACTACAACAAGTTGTGCCCGGCTCCGGCGAGGGAGGGGCGATGATGGCGGCGCGCCTTCGGCTTGCTTCAGTGCTTGTAGTCGTCGCTAGGTGGTCTATGAATCTGCATGTAATTTTTATTATTTCCGATGTTCGTTGTACTACCATGATTGAAAATGAATACATCCACGGTTTCCGCAAAAAAAAGGAACAGAGGGCCGCAAAAACAACCTAAAGATAAATGGAAATTAGATGGCACAAATTTAGGAAAAATGTTACTTAAATCTTTCGTTCAAAATATAGAACTAATTAATGCTATTGGCAATGGTAATACACCAAACAAGGCAATCAATATTGGAGAATTACAATTCAGAAATATAAACATAGTACGAGATAATTTTGACAAACAATAACTTCCTAATCTTGTAACTTGTCTAAAAGAGGAGAAAATTAATTTTACTTGATTTATGTCTATAGAAAGAGGGTTCATACTATGGAAAGATAATAAATAATTCCAATTTTATTTCTCGAAGTTTACTGCACAGGATCGGGATGAGCTATAGCACCAGATCTCTCTTCTCTTAACCTCTCTCTCTCTATATATATACGGGTCATGTCATGTGTTGCTAGCAAATATTTTGCATCAGCAATCAAAGTGATCAACAACCTAGTGTTGTATCGGGTGGAGTATGGACAAGTACACAATTCGCATCCTTGCGCTAGCCCTACTGACTCTGCATCTCGTATGCTCTACCACTGTTGTTCAATGTAAGCACAGTAATTGAGTTTCATTTTTTCACTTCTCTTGGAAGAATATGTGTAGTATAGCTAGTGAAGGAGCGGAAATTCAATTTGGCTCCGGGGAGCACATGCTCCCGGCGGGGCCAATTTTTTTTTCAAATGTCAAAATAATTCAGACAATTTTTTTTGTGATCTTTGTCTCATATAAATGCTACCGCTAAATTTTGATGCAAAAAGGTTAAGCATATTGGCCTGCGCAAAGAAAAAAAACAAATCAAAGACCAAATTTCACCCACAATATTTTTTTCACAGACAGAGACCAAATTGTCAAGCATGCTTGCGACACCAACACCATCATCTATAAAAAAAATTCAGAATTTTTTGAAAATATTTACTCTTTTCTTCGGGATACTGTTCACCCGGGAGCCCAAGCGCCCCTCCCATAAAGGAGGCTTTTTGTTTTACTTTTTTTGTCTATCTCTTGTGCGTTTATTTATTCCACTCTAAAATATATAGTTGCGTAACAATTAACTGTTTGATTGTTATTTCATAGGCCGAATCATGTCTGACATGGATATCGAGAAGATTAGTTTACCACACGGCCTGCTCATGTGGCTCGGGTTTATTGTAGCGTTGAGGGATATTGCGACTGTTGTTTGGTAGATGATTTGTGCTATCCAACTATGGATGAGTGCGAGAGAAAGTGTAAAAAATCCTTGTCTTCAGAAGACATACTACGGGCGATGACATCCCCTCCTTATTTACCTGCTCCTTAATTTTCCAGCCTAGTCAAATTGGCTTTCTTGCATATTTACTTGTCCCGAGAAATAAATATAATGCCTAATATGTGTGTGGAAATAAATATAATGCCTGATATGTGTGTGGAAATACAGTTGTGCAATAAGATTGAGTAATACTCTAGCAATTGTTGTTGAGTATTTGGTTTGGCAAATTGCAATAAATATGAGGCATTCCCTTACCCGTTCTTCATGGAGCTTTCAGAAAAATGATCTTCGCCATTAATAGCGGCTTCCGAGATGTGGTAACAGAAATGGGGCTGCTAGGAGGCGATGAAGCTCCGGTAGTCGTGGAATGCACAATCTATGGTTTTCGCCAGGTACCGTCAGAGCAGTCAGCCTTTCAGATTTGCACCATCCCTCTTACACCTATGGCAGAAACATAATTGTTAGCATAAACCTGACTGAACAACTAAGAACAAACATTAATTATGACAAGTCCTTTTTTTAAAATGGCTCCTCTTTTCTCCTTCACAAGAAGGTCTTCTCCTCCCGTCAGTGCCGCCGCCGGTCCGCCCCATCTCCGATTGCCTCTAGGCCATGGAGGTGCGGAGGATCTCGGCCCCTTGCTGAAGGGAGGGACCCCATTCTTGTTCTTGTTAGATTCAGCGTCTTGGTTGGGGCTATGTGGCCGTGGCAATGTCCCTTGGTAGGAATAATGTCTCCCACGTTCTATCGCCGGCCAGATGGTGCGTCTAGCATCGTTGGAGGGCGTGTGGAGGTTTGTCTCTGTTTGATCTCGCGGGATTCGGTCGGTGCTGGTCTTCAGTGGATCTGTTTGGATCCGGTCTTCGTTCGTCTTCGTCCGTCTTCGTTTGGGTGTTTACAGGTTTGATACTTCTGATCTACGACTTCCTTCATCGGTGATGGTTGCTACTCTGGTGCGCTGGTCCTATGGGACCTTAGCACGACGACTTCCCAACTGATTACTACAACAAGGTTTGTTCGGTTCCGACGAGGGACGGGCTATGATGGCGGCGCGCCTTCGGCTCGCTCCAGTGCTTGTAGTCCTCGCTAGGTGGTCCACGGACATGGTTGTAATTTTTATTATCTCTATTGTTCTTTGCACTGCCATGATTGAAAATTAATAGATTGAAAGTTTCTCGCAAAAAAGTCCTTTTTAAATATTGTGTTAACTTAAAAAAAAGCACATTCACGGTTGAAAACTGAATGACTTAAGAAACTGAACTAATGCTGAGAAAATGATATAATAAAATAACTAAAATTGGATCTAATCTAAATATGACAACTTAAACTTAGTCTTGATGTGTTGAAGTAATGCTGAGATCAGGAACATCAAACACTTCCTCTATAAATACTGATGGCCACTTGTTTAGTTTGGAGATTGGATTGCACCAACTCTACCTAGTTTTACTACGAGTAGTTTGTTTGTCGAATCACAGATATCATCCACGGGCAAGGCAAGTCTAACAAAAGGCACCGTGGCAATACAATTAAAAAGCACATCACATTGCCATAATCTTCAAAAGTTCTAGGCAGTACAAGGACCTTTTCATTTCATCAAAATTGGAAAAGGAAGCATTTAAAGTTGCTACTTGCAACTAAGCAAGAACCAAACAAGCATATCAATCTAAGCCACATCACATCAGTAATTGCAGTTTAATTAGATGCTCTAAACGTATCATCATCCTTGACACTAACCCTCATTCTGATCAAGAGTGCATCATAATCACATCAGCAAGCATTGCCGTTTCAGATGCCTTAGCCTTACAATAACTAACAAACGGAGGCTCTACACAGTTCTGGTTAACCATACACCACATAGAATTACAAATGTAAACACTCAATTTGCCTGGGACACATGCGCTGTGCGTCCGACCCGGCGGCTGCTTGCTAATGGTGAGCCCGGGTGCGATAGCACCGCCAACCACCTCTATCCATCCATGTTGTTCATTCACAGTCGAGATGCCCCTTCCTCCATCGACTCTGTCCCCAACGCTTTACAGTCCCTACGTCATTTATGCAAGGACAAAAAGTGAAACATAGGCAGCCGATGAACTGAATCTATATCTATATCTACTAATAAAGCAAGGTGCGTTTCTTTGATTTTTTTCATCCGTTCACCATCGTTTTTTTTCTTCTATCCAAGGTGATACTAATTTTTTGTGTGTCCAACTGCTAGAAAAGAAACAGTTTTATCCAAAATTTCGTACGTGGCCGCCCGCAGCGAAGCCAGCCCATTTATTTCCTGCCCATGCAGCTGAGAACCCTTATTTATCACACAGGGCGGCAAATAGACGAAGTTTCACATATGGCACCCAGTATTGGGACGGCCCATTTTTATTTTTTCTCTGTTATGCTTCTTTTCCCTTTTTCTTTTCTCTTTTCTTTTCCTTTTTTCTCTTCCAAGTTTATTTCTATATTTTTCCTTTATTCATAACTTAAAATTTTCATTTTTTCAGAATTTTAGTTTTTGATTAAATTTCCGTAAAATCTCTACAATTTATTTTTTTGTTCCCATTTTGAATTTTTATCCAAACTTTAAATTTTTCTTCCCATTCCAAAATTTATTCAAAACTACAGAAAATATACGCATTTTAATTATTTTTTATGTTTTCCAAAACTGTTTGATATTTTAAAAATAAATTGCATTTTAAAATATGATACAAATTCGAAAAATATTCATTTTTATTGAAGTGTTCAAAAATTAAAAGTAATGCTTGTGTTAGAAAACATGTTTTTGAAAATTGTTTCAATGTTCAAAACATGTTTTCATTTTCAAAAATTGTTCACATCTTCAAGAAATGTTTGGTTTCTTATAAAAGGTTAATGTTATCTTTTTTTGTTAATTTCAAGAAATTGTTCACGTATTGAAGAATATTCGAAATATCATAATTATTAATTTATTTTTTGATAAATTCAAAAAAGATGAGAGAAATAAAAAATGTTTTGACTGGTACGCTACAGTATATTCTTAAACATTCGCGCAGGCCATTTGTTAACAGGAGCTATTTGTTCAAGTGGCTAGCAGCACGTGGTCGAGTTTTTTAGGTTGTGAGTTTGATCCTTCAACTTAGTGGTTGTTTTTGAAAAATAATTCGCGCCTTACAAACACATGCCGTTTTAGTGCCTGCCACTGCCCTGGCCAGACTCGAACTGTTGTGCATCCCACGTGCTATTTGACAATAAAAGAGAATATGTTGGTTGAATATAAGTAAAAGAAATTGTGGGCACATGTCAATAAAAGAGGATATGTTGGTTTGGCTGACTAAAAATATGTGGACAAGTGAGCGCTGAAATAATTACAAAGAATAAACCCTGGTAAAGTAGGGACTACCTGGTTATGTGTTGATTATACCAATTAAACGGGATTCGCTGCAATTCATACTTTGTCCGTTATGCCATCATAGGAGAGAGTGGTTGAAGCAACTATGCCTTGAAGGTCGCCGTGCTACCACAAAATGAGGAGGCAACCACAACCTAGACACGGTGACGGACCCGAACAAAAAAAAGGCACAAGTTGGGTGGTGGCCACCATTCCGACCAACCCCATCACTATTAAGATCTCGTGGGCCAAACATGACCCGTGAGAACATCGCAACTCCTCGCTCTGTAGCCCCACCACTGCGGAGACCGTTTTGATGAACACATCAATTATTTCTTCGATGCTTCTCGTAAAAAAATCTCTCTCGTTGCAATGCACGGGCATATGTGCTAGTAGAAAAAAAAAAAAATCAATTGTGCATGCGACTCGGGGAGCAAAATCCCGATGGGGACCCACAAACTCAAGAGCATCTTTAATTGATGATGCAGACACAAAAATAATTAACTTATACATCTTCAGGGTCCCAAAATGTTGCTCCAATAGATGATCTAGATGCAAAAAATTACATCACCTCCTTCAATGATGTAAAATTCAACACTAGGAGATGCAAATTTGCATCTTCATCTCCCAAGTGATGTAAAAGTCCAGTTACGCGCCAACCGCCCAACCTCGTTCATTTCATTTCCGCTCGACGCCCGCCAACCTCAGCCGTCGGTGATTTCTGTCGGGAAACGCTGCTGCCGCCCATCCGTCCATCCTCGACCCCGCCGCCAGCCGCGCCGCCCTAGCCACCGACGACCCTCCGATTTGGTTCCGCCCGCCGACGGCCGCCCACCTCCGTCACCGGCGATTTGCGCCTGGAAATGCCGCCGCCGCCCGTCCGTCCACCCCCCACCCTTCAACACTAGGAGATGCAAATTTGCATCTTCATCTCCCAAGTGATGTAAAAGTCCAGTCGCGCGCCAACCGCCCAACCTCGTTCATTTCATTTCCGCTCGACGCCCGCCAACCTCAGCCGTCGCCGATTTCTGCCGGGAAACGCCGCTGCCGCCCATCCGTCCATCCTCGACCCCACCGCCAGCCGCGCCGCCCTAGCCACCGACGACCCACCGATTTGGGTCCGCCCGCCGACGACCGCCCACCTCCGTCGCCGGCGATTTGTGCCTGGAAATGCCGCCGCCGCCCGTCCGTCCACCCCCCACCCAGCCGCGGCCAGGCGGGCTATCCCGCCGATGATGACCTTCCGATTTGTGTCCGCCAGGCCAATGACCGCACTGCCGATTCAGAGCTTCGTTGGAGCTCCGACGGCCGTAATGGTTGTACTAGCTCACGGCCGCTTTCCTTGGTATTGCTGCATACCGCCGAAGCTAGTAGGGCAGCCACGTGACCACCACAACCCGCCGAGCCAGGGGTCTCTCAGTCGTTGCCGCCACCACTATGTCGCCACGAGCGGAGTCCTCCGGTAGTCGCGCGGCCGTCCAGAGGTTGTTGAAGCAGCCGCCACCCACCCCAAACGGGCTTTGTGCTGCCCTGCAATGCTCCAACCGGCCGTCGGCCGGTTTCTTCCACCTCGCACGCAATGTGTTCGACCAAATTATTTGTTGGACTAGGAGGTTTACATCACCAAACATACATCATCTGTTGGAGTAGGAGGTTTACATCACAAAAATATACATTATTTGTGGGGGTTGGCTCTTTTTTGGTGATGTAAAAATCACTTTTTGGTGAAGTCTATTATACAACATCCATTTTTACATCTCCAAATTTACATATCTATTGGAGATGCTCTAAAATGAAAGAAAAACCCGACTCACACAGGATAAATGAAAAACAGATGGCCGAAAATTAGGAGAAGTGTTACTTAAATCTCTCCTTCCAACTATAGAACTAATTAATGCTATTGCCAAACAATAACTTCAAACGAGGCAATCAATATTGGAGAAGTACAGTTCAGAAATGTGTTGTCTAAAAGAGGCAATCAATAATGATATTACTTAAGTCAACATTGTACGAGATAACTTTGACAAATAATAACTTCCTAATTTTGGGAACGTGTCTAAAAGAGGAGAAACTTTAATTTTACTTCATTTATGTCTATATAATGAGGTTCATACTACGAAAAGACAATAAACAATTTCAATTTTATCGCTCGATGTCTACTGCATGGGATCGGGATGAGCTATAGCATCGGATCTCTCTTCTCTTAATCTCTCTCTCTATATATATACGGGTCAGTTGCTAGCAAATATTTCACATCAACAACCAAAGTGATTTTTTTTCGCGGGTATTTTTTTAACAACCTAAGTGATTGACAACCTAGTGTTTTATCAGGTGGGGTATGGACAAGTACACAATTCGCATCCTTGCACTGGCCCTCCTGCCTCTACAGCTCGTATGCTCTGCTACTGTTGTACAATGTAAGCACACCAATCAATTTTTATTTCTTCACTTCTCTTGGAAGTCTATATGTAGTACAGCTAGTAAGGAGGGTTTTTTATTGTTTAATCTTTTGTTTGTTTATTTATTCTACTCTAAAGTATACAATTGGATAACAATTGAATATTTGTTTGTTATTCCATAGGCTGAATCATGGTTGACATGGATATCGAGAAGATCAATTTACCAAACGGGCTATGCGCTCACGAGAGTTGGATTCATTGCGGCGCTCATGGACTATGCGACTGTTGTTTGGTAGATTCGATCTGCTACCCCACTATGGATGAGTGCACGAGGGAGTGTAAAAAATCCTCGTCTTCAAAAGACATACTACGGGCCAGGACATCCCCTCCTCCTTTACCTGGTCCTTAATTTTCCAGCCTAGTCAAATTGCTTACATGCATATTTACTTGTCCCGGGAAATGAAAATAATGCCTAGTATATGTGTGGAAATACAGTTGTGCAATAAGATCGAGTAATACTCTAGCAATTGTTGTTGAGTATTTGGTTTGGCAAATTGCATCTAAACTTTTGCCAATTATTGCGGGCTAAGTTCTAGTAATAATGCAACCTAGGTACAATGTGAGGCCTAAACCGGAGGTGCTTTTCCTCGATACACATGCACCGAGCTATTGCTGAGCGGCCATGAGTCTCATGGAAACAAGATCTTAATTGGTTCTGATCAGCACTAAAACACATCTCATGTTTTACGAAGATACCTAAGCAAAATTTACACATTGATTTAAGAAAGTTGATTAATATATGCATAATTTGTTAATACACTCCGGTAATTATAATAAAATGGCTGCATGCATCGCCCGGATGGAGAGGCCGGGGGTACATCCTTCTTTTCAAAAAAATAAAATAAATTATAATCGGAACTGGTGGTTTGTAAAAGATAAAGCAGTAATATGTAAGGACATCTTCAATGCTCGCCCGCAAATTATCTCCTGAATCTGTCCGCGCACTGCAAGGGTGGAGTGGGGGGGGGGGGGGGCAGTCCGCGGATACGAAATGCTCGAGCTGGCCATCCAACGCTGCCCGCATACAATGGAAAACACATTTCAACAAACCAGACGAAATTCATGCAAACCTGGAGAATTTTCATATAAACCGGAGCACACTCATTTTAATTCGGACATTTTTTATATAAACCGGACAAAATTCATTATATTTTGGACAAATTTTAACTAAACTCCACTCTCAACATAATCTAAATGATTGCCGGCGCCCGTTCCTCATGTCCGACTGTAAATCCTGAGAACTGAAGCTCTGGCTCCTGCTTTCATCTTTTCTAGTTCCGCATCGACGCTCTCCTGCTCTACCTCCGCCACGGCAACATGAGCGGCCAATCGACCGACGATGATTAATCCGCCAAGCTTAGCATCAGCGGGAGGGAAGGAGGGGTGGCCTTCTTCGGCCCCGAGCTGCGGAGACCTACCATGCACTACTCTTCCTAGTTGTCGGCGGCGCCCGCGGACGTGCCAACTTCGTGGTCGTGGCGACGGGGCGCGGCCGTGGCGGAGATGGCGGTGTGCTCCTCATCGTCGCTCTTGCCGAACACCTCGTCCTCCGCCTCATCAGTCTCCTTAAAGGCGACCTGTAATTCTGCCTGATGGTGGCGGTACAGCTAGCGGTCACTGTGGATGTCACGGGGAGCGGTAGGAGTAGAGCAGTGCCTCCTGCTCCACCACGTCCACGTCTGGTACGATGTCCATGCCTGCGGCGAGTTGCTCCCTTCGCAGACCAGTGCTAATCTAGGAGGCCAAGGCTGTAGTCCTCGTCGACCTACACCTGTCGGAACTTGGCCTCCTGCTCCTCCTGCAGCATGTCCATGTAGTGGGAACGGGCCTCGCCGATGGTGATGCCGGGATGCACCATCGAGGATGGTGGGGTCAGCTCGTCCTCGGACGTGTCCTCCATTGGGATGTCATCAGCCTCCGTCTGCCTACAAGCCTGCTAGCCGGCAGCAATGGCAGCCATCTCCTTCTTCTGCTCGGACGAGAGGTTGTCCTAGAGGGCTTTGGAGTGCCAGGAGGCCATGGAGGGCGTGGTGTGAAGAGGAGAAATGGACCAGAGGAGGATGACTGCTGCTGAATAAAAAGGTGAAACACTTTGTCGCATACTATTGGAAGTTCTTATGTGAGGTGTTTCAAGTTGATTAGCCGAACTCAACATGTTGTTGATCGGCATATGAATTTGTGGGGTTGCTGATGCATGAGAGTTGGAATACATATGGTGCATGTTACTAGTATCATAAGAAGTTGAAGCATGTAAGTTACTTTAAATCGGCCCTTGCACCTAATTAGATGCATGATTGATAAAACTAGGGCTAGCCGGTACATTATGCTCATTAAGTGATCTAATAACAACATATGAATTATTTGCGTCTACATAGGTGAGTCGGCTACTCATATTATCTTCGTAGATTGCAAACCCTAGATGACGATCTCTTCCTAGGAAGAACGAGCTGGAGACCGTTCAACGCTTCGTCTCCAGCGGAGTCGCCAAAAAGTGTGTTCGCACACGAACATATCACCATATACTCTCGACACCGGGGGTGATGCATCGCAGCTTATGCAGAAAGAGACCCGGCCGGAAGCGCGGTACACGAGAAATCCGGTGGACGCTTTTGTAGACCCGAAACCCCACGCCCGGGAGGGACCCCGTCAGGGCACGCGGCGGCTATGGGATGCCCTAGGTCGACTTGATCGCCCTTAGGGCCTTGTGGATTGCTGCCCTCCAAGACGAAGAATGAGAAAGAAGAAGAACAAGGGAGAAGGAAAAGATAAAGATAAAGATAAAAGGTGGTAGCTTGATTTGTTCGATTATGTGTTGTTTCAATCGGCCGTCACCCCTTACATATATATGAGACGGCTGGACTCCCCATACAAGAAAAGGACCCATATCCCGTCGAAAACATTGAAAGTTAACCTAACTCGGAATAAGAGGTCCGGAACTTCCGGTTCGACCCGGAACTTCCGGACTCAAACTATATCAAGTAGCCCTCTTACACTGAACCTGCAGGTCGCATATGGCTTCGGATCATGATGGTCCAAAAAGCAAAGTTGTTCATCTTGAAACGGAGAAAAATTAGTATGTAGAATTTTTGTTCATCCGAGGTCATCTTGATATTGGTTATGGGTCTGCAAATCTGCAAAAAATATTGAAACTGCAGTTTTCTCAGCGCACATTGACTGCAATGTTTCTGTAAATCCTGGAACTTATGGGATTCCCCTGGAACTTTTGTCCGGAACTTCCGGGGCAGATTTATATAGCACACTATTTTGGCTCTAACTTTTGTATAAGAATTCAGAATGAGACGATTTTTATATCAAAATCTACCGTTTCAACGAGGTGAAGACAGTCCGTGTAGAACATGTTCTCATATGAGGCCGTCTTGGAGGCGTAATTGGCCGAACAATACTCAGAATACAAAATCTTTGTATTGTGAGCATACTTTCAGCTCTTTAGATGAGATTAGATGGTGATGACCCAAACATCAAAGTTTCTCATTTCCACGATACATAACTTTCTCATGTTGTGCACTTTTCCATTTGAAGTCATCTTAATTAAGTTTTTGACCATGACAAAATCGGATGTCCACACCTACAACTACAACTATGTCTACGAGCAGAACCTAAACAACTATGTCACTACATTAGACGTCGCCGTCAAGCCCTTCATGGACGACCTTGCGTTTGA
This sequence comes from Triticum aestivum, assembly GCF_018294505.1. Lineage (NCBI taxonomy): Eukaryota > Viridiplantae > Streptophyta > Magnoliopsida > Poales > Poaceae > Triticum > Triticum aestivum. The sequence continues at coordinate 489,688,086 of NC_057796.1, forward strand.
GAAGCTCCACAACCTATCCTACGACGACTTTAACGACTTCACCACTATGTCACTACATTAGACGTCGCCGTCAAGCCCTTCATGGACGACCTTGCGTTTGAGAAGCTCCACAACCTATCCTACGACGACTTTAACGACTTCACCACCATCGTCTTTGTCAATATCGCGTCTTACAACAAATGGTGCTACTCGAGCCCCTGCTATTATTGAGCTCCGTTATGAAAGCCTGGGTCTAACCCAAGTTGGTCACACCTAGCAATGTGGATGTTTGTATATCGTTACCTTGTTGAAGACATTGCTTGGATATGTTTGAAGTGGTTCTTCAGGGTATAAACCTAGATTCTGGCCTTGGGTGGTTGGATCCGGTGACGGCGAAGCTTAAATGTCACCCCCTTCCTGAAGGCGTTACTGTTGAAGAACATCATTGTCTGTGTGATGCTGTGAGATGATTGGTGCGAATATGTTCATCGTTATAGTTTTCCGATTGCGGATTTGATAGCTTTGGGCTTTTTTTCTCCTTGCCTACACATAGCCTTTTGTCTTATATATGCCTTTGTTGTTCGCTGGTGTGTCTCTGTGTGTGTGTTTGATGTTGGTTGTATGTATCCTACTTATGCAGAGATCAGATGTGTACTTATTATGTTTTGAATTTTCTTAATGCTTTATTTTAAGTTAATAAAATTCATTCTTTGTCGAAAAACCCCATGTTCTTTACTTCTCATTGTCGAAGGGAGATAGGCCAGCTGTCTGGCTTGAGAGGCGGGTGGATCAGTCGATACAGGAGGAAAGAAAACCTTTGAACGAGCCGGGAGAGGAGGTATACTAACCTCTGGTCACTCCACCACTTGGCATGAGTGGTAAGCTATATCAAAAACAATGAACAATAGATAGAAAAAACCTCTGGTCACTCCTTATATATACTAGTAGACCGCCCGTGCGTTGCCACGGGCTCTTGAAATAGTTTGCAAGAGTTACATGTTAACTTTCTAAGGTCTCGCCCCGCCGTAGATCCAGACCCCCGCCACTGATTCCACCCCGCCTAGGCCGCCGCCTGCCGCCGCGCTGCCCCATCGTGTTCGCCTCCGCTCCGGCCGCCCCGACCCCGCCCGCCTCCTCTCCGGCCGCCTCCGCCTCCAGTCCATCCTCCGCCCGGCCCCGCTCCGTGTGCCTCCTCTCCGGCCCTGCTCCGTCCGCCTCCTCTCCAGTCCGTCCGCCGCCCCGCTCCGTCCGCTTCCGCCCCGCGCCGCACGCCGCCGCCCCGCTCCGTCCGCCTCCGCCCCGCGCCGCACGCCGCCGCCCCGCTCCGTCCGCCTCCGCCCCGCACGTCGCCGCCCCGCTCCCCGCTCGGCCGCCGCCCGCTCCCCGATGGCGCCGAAGAAGACGCCGAAGGGAAAGTCCGGTTTCTTCGGCATGAGGGCGAAGCCCTCCGGGAACTTCGGACTGGAGTTCTCCGACGCTGGACGGCGTTGGTGGCTCGGCACGTATGCCACTGCCGATGAGGCCGCTCGTGCCTACGACGTGGCGGTGTGGCGTGCCAGATGGCCGAAGACGGACCTAAACTTCCCGGGGGTCGAGTCCCAGGCGGTGGCGGAGTGGCTCATGCCGCAGGGCATCCGGATGGAGGAGATGCCGGCTAAGAAGGCGAAGAAGAGACCGGCGGTTGTTGTCGCTCCCGGCGAGAGCGACGAGGCGGCGATGGCTTGGTTTGCGCGATTTGTAATTTGCTGCAAAGCCATCTCTAATGAAATGCTATTTGCTACATTTTTAAATAGGACAATTATTCCGATCAGGCAGCCATAACTCAACAGACCAATCTCTAATGAAATGCTATTTGCTACACTTTTTAAATAGAAAAATTATTCCGATCAGCCAGCCATAACTCAACAGACCAAACCGAACCCACATTTTCTAAAGTAAAGAAATTATTTCCCTTGATAGATCAAGATGCCAAAGTGTCGTTTGCCCGACTGCTATGTTCCTACACACGCAGAGCAAATTATTTTTCAAATCAAGGAATTAAGAAAAGGAAGAATATCATGATGTTCGTGGCACTTGCCAGGTCTGCCATGCTACCATGGCATCGTCTTTTTAGTCTCTACCCACATGCCGAGTTGAGAAATAATCTTCAGATATACCCACTGCTAACACACTCAGGTACATAATGGCCCTTGGCTGATTGATTTGGTTGGCTGTTAACACAAGCACACAACACACAAAATCAGTCAATGGCCACACGTATGCATTGTTTACTTTATCCCAATTGTGATGCAATCGTGACACCTACTCGCCCCGTCCGCTCGCCCGTCACGGTAATTGCCTACTCGCCGCTGGTGCCAGCCGCTCGGCCTCGCCACCGCCGCTCCCCACTCAGTCTCCACCGGCTGCCCATTGCCTCTTGCGCCACCCGTGCGCTCGCTCGGCCCAATGTTGTTGATTGGAATGCGGGACTGAAGGTAACCCATGGACAGGTTTTAGTTCTACTTGGCATCAATCTTTGGTACTTGTCAATCCATCTAACGCACAAAAAAATCGACTCTCAGACAGAAAAGTGATCTAACTCTATTGATGAGCACAACAGTACATACCATCCCATCATGATGTTGCCATCTCTCACACTTGATGATTACATCTTGTTATTTCTAACATGTACACCATCGGGCGATTTCTTTATTAGAAATATATTTACACAATATGGTCAGAGCAACATCAAGGAGTCGGATGCTGGTGCACAGATTCTCCTCAAATTCCACATGCAACCCTTGTAGAGAAGAACGACATATTTTTCTTAGGTGATTTTTGACCGAGCTCCTACAGAAAAATTCAAAGAAATCATGAGGAGCATGGAGCCAAGCAAACTAATCAGAGTAAATCATGAGAGGAGAAGCCTCTCAACCTACTACAGGGAATCGAGTCAACATTAATTCGTGTAAGAATTAAACCGATAAAATAACCCTGACACAACCCATTAATACAATATATGGTCACAGGAAGTAGATTTAGATTGTGCAGATATCATGATCTACGAACCGTATCTATGAATATTGATTGCAAAGTCACAAACAGAACCTCCTCACATCACAAAACAAATGTTTCATCAACAGAAACTCTAGCGAATGCCAATTGGATTATATAAGTAAGATAGAGACATCGAAAAAAAGAAAAGATAATTCAAAGAGTATATATATTCTATTTTCTTACTTGACATCACAGAGAATGCAAGTCAAAGATATTGCGATACATCTTACCCTTCTATAAATTGACTGCAAGGCACAATCCCCAGCAAAATATACAGAATGAATTGCTCCTATGGTTCAAGTATTGCATAAATAGTTATATACAGACTATTCAACAGTGAGCATAAACATGGCATGTACTACCAAAATCCCTTTGCTATGGAGCTTAGTCTGCATGTCTATTCGTCTTTCTGTAAATCAGTTGTGGCCAAGATGTGCTGACAGCTCACCAGCCTCTCCCCGTTTACCAATAAAATCAAAGAAGCTCAAAGCAAAAAAAAAAAGAACATAGATATATCTACCTGATGTAATTGCTTGTAACTCCAGAGTGTTGGTAGAGTCGAGAAGAGAACACCCAGCCAATGTTACAGCAGATCGATCTGCAGTCTTTGTTAGGGACGGCGCCATCATTAGAGGTCCCAATTGTAAATCAATCTGCAAGAGATGGAGATGCGACTGGAAGCTTACGGATTTGATGCATCAGAACAGCCATGGCCCATGGGCAGAGGAGAAGTGCCGGCAGCTGGGGATCTGACGTGTCACAGACAGCATGGGTAGAGGAGAGGCGGCGGCAGATCAAGCCTTGGGCATGGCAGGCGGAAGCACACTCACCCCTACTGCACCCTTCCTACTTGCCCGTCCTTCTCCTACCTCTCCTCCTCCCTGGATCCTCCTCTGTCTCTCTTTTCTACAAGAAAAATCGAAGCCCCGCCATGACCTTGAGCTCCCCCTGCCAACCATAGAAATTAGATATTTCCTAATTGTTTGCATAACAAAAAACATACTGGCTGCAAGAGAATGAAAGACTAACCTATTGATGAGCACAACAGTACATACCATCCCATCATGATGTTGCCATCTCTCACACTTGATGATTACATCTTGTTATTTCTAACATGTACACCATCGGGCGATTGCTTTATTAGAAATATATTTACACAATATGATCAGAGCAACATCAAGGAGTCGGATGCTGGTGCACAGATTCTCCTCAAATTCCACAAGCTGTAATTGAAGAGAAAACTGAAAGAAAGCTATTAGTAATACCAATTTAACCAGACACACCACACCACTAATGACAAAATAAAAATTTAGAAGTTCCTAAAGAGGCCTTATATATAAGAAGTGCAAGATACTGATGAAACTACCAAAGCCACCAGATCTTAGTACAGATTAGTTAAGTAGACACTACTATTTAGTAAGGATGAACTATATTATGGATTTGATTGGAACAAGAAAATATCCTATAATAGCATATTATACAAAGGCACATAAAACAATAAAGAGAAGTAAAAGTGGTAGCGATGAACTTATAATAATAATAATAATAAATGGATAGCACATGACTCTTTTTATACGACTCATCAGCAGAAGCAGTGAGCCACAATGGAGTTTTCTTGGGCTCAGGCTTTCTGCACACTGCCATATAGACCAAGTCAAACATGGTTGGGCGGCCAAGAATGTTGGGTTATAGTTTTACAGATAAAGAGAGGAGAAATCACTTTGGCCTATGAGCACATCATAAGAGAAGGCAACATCACACACACAGAAGTACTTGTAACTGAATTTAAGGAGGGCACAATATGTTGACATAGGTGTGCCTACCAAAAAGAAATGTCTAAATGAAAAAAAATCAAGTGTTTAGTAATATAATACTACAATGATGGTGCAAACTAAAGTCTAAATCATCAATGGCAAATCCACGGCACACAAAAATTCTTCTCCATAATCGATTTGCTCTCTTCGTCCAAATGCCCAAACTCATCACAACATAGCAGAATAGCCTGAATGGAATAAACCATATCTGAACCATCATATGCAATACACGAACCATGTACTGAACTTAATTGATGTATTACTACTGAACATAGCAGATTAGTCTCTATGTGCATGTATTACTAATTTACAGCTGAGCAGCCACTCTAATGTAATGAACTTAAGAACTGTTTGTTCCTCTTAAGCAACCCTGCAGTTTTCATGAAAACTTTGGCTGTAGTGGTCCTAAAATCCACTTGGAGATTCTTTGCAGCTTCCTCTCTATGTTGCCGGACCAATATGCAGATAAAAAAGGATAAGGTAAATAATTGTTGTTTTGTTTGCCAATAATCAAACAACTATGATATAGTAAGAAAAAAGTTAGTGGAGGTATAGGAAGGACAAGTAGTTCTACTACACACAGATGATTAGGGGTCAGAGGGAATTCAAGATAAACCAAGACAAACTTCAAAATTCAGTCCTACAGTTGAACATCAAATTCAAATCAAACGGGGAAGAATCAATGGGTAAGGATGCGTGTGTGTGTGGGGGGGGGGGGGGGGACAGCCCACTAAGCCGCTGCGCCGTCCCGTGAAGAAAACCCGCAAAACGGCGCCGGGCCAACCACATCATGTCAAGCGGTCTCAAATAGTCCGACCGCTTTGTCTAGCGGACGTCGCACAGTCTTGCGTATCCTACGAAAGGGAGAAAACTCTCCTGAGAATTCCTGTCCTTCTCGACACGATAGAGGTGCACGACTGTATTGTATAACAGGCTCATCCCACACAGCGTGCACTCCTCAATTTGTGCCCCAGCGACAACACCAGGCATGCCACGGAGCTCATGATGACCCAGTTGGTCCGGCTGTGTGCATCAGCTGAGGGCGGGTGGTTGTGGTGGCGCACCCGGTGGCAAAGAGTGTGATGCGGCAATGAGTGTGCGGCGTGTCCACGGCAGGCGGCGAGGCGGCGCTGCCGGAGTAGGTGCTGGAGATTGTTCATGTGCGTGCAATAGGGAACCTGATCGGGACCTGAATAATACGGCAAAGGATACACTCTCGCCGGTGTGTGTGGTGCAAGTCAGCTTGTACCAATGCCTACCTGCTCTATATTTAGCCATCCGTCACAGTTGCATGGCGCATCTTGTATAGGTTAGCTATAAGATGTACTCCGTAGGACGACGAACGCCCGTGTTAGCCAGTGCGGGCTGGTCGCTGCTCGCTCCGCTTGCATCCAGAGTCAGGGGTAGGGATTGAAGGGAGAAACAGTTGGGAGAAAGCCACCGCCGCTGGCAGAGCGCCACCATCAGGAGGACGCGCAATCGCCGGGTGCGCACCACCATCAGGAAAAACGAGCCTCTACTCAGACCGGCGAGGGCAGGGACCGCCACGTGCAACTACTGGGAGGATGAACGAATCAATGTGGCAGCCATCGGCGACCGGCTCGTGGGCGAACCAAGGACGGCAGATCTATGTTGTGTGGGCTGTTACCAGCCTACCACTCGTTGGCGGCGGAGAAGATCTACAGGGGCGAGGGGAGCGGGCCATCAAGTGGGGGCGAATCGAGATCTGAAGGGAGGGGTACTCACCGACATGGCCAGAGTCGCGAGATCGCCAAGACGGGGGCTGCCGAGTTCGATTGGCCGGAGTCTCGGGCTTGGGCTTTGGCGATGCCTTGGCGCGCCTCGGACGGACCCAGCTCATTCGCGACCGGTGCCCGGACCCGTCTGGTTGGTGCTTGCGCACGATGACCCTGACGGGATGATGACCAGAAGCCGCCGCCGCCACCACCATTCGTCGTGCGTATGACTGTCTGCAGCTGCCGCTGCCGCCGCCACCGCTCCGACCTTGCAGGGCATGGAAACCCTTACGGGCAGGTGCCTGGGCGGACGAAAATAAACCAACGAGAGGGACGATGGTGGGAGATGACGCGAAAAAAAAACGACGAAAATAAATCGGACGAAAATAAACCTGGAAGCAAGCGAGACTATTAACTGCTTCATTAGGAGTAGAGATAGTAGAAAAAAGGTGGATCGGGGCCCACCTTAATCCACAATATGAAGGTAATCGGCAGGCTAGCTAGCTCGTGCCGTGATCGGGAGGGACTAGTATTCGGACTCGTGTACAAACATCGCCAAACAATCAAGATTAAATATACTACTATATATACCCGGCTAATCGATTAGCTACTTATGTGGCTCCCTACAGCCGTGCATAGATTGATCGAAGAAAGATGGCATCGGCGTCGCTGCCGGACGACCTTGCCCTTGAAGTTCTCGAACGTGTCAAAGACGTAGCCACCCTCTTCCGCTGCGCAACGGCATGCAAGGGTTGGTGCCGCCTTGTCGTCGCCAACCCCACCTTCCTTCGCCGCTGCTTGCCGGAGGACGCATGTTATCCCTTTGTTGGCTTCTTTACGCAGCAACGGTGCCGCGACGGCGTCCCCTTCATTCCAGGGCCGCGCCCTGTTCTGGACCCGAGTCGCCGTTTCCTTGGCTCCCTCGTCCCTAACATCAACGACAAGTTTAACCAGCCGGTGCCGCTCACCTCACGCCAGGGCCTCCTCCTCGTGCGCCTCAACCGGTATCAGGGTTGCGGCCTCCTTGGCGTGTGCAACCTGATCACCGGCACATTCGACGTGCTCCCCCCTCTAGAGCATGCATGGAATTCCGACAACAACCACCTGGCTGGCTATGCTATACTGACGGCTAGAGACTGTTCGAGCTCGGGGGGCCACCCCGACGAGCAGCAGTTGCCCTTTTTCAAGGTGATGATCCTGACCATCGATGTGAACATGATGCAGTACAATCTCCAAACAATTTCATCGGCCAATGAGCCGGGATGGAAAATATCCTTCGGGAGTCTAAAGAACAAGAGCCCGAGCATCTACATGGTGCTTAGGCAGCACAACGCGGTGGTGTGCCGCGGAATGGCGCATTGGCTCTTTTGGAGCACATCGGGCTTGTATACGCTAGATGTAGACGCCCGGACTGATCACGTGTCCTTTACAAACTTGTTGGACATGGGACGGATCGATAACTACTTTGGCCCCCCTACTTACGATGCACCCTACCTCGCTGTCAACGGGAAGGGGAGGCTCATGTTGGTCTACTTGAACAAGGGAGGTTACCGGTTGGAGATATGCACATCTCACAACAACGGGAGGTGGCACCATGCCTTGGCGCGCAAGCTAAAACAACCGAACCAGAAGAAAAATGAGAAGAAGACTCAAGGAAAAGTTCTTTACACTTGCTTGGGAGAGAAGAACGGAACGTTGATCATCAAGGACAACCATCATGATGCCTACGTTATTCATATCAATACGGGGGTGGTGCAAGAGGTGATAGATTCACCACACACTCGCCGCCTCAACCGGGAAAAGACTGTGCCCTTTGAAATGGATTGGCCGGCCTTCTTTGTTTCTCAGCTTGCTGTGGTACCTACATGGTAGGATTCATCTATTTTTGTGTTTGAACCACTACACTTGCAGCTTGAAACATAAATGTTTGGTTGATTGTGATCACTAGGTGTACTCATGCATGTCAAGCGGGCCACATGGTTGCACAAGCTTTCTTATGTGGTAGTATCGGCTTCACTGACTTCTAGTTATATATTGGCACATTTTATAGTATGATCTATCAAACTTTTCTTTGGTACCCCCCCCCCCCCCCCCCCCCCATAGAAAAGTATAAGGATCCCGGCGTAGATTAAAGGTATAGATCAGAAGGTACCCTTCAATAAAGAATGATAATGTAATCTTTTGTAATCAAATTAGACTACTCAATATTTTTGATCTGCAGGCTAATATGATCATAGCTTTATTAAATAACTTTAAGATTCGTGCAAACTTTTAAGGGGAGGTGTACCGAAGCAAGACTCATTTCCTAGAACTTGGAAAGTAACTTGACTCACAACAAGACGGCTCCTGCTAATTAATCCTTACCGACACAAACTTGCATTTATGCCTACATGCATCTCCTCCAAGTTTATGCGGGGCTGGTTGGGCGGTTGCTGGGGCCATTTACCGTTCTCACGTCACTGGTGTTGCTTGCTCCATGGGAGGTTTCACTTGCGCTGTTGCGCATGGTCCACCGTTGAGCTATACATGTTCATACTCTATTTGCTATGGTTTCCTGTTGATTCAGTTGTATGTTTGTAAAATTATGATGTGCCTCACTGAATCGATTTGTTATTTGAGGAAGACGTTGGGTCTGTCGCTACCGATTGCACGAATGGGATCGTGGTGGTGTGTGATGTGGGCTTTGTCCTCCCGGAAGGTCAAAACACACTGTTGTGGCAACAAATTTGGTTTGCTTTTTTAGTTTGGACAGATCCTTTTATGTGTGTTAAAAAATAGGGGGAGGAGGATGTTGTAGAAGTACAGGAGCCGCAAGGGTGACAGTAAGGACCTGAAGGCTTCTTGCTCTTTCTCCACATTGACCTGAAGCATGTGTTGGGGCGCATCTGTGTATGCAGCTTGTGAGTCCTTTGTTTCAAGGAAGTATGGGAGTTGGTTGGAGATATTGTGGAAGTGTGGTCTGTTTAGTCAGTCTTAGTTTTTTTGAATGTTAATAGTATTTTTTTAACGTTAACAATATGGAAATGCCCTCTGGTAGTCACAAGATTATTTTTCAACACTGTTATCATGAGTCGACCGCGATGGCTCATGAGCTAGCTCATTTTTGAAGGGATAAGCCACCAGGAGTGCGGCTAGATGTCTTTTTATTTTTTTGCGAGTGAAAAATTTGTATTACTGAACCACCAACAGATTACAATCAGCAGAGGCTAGCTCAACTGCAATAGAGGGACCAGAGCCGATCCAAGTCATGGTTCTACCCTCAACACAAGCGAAATTTGCTAGACTATCGCTAACCTTATTTTGTGAGCGGCTAATATAAGTAATACAATTTTCTCAAAAAGACAAGAGATATCTAATCTCTTTAACTAAAGAAGCATAAATCGATCTATCGTGGTCTCGACCTTGGATCATCTTAACTGCAACTGATGAGTCCAGCTCAATAATAACCGGAAGAAGATCACTCCTCTGGATTGCCAATGATAATTGTTAGAATAAATCCGAGGCACTTCATCGATCTACCGAGGACCAAGCAATCATACGAGGCAGGACATCGAGATTTGTTAACGAGGTTTACCGATATGGCTACATCCCCGGGGCATGACTACGAGCGCTCCTCCCCATGACACCGTCACAATACCGCACCTTGGCCGCCCGGGCGCCGGCACACGCCGCCGGCTCCCCCCGCGTGCCCGTGCTATTATGTTGGCATAGGTTACATCGTGTGTCTAGCCCCGCTATATATGAGAGGCCTAGGATACAAGTGTCCTATTAGGACACAACTCCTACCCTGTCTACACACAATCCAAAACCAAGTCCAACTATAACCTACCTTGTACAATAATATTCGACACAATTCTAACAAACTCCACCTTGCCGAATATTCTTCACCACCTTGAATTCATCCATGCGTCGAATCTCCATGTACATTGGACTTGAGATACGCCGTGAGCACCGCTGCTACTCCCAGACTTCATGTGACTCCACCTGCAACTGTAGTCCCTTCTCGTCTTGTTCACAGTTAACACTCGAGCAAAATTAAATTCCTCAATACTCTACTTTGTGCTCCCAACTTTCAGAGAATCCGCTCAACGCCATCACACACCGACCACTGTCTGCATGAAAATGAACAACTCACATATTGGATGCCACATATAAGAGTTACCTGAACTCAACGTCACCGCTCTTTCTTGACTGCTTCTCTGAAACTTGAAGGAATTTCACCGTTGCCCTGTGTCGCCCTGAGACAAATTCGCAGCTGTTGCACCCTTCTTCCGGATAGTCTCTGGCATGTCCCACAGCTATAGCACTCCGCCTCCTTCTGTATTTATCATCCGCACTTTGCCATGTGCACTGAACACCACAGAATATACGGCCATGTACTCTCTCAGCCTTTGACAATTTCAGACTTTCCGCCACTTTCTCAGATTCTTTCATGGTCAACTCCTGTCCATCAACCGGCACCGATAGACCCAGTCACCAACTTGAATCTGGTACTCGCCAACACTGCTTCAGCACCCTCTCCACACTTTGTCTGACAACATGTCTGACCACCAGTGCCTTGGCCTGCCGCAGTGTCCCATGCTTACCGCACGCCTCGCCGCTATCACCGCGTCGAGCCTCTGCTGTCCTGGTCGCGTCTCCCGGGTCGCGAACCCACACCACTCAACCCCCACCGCAGAGAACTACCGATCATCACCGATCGATGCCAAGTATCATGTCTCCATCAGACCATTGGGCCCCAGTCCGACCCGCGTGTCTCTCGCTATCCCGCTGAAATAGGCTTCGACTCTCCATGCATTTATGCCGTAGCCCCTCCATCAGCACAGAGTGTAGTCATCCATCAGACTCCAGCTCCACCTTCAACATGACTCCATGTAGCTGGCCCGCGGCTCATCGACTTCAAGTTCTCATGTGCACCTTCTTGAATCAACCCCGCGCCATAGTCTGTCGAAGCCGCACAAGCCCTCAGACTTGCACCACGTGTTTCCACGCCACAGAAGTTGGCCACCATCAGCATCACGCTCCTATGTCGTCGTCGCTGAAATCACCGCCGTCTTCTGCTTTGACCGACATCCACGTTGATCCGTCAGACAGTCCAGTCCGACCCAGCCGAAACTATCCGACTGCAACCATGCTCCACCCTGTGTCCTGTCCGTCTGCACATCTCCGTGCATTGCTTTGACGCCCTGTGTATGCATGATCCTTTGTGACACACTTTAGGCTCCTCTGAACCTTATGTGTCCGTCCTTGCCACACACACTCCAAGCACTTCATGCAAACTTGACCCACCAGAAAAATCTCCAAGCAAACTTGATCCACGGATACTTTCTGCATAATTTTTCTTCTCGCCATTTGCTAGTAACTTATGTGTACGCGTAGACTTTTGTGCAGAACTTGTCCCCCTGATAGCCCTCCGTGTATCTTAGCATAACAAGACCAAACATGATCCACACCAATGCTCCTGTACACCATGCATGTATGTGGGACTTGCTCTTCCTTTTTTTTTCCTTAACAAATCCAACGTGCATGCACAGCACCGCACGGCTCCTTTGCCTCTGCGCAGAGCAACGCCCCGAGTCTGTGCCTCCTTGCTACGGCCTGCCTTGAGCCAGCCAGCCGCGTGCCCTGCGCCTAGCGGGCCTACCGCTTGGGCCGCCTTGCACGCCAGCACTCGTGCGAGGGCCTCCAGGTTCCACGCACGCTGATCAGCCAGCGTTCCCGTGCCGCTTTCGCCAAGGACTCCTGCTGCTACACGTTGCCATGTCGACTGTTTCCGTTTGCTTCAATTCCGTTAAAAAACCACCGCTCTCTTTGATTGCATCCGATTGATTTTGTTGACCACAACGCAGTCCTCCAATGAATCGGCAGCGACTTGTCTTGACTGTCCTGCTGTCTACTTGACCAATCTGCTATCAAACACCGAGCCGTCAATTCCGTTGCTTTCGCTGTTCACACAACTCGCAGCCGCAACCACCTTCGACCTTCCTCTAGATCAGACCCGTAACCTCCGAATAACCTAGCTCATGATACCACTTGTTAGAATAAATCCGAGGCACTTCGTCGATCTACCGAGGACCAAGCAATCACACAAGGCACGACACCGAGATTTGTTAATAAGGTTCACCGATATTGCTACATCTCCGGGGCATGACTACGGGCGCTCCTTCCCATAGCACCGTCACAATACTGCACCCTAGCCGCCCGGGCGCCGGCACACGCCACCGGCTCCCCCCGCGTGCCCGTGCTATTATGTTGGCGTAGGTTACATTGTGTGTCTAGCCCCGCTATATATGAGAGACCTAGGATACAAGTGTCCTAGGACACAACTCCTACCCTGTCTACACACAATCCAAAACCAAGTCCAACTATAACCTACCACAATAATATTCGACACAATTCTAACAATAATCCTTCCATGCAGGCACACAACTCTTCCTCTAGTGCTTCACGACACGAGAATAACTTCCTGCGAGCAGAAAAGATGATTCTACCTTCAGAGTCTCGCAGTACCATACCTGCTCCTGCACTATCCACAGCATATGATCCATCTGAATTTGGTTTGTGATCCAACCAGACAGTGGGGGAGCCCAAGGAGGCGAGGGTTCCACATTCTGATTCGGTCTTTTGTGTAGCAAATGATCATAAGAAATAACCGTTTTTCCTTTCAGTGGGTCACAATTTGAATTCACCTTAATAGCAACTAACGACTCAAGATAACTGACGAGGAATTTCTTGGAAACTTTAAGTGGGGGTGGCTTCTTTAGACGAACTATCTCATTCCGAATGAACCAACAACGCCATAGAGTCATGAGCAGCCTGCTTCTCTCAATCTCAGATAGGGGTTCCAATATATGAAATAGCCATTCCTTCCCAGTATGCTTGACCTGATCCACAGCCGGAAGGTGCCATACTTCCGACATGCACTTCCAGAGTTCACGGCCTCTTGGGCATCTGCAGAAGGGATGAAAGTTATCCTCGGGTTCTAGACCACATGCTGGACACATACTAGTAGTCTCGAGTGTTCGTTTGCGGCTAGATGTCTCTCTGACTTCAATTCATTTTTTATTGATTGATGCTGTAACTATTATGTAAATTAATAAATATAGTCATGATGGCTTTCCAACAGGTCTAGTGGAGGATGGGCTCCACGGTCGCCGGTATTCAACTATTGTATTTATGTTTCTAATAAATTCAAAAACAGATTGTGCATACGCATATATGTGCATACTGTATAAATATGAATTTTTATAATAATACACTTTCATATGTGGCATACAAAAAAGGCAAATGCCTATATCAAAATTGGAAGATTTTGTTGTTGTTCCAAGACCTTTTGTTAGCTTACCAATCACGATATTATTTGAAACACAATTTTACTGATCCCTAGTGAACACGTACATATTTTTTAACAAAACTTTGAAATATAATTACTTTGCACTGTGATGGCCTTTTTCCTATATAGAGTAGAAAAGAAATGTGAAAGCCCGTACCTGGCATGGTGGGCTCGGCCCATGTTAAATTTGCAGCGAAACCATTGCCCTTTCCCTGTGATACATTTGGCGGCGCCACCCTAAAATCCGAGCATTTTGATAAAATAGCACGTCTTTCCTCGTACCTTGATAAAATAGGACACTTTTCTTTTTGTTTGATTAAATGGCACACTTTTTCTCCATGGATAAAATGGCACAAACTGACTTCTTTTCCTCAGATTTCTGGTATGGACCTACGCTTCATAATATTTTGGACAAATTTTCCCTTTGGTCTTTTCTCCCCGATCAACAGGTTCGATCGAAAGTTCGAAACAGACAAAGGAATGCGACGCAAGCGCGGCAGAGAGGTAGACGGCCGCCGCCTCGCCGGCTTCCTCCCACACGCGCCGCGAATTCCATCGCCATTGCCTCGCCGTGCCTCTGCACCGACGTGCTGCCGTCATCACCCGTTGCTTCATCCCGCTTCTTCTCGTCTCCCGTCGCTCCACCGGTTCTGCCGCCGCCGCCTCATCTTGCCGTGAGTCTCCCATCTTCTCTCTTGATCTCTCTTTCTCTCCCTTATCTCTATATATCTCTCTTCCTCTAATCTGATCTCACATGTGGAATCAGGAAGCCGAGTCATCCAGGAACCTTGGATCATGGAAATTTTTGTGGAGGACAGCCAGTGTGTTGGCTTCACGACAGTAATTTTTTTAGCTCCCGTTCAGTTCCAGAAGGGTTAGCCATAAACTCTATGAATTGTTAACGTCACTTTTTTGATGAATAGTTAACCTAACCATTGTTTGTGTTTTAAAAATCTGTGTAATTTTGTAGGGAAGCAGGTGCAGAGTCGCGCATTGTCATTTATAAATTAACTGTTATAGTTCTCCAATTTCTCGCAAAGCTTGATGATGGCAGCGAGCGTCAAGTTGCCGAGCATGATATTGAGTTTGAGGTTAACATGAAACATTTTACGGTTGAAAAAATGGTAGAACTCATTCGGTCCAAAATTGTTTGGGGAAGTAGGCAAGAGGTCCATATTTTGTGCAAGACAATCACTTTGAATCGGTTGGGAGGATTGATAATTATTGGAAGCTGCTAACAGCTTTTCTTGAGAGATGGGAAGAAAAAGATTTGCTAGTGTAAGAAGTGTAAGCAATTGGGACATAGGCAAGCTGGTTGTCCGACTAATGGAGTGAAGAAAAGGCAATTTCTATTGATTCACATTTGCTCTACTGTTTGTTTGTAACATTGGTTGAATTTGTTGACAGGAACCCAAAATCTAGAAAGATGAAGCAAAACACCGAAATTGATGTTGAATGTACAATGCCAGGAGATGTCCTGCAAGCCAGCCCTCTGTCCTGTCACAAGGAGGTAAATATTAACGCTTTTCTTCAACTTCTCTAGTGGACATGAAATAATTTTTCTCAAACAATGCATATTGTGTGGTCAATCATTTCTTGGTAGCCCTCTTAAAGGTATGTCTTCATTGGCTGTCCCACAAGCCAGCCCTCGCCATTGAAAAGAAAAAAAAAATTACCTCCTAGTTCAAGGGCGAGGGCACGCACGCCCTCGATCTCGCTGCACACCGCCTCCCTTAACCAGAGTCCCACCAAAACCTAGCATCATCACACACGCCCTCGATCTCGCCGCACACCGCCCTCCCTAACCACCGACTCACACACCTCCCTCAACCTACCGACGCCATCCAATGCAGCCCGCTCCTCACGCGGGGCTGTGTCCGTCCGCTGAAAGGTCCAGACGCAGTTTCTTCCGCAAACCAGAGACAAACTAGGAGGCTTTGCTGGTGTCTCGACCGTCGCCACGCTCGCATCTGACCGCCCTGGCCCACCCAAACCCCCTCCCTTGCCTCCACGCCATTCCACCCGAAACGGTTCAGTGCCGCATTCATGCCCGGCCAGAGCGGACGTGACCTCTTACTGGCACTGGCATTGAAGCGACGCGCCGGCCGAGACAGCGCTGCCTGCGCTGCTTCCCGGTGCACGCGACTGCGACACCATGGCCATTCGTTCGACGCCCACATTAATGACACACAATTTTCGAGGTACATACTCCGGCACCACCTGTCTGTCCCTGTGCCGCCCACCATTGCCATTCACCCGCCATATAAATTGCAATCCCGGCCATAGCCGCATTCATTTTCCTTCGATCACTTTCTCCTCTTCCGCACCACTCCCACACCATGACCTCCTCGTGCTTCGCAAATTGGGTAAAAGTGCAATCCGATAGCCGCAGAAGTAGGAACAATAGCACTAGAGATAATATTTGTTTCCGTAAATGAAAGAACCAGAAACAGGCTCATGAATACCATCAATATCTACTGGAGGGGCAGCGATGAAGGCAATAATAAATACAGAAGTTGCGGTCAATAAGGTAGGGATCATGAAATCACCAAACCATTCGATGTCAAGACGATTTCCAATGCTAGTCATCCAGTTGCAGAAACGACCCCACGGGCTTGTACTTTCACGTCTCTCTAAAATTGCAGTCATGGTAAGATCTTGGTTTATTCAAAATGCAAAGACTCCCAAGCTTAGTCATGGTAAGATCTTGGTTTATTCAAAATGCAAAGACTCCCAAGCACACGTATTAACTAGAATATAGATAACAGAAGGCTTGTTATTTAACAGTATAACATAGAATATAGTCCCTTCGTTCCTAAATATAAGTCTTTTTAGAGATCTCAATGCGAACTACATACGGAGGAAAATGAGTGAATCTACACTCAAGATATGTCTATATAGTCTTTTTAGAGATTTCAATGCGGACTGCATACGGAGCAAAATGAGCGAATCGACACTCTAAAATATGTCTAAAAACACTTATATTTAGGAACAGAGGGAATATATACCAATGTCAACCAAGTCAGCCCAAAGATTGGCTATCCATATAACTAAATTAACCAAAGCTCTTTGGTATGAACTGTCGCCAGAGCAGAAGGAGATGGCTGAAATTGTTGCCGGCTGTCAGGGCGGCAGGCAGGCGGTGGTTGACGACGTCTCAATAGAGGACACGGTCGAGGACGAGCCGACGCCACCCTCGCCGGTGCATTGCGCCGTGACCAGCGGCAAGGTCCGTTCCCATTACATGGACATGGTGCGGGAGGAGTGACCTACAACCTCCAGCTACTCTAGGAGCACCAGTAGGTGGAGGAGCATGTCAACGCCGGCAGGGAGGTCGCGCCTGACGCAGATGTGGTGGAGCATTCGACACTGCTCGAGTCCTGCCACTTCACCCATTGGCGGTACCGCCAGCATCAGGCGGAACTAGAGGTCACCAACAATGAGTTCGACGAGGCGGGAGACGAGGTGTGGGGCAAGACCGACGACGAGGAGGACATCACCAGCTCCGGCGAGGCCGCGCCCCGCTGTCATGACCATGAAGTCGGCACGTCTGCGGGCGTCGCCGACAGTGAGGAAGAGTAGTTCATGGTAGGTCGTCTCCACTCGAGTGCCAAGAAGGCCATCGCTACTTCTGGTTTATAATAACTTGCGGTTTATATCAAAATCCATCCGGTTTACACGAATGTAAACTGGTTGGTACAAAATGTTGTTGAAATGTATGCAGGCAATGTTGGATGGTGGCCTCCGGCATTAGTGCCCCCCCCCCCCCTCCTGCGTCTGCGGATGGATGCAGGAGGAAATTTGCGGGTTGGTGGTGAAGATACCCTTAAGCTTGTGGATTATCAAGCTGTTACTTTCTCATAGTATTTTAGGTACAAACGTTGGTGTTGTTTTGCTTAGTTTGGAAGCATGAACATTATCATGTATGTATTACTCCAAAAGTGTCATTCTTTGCAGTAATATCTGCACTCGGCAACTTTTCTTTGCACGCTGTACATTTCAGCTTACTAGTTTTCATATGTCGAATGGTCTGTTAGGTTGCATTGTCACAAGAGTTGGCAAACATTTTTTTAGTAATCTGGTTTATGTTAATTTACCTTGACACACCAAGTTCTTGTTGAATAAAAATGCAATTGGTGGCCAATTTTTTTTTGCGTGAATAACTGAATAAATGGAAAGTCCCAGCAAAGTACATTACCCTCATTAAGGACATGTACAATAATGTTGTGACAAGTGTTCGAACAAGTGATGTCGACACTGATGACTTCCCGATTAAGATAGGACTGCATCAGGAGTTAGCTTTGAGCCCTTATCTTTTTGCATTGGTGATGGATGAGGTCACAATGGATATACATGGAGATATCCCATGGTGTATGCTCTTTGCGGATGATGTGGTGCTAGTTGACGACAGTCAGACGGGGGTAAATAGGAAGTTAGAGTTATGGAGACAAATCTTGGAATCGAAAGGGTTTAGGCTTAGTAGAACTAAAACCGAGTACATGATGTGCGGTTTCAGTACTACTAGGTGTGAGGAGGAGGAGGTTAGCCTTGATGGCCAGGTGGTACCTCAGAAGGACACCTTTCGGTATTTGGGGTCAATGCTGCAGGAGGATGGGGGTATTGATAAAGATGTGAACTATCGAATCAAGGCCGAATGGATGAAGTGGCGCCAAGCTTCTGTCATTCTCTGTGACAAGAGATTGCAACAAAAGCTAAAAGGCAAGTTCTACAGGACGGCGGTTCGACCCGCAATGTTGTATGGCGCTGAGTGTTGGCCGACTAAAAGGCGACATGTTCAATAGTTAGGTGTGGCGGAGATGCGTATGTTGAGATGGATGTGTGGCCACACGAGGAAGGATCGAGTCCAGAATGATGATATACGAGATAGAGTTGGGGTAGCACCAATTGAAGAGAAGCTTGTCCAACATCGTCTGAGATGGTTTGGGCATATTCAGCGCAGGCCTCCAGAATCTCCAGTGCATAGCGGACGACTAAAGCGTGCGGAGAATGTCAAGAGATTGCGGGGTAGACTGAATTTGACATGGGAGGAGTCCGTTAAGAAGACCTGAAGGATTGGAGTATCACCAAAGAGCTAGCTATGGACAGGGGTGCGTGGAAGCTTGCTATCCATGTGCAGAGCAATGAGTTGGTTGCGAGATCTTATGGGTTTCACCTCTAGCCTACCCCAACTTATTTGGTAATAAAGGCTTTGTTGTTGTTGTTGTTGTTGTTGTTGTTGTTGTTGTTGTTGTTGTTGTTGTTGTTGTTGTTGTTGAATAACTGAATAAATGCATCACGCCTCTTCGGTTTAAGTACTCCCTTCGTCACAGTTTACTCGGTGTGGTTTGATTCTCATGCATTTCCACCACCGGAGGGATTTTACTCGTGTTTGGTTAATAAATTAGGGCGTGGTAACGACAATCAAGCTCCCAATTTTCTGACATATATTTTCCTTCGTAGGTGTGTACGCGGGATGGAAAAGCTCCATGCATAGTGCGAACACATTTACTTTTGGTAGGTGTGAACACATTTGGCACTCTGCATGCTCCTCTCGTTCCTTTTGACTCCTCTTCTTGCCGGCTATTCTTCTTCTTATTCTTTCATCTAAGCAACGGATGAAGCACTCCATCCTGCTTAGAAGGAACATAAGCGATGGCTGAAGTTGAGGCGGGTGGAGAGGTTTTGGTGGTGGAGGACAAGATCATGGCGGATTCAGATGGAGAGGCCGTCGTGGTTGAGGTGGAGAGCAAAACCAAACACCCTTTGGATGTTGTGGAAGGTGATCAATCATGGTTGATGATGAGGAGTTCACTGAGAGTCGTCGCGCACGCCTCCAAGTGATGTCGGCGGATTACGATCATCGCAAAGCATGCGTCAACGAGTTGTTCGCCAAGCTTGAAGACATCTGCACCAAGCGATCCGAGGCCTTCGCACCGATCGACATTCAGCAACCGACGTGTGTGGCATGCATACATCAGTGGGTGTGCATCAAGTGCGGTGTCCATGGTGACCGTACAATTTTTCTTTGCATGAGATGCAGGCTGCCAGTGGCAAAAGAGTTGCATTCTTGTGACGTGTGAGGCAACCACATTCTTCCCTGCAATACTTGGTGCATAGATTGTCAACGGTTGCGGCGATGGACAAAACTGGGGTTTGTATTCTATGCGGTAGCAACCCCACCAAAATTTCAAAGGACGAATATAATGGCGTAGTCATGCCCGATAGTGAGGCAAATTAGTATGGAGGGTCAATGAACTTCTATCATCGAATTATGGGTCATCTATATTAGTTTGAGTTGAAATGAGCATCAATGAAAGTTTGAGTTGAATGCATTATCTATGTAAGTTTGAGTTGAATGCATTATCTATGTAAGTTTGAGTTTAACTGGATCATCTACTCTTATATAAGTTGGAGTTGAACTGAGCATCAATGTAAAGTTTATTTGTAGTGGAACTTAAGTTGAATTCAATTGTATCATCTATAAAAGTTTTCATGTTAAGTTGAATTCAATTGTATCATCTACATAGATTCTCAAAATATGAAAACTTTTATAAATTATCCAATTGAAACTTAAATTATCCACCACAAACAAATTTTACATTGCTGCTCACTTCGACTCGAACTTATATAAGAGTAAACGATCCACTTAAACTCAAACTTACATAGCTAATGCATTCAACTCAAACTTTTATCGATGCCCACTTCAACTCAAACTAACATAGATGATCCATAATTCGATAATATAAGTTCATCGACCCTGCATACTAATTCGCCTCGCTATTGGGCGCGACTACGCCGTTGTCACCGTTCTTTGAAAATCCGGTGCGGCTGCGAAAACATAGAATACAATACCCTACTTTATCCAACACCGCAACCGTTGCACAATCTTTGCACCAAGTATTGCAGGGATGAATATGGTTGCCTCACAAGCCGCAAGAACGCAAGAGAAAAATTGTACGATTGCCATGGAAACCACACTTGCTGCACACCCACGGATGTATGCATACCACACACATCAATTGCTGAACATCAATCAGTGCGGAGGGCTCAAATTTCTTGGTGCGGATGGCTTCAAGCTTGGTGAGCAACTTGTTGGCACGTGCCTTGCGATGATCGTAATCCGCCAACATCACTTGGACGCATGTGCGGTGACTCTTAGTGAACTCCTCATCATTAGTCATGACTTGATCACCTTCCACAACATCCAAGGGGTGTCTGGTTTGGCTTGACACCTCCACCACGGCGGCCTCTCCATCTGAATCCGCCATGATCTGTTCCTCCACCACCACAGTCTCCACCCTCCTCACCTCAGCCCTAGCTTCAGTTACTTCTGTGTATGATAGAGTGCTTCATTCGTTCCTTTATATAGAAGAAGAAGAATAGCCGGCAAGAAGAGGAGTCATACGGAACGAGTGGAGCATGTAGATTGCCAAACGTGTGTTGGGGAACAAATCATGAAAATAAAAAAAAACTATGAACTCCCAAGATCTATCTAGGAGAAGCATAGCAACAAGAGAGGAGAGTGTGTCTACGTACACTCATAGACCGAAAGCGGAATCATATATAACGCGGTTGATGTAGTCGTACTCTTCGCGATCCAATCACGATCCCGTCAATCTAGTGCCGAACGGGGACGGCGCCTCCATGTTTAGCACACGTGCGGCTCGATGACATCTCCTCCTCCTTTATCCAGCAAGAGAAGGAAGAGAAGTAGATGGGATCACTGTTGGAAATATGCCCTAGAGGCAATAATAAAATGGTTATTATTATATTTCCTTGTTCATGGTAATTGTCTATTGTTCATGCTATAATTGTGTTATCCGGAAATCGTAATACATGTGTGAATACATAGACCACAACATGTCCCTAGTGAGCCTCTAGTTGACTAGCTCGTTGATCAATAGATGGTTACAGTTTCCTGACCATGGACATTGGATGTCATTGATAACGGGATCACATCAATAGGAGAATGATGTGATGGACAAGACCCAATCCTAAGCATAGCACAAGATCGTGTAGTTCGTCTGCTAAAGCTTTTCTAATGTCAAGTATCATTTTCTTAGACCATGAGATTTTGCAACTCCCGGATACCGTAGGAATGCTTTGGGTGTGCCAAACGTCACAACATAACTGGGTGGCTATAAAGGCACACTACGGGTATCTCCGAAAGTGTCTGTTGAGTTGGCACGAATCAAGACTGGGATTTGTCACTCCATGTGACGGAGAGGTATCTCTAGGCCCACTCGGTAAGACATCATCATAAGGAGCTCAATGTGACCAAGGAGTTGATCACGGAATGATGTGTTACGGAACGAGTAAAGAGACTTGCCGGTAACGAGATTGAACAAGGTATAGGGATACCGACGATCGAATCTCGGGCAAGTATCATACCGGTAGACAAAGGGAATTGTGTACGGGATTGATTGAATCCCCGACATCGTGGTTCATCTGATGAGATCATCGTGGAACATGTGGGAGCCAACATGGGTATACAGATCCCGTTGTTGGTTATTGGCCGGAGAGATGTCTTGGTCATGTCTACATGGTTCCCGAACCCGTAGGGTCTACACACTTAAGGTTCGGTGACGTTAGAGTTGTTATGGGAAATAGTATGTGGTTACCGAATGTTGTTCGGAGTCCCGGATGAGATCCCGGACATCACGAGGAGTTCCGGAATGGTCCGAAGGTGAAGATTTATATATGGGAAGTCATCATACGGTCACCGGAAGTATTCGGGGGTTTGCTGGTATTGTACCGGGACCACCGATGGGTTTCCGGGGGTCCACCGGGAGGGTCCACCTGCCCCGAGGGACCCTATGGGCTGTATGTGGAAGGGAACCAGCCCCTAAGTGGGCTGGGCGCCATCCCCCCTAGGGCCCATGCGCCTAGGGTTGGGGGGACCCTAAAGGGGGCGCCCCCTTGGCTTGGGGGGCAAGCCCCCTCCCCTTGGCCGCCGCCACCCCTCTAGATCTCATCTAGAGGGGCCGGCCCCCTTACCCCTTTCCCGTAAAAATAGTGGGGGGTGGGAGGGCAGCCGCACCACAGCCCTGGCGCAGCCCTCCCCCTCTCCAACACCTCCTCCTCCTTCCGCGGTGCTTGGCGAAGCCCTGCTGGAGTACCACGCTGCTCCACCACCACCATGCCATCGTGCTGCTGCTGGAGTTGTCTTCCCCAACGTCTCCCTCCTCCTTTCTGGATCAAGGAGCGGGAGACGTCACCGGGCTGCACGTGTGTTGAACGCGGAGGCGCTGTTGTTCGGCGCTTAGATCGGAATCAACCGCGATCTGAATCGCTGCGAGTACGACTCCTTCATCCACGTTCTTGTAACGCTTCCGCATCGCGATCTTCAAGGGTATGAAGATGCACTCCCCTCTCTCTCGTTGCTAGTCTCCCCATAGATTGATCTTGGTGATGCGTAGAAATTTTTTAATTTCTGCTACGATCCCCAACAGTGGCATCATGAGCTAGGTCTATGCGTAGTTTCTATGCATGAGTAGAACACAAGTTGTTGTGGGCATCGATTTTGTCAATTTACTTGCCGTTACTAGTCCTATCTTGATTCGGCGGTATCGTGGGATGAAGCGGCCCGGACCGACCTTACACATACGCTTACGTGAGACAGGTTCCACCGACTGACATGCACTAGTTGCATAAGGTGGCTAGCGGGTGTCTGTCTCTCCCACTTTAGTCGGATCGGATTCGATGAAAAGGGTCCTTGTGAAGGGTAAATAGAAATTGGCATATCATGTTGTCGTTTTTGGCGTAGGTAAGAAACGTTCTTGCTAGAAACCTATAGCAGCCACGTAAAAACTTGCAACAACAATTAGAGGACGTCTAACTTGTTCTTGCAGCATATGCCGTATGATGTGATATGGACAAAAGGATGTGTTGAATGATATATGTGATGTATGAGATTGATCATGTTCTTGTAATGGGAATCACGACTTGCATGTCGATGAGTATGACAACCGGCAGGAGCCATAGGAGTTGTCTTAATTTATTGTATGACCTGCGTGTCACTGAAAACGCCATGTAATTACTTTGCTTTATTGCTAATCGTTAGCCATAGTAGTAGAAGTAACAGTTGGCGAGACAACTTCATGAAGACATGATGATGGAGATCATGATGATGGAGATCATGGTGTCATGCCGATGACGATGATGATCATGGCGCCCCGAAGATGGAGATCAAAAGGAGCAAAATGATATTGGCCATATCATGTCACTATTTGATTGCATGTGATGTTTATCATGTTTTTACATCTTATTTGCTTATAACGACGGTAGCTTAAATTAGATGATCCCTCGCAATAATTTCAAGAAAGTGTTCCCCCTAACTGTGCACCGTTGCGAAGGTTCGTTGTTTCGAAGCACCACGTGATGATCGGGTGTGATAGATTCTAACGTTCGAATACAACGGGTGTAAGCCAGATTTACACATGCAAAACACTTAGGTTGACTTGACGAGCCTAGCATGTACAGACATGGCCTCGGAACACGAGAGACCGAAAGGTCGAACATGAGTCGTATTGTAGAGACGATCAACATGAATATGTTCACCGATGATGACTAGTCCGTCTCACGTGATGATCGGACACGGCCTAGTTGACTCGGATCATGTATCACTTAGATGACTAGAGGGATGTCTATCTGAGTGGGAGTTCATTAAATAATTTGATTAGATGAACTTAATTATCATGAACATAGTCTAAAAATCTTTGCAATATGTCTTGTAGATCAAATGGCCCACGCTAATGTTGCCCTCAACTTCAACGCGTTCCTAGTGAAAACCAAGCTGAAAGACGATGGTAGCAACTATACGGACTGGGTCCGTAACTTCAGGATCATCCTCATAGCTGCCAAGAAAGTATGTCCTTGATGCACCGCTAGGTGAAGCACCTGTTTTCCCAGCAACTCAAGACGTTATGAACGCCTGGCAGTCGCGTAGTGATGATTACTCCCTGGTTTAGTGCGGCATGCTTTACAGCTTAGAATTGGGGCTCCAAAAGCGTTTTGAGTAGCACAGAGCATATGAGATGTTCCAAGAGCTGAAAATGGTTTTCCAAGCTCATGCCCGAGTCGAGAGATATGAAGTCTCCGACAAGTTCTACAGTTATAAGACGAAGGAGAATAGTTCTGTCAGCGAGCACATACTCAAAATGTCTGGGTTGCACAACCGCTTGTCTCAGCTGGGAGTTAATCTCCTGGATGACGCGGTCATTGTCAGAATCCTTCAGTCGCTTCCACCTAGCTACAAGACTTTGTGATGAAGTTCAATATGCAGGGGATGAAGAAAACCATTCCTGAGGTATATTCAATGCTGAAATCAGCAAAGGTGGAGATCAAAAAGGAACATGAAGTGTTGATGGTCAATAAAACCACTAGTTTCAAGAAAGGCAAGGGTAAGAAGAACTTCAAGAAGGACGGAAAGGGAGTTGCCGCGCCCGGTAAGCCAGTTGCCGGGAAGAAGCCAAAGCATGGACCCAAACCTGAGACTGAGTGCTTTTATTGCAAGGGAAACGGTCACTGGAAGCGGAACTGCCCCAAGTATTTAGCGGATAAGAAGGCCGGCAATACCAAAGGTATATATGATATACATGTTTGTTGGGGATCGTTGCAGAAATTAAAATTTTCTACGCATCACCAAGAACAATCTATGGAGTCTTCTAGCAACGAGAGGGAAAGGAGTGCATCTACATACCCTTGTAGATCGCGAGCGGAAGCGTTCAAGTGAACGGGGTTGATGGAGTCGTACTCGTCGTGATCCAAATCACCGATGACCGAGCGCCGAACGGACGGCACCTCCGCGTTCAACACACGTACGGTTGGGGAAGACGTCTCCTCCTTCTTGATCCAGCAAGGGGGAGGGAGAGGTTGATGGAGATCCAGCAGCACGGCGGCGTGGTGGTGGAAGCAGCGGGGATCTCGGCAGGGCTTCGCCAAGCTCAGCGAGAGGGAGAGGTGTCACGGGAGGGAGAGGGAGGCGCCAGGGGCTTGGGTGCGGCTGCCCTCCCTCCCCCCTCTTTATATAGGGGTCCAGGGGGGCGCCGGCCCCCAGAGATCCCATCTCAAGGGGGGGGCGGCGGCCAAGGGGGGGGGGACTTGCCCCCCAAGTCAAGTGGGGCGCCCCCACCCCTAGGGTTTCCAACCCTAGGCACAGGGGGAGGCCCAAGGGGGCCGCACCAGCCCACCAGGGGCTGGTTCCCCTCCCACTTCATCCCATGGGGCCCTCCGAGATAGGTGGCCCCACCCGGTGGACCCCCGGGACCCTTCCGGTGGTCCCAGTACAATACCGGTGACCCCCGAAACTTTCCCGGTGGCCGAAACTGGACTTCCTATATATAATTCTTCACCTCCAAACCATTCCGGAACTCCTCGTGACATCCAGGATCTCATCCAGGACTCCGAACAACTTTCGGGTTACCGCATACTAGTATCTCTACAACCCTAGCGTCACCGAACCTTAAGTGTGTAGACCCTACGGGTTCGGAAGACATGCAGACATGACCGAGACGACTCTCCGGTCAATAACCAACAGCGGGATCTGGATACCCATGTTGGCTCCCACATGTTCCACGATGATCTCATCGGATGAACCACGATGTCGAGGATTCAATCAATCCCGTATACAATTCCCTTTGTCAATCGGTACGTTACTTGCCCGAGATTCGATCGTCGGTATCCCAATACCTTGTTCAATCTCGTTACCGGCAAGTCACTTTACTCGTACCGTAATGCATGATCCCGTGACCAAACACTTGGTCACATTGAGCTCATTATGATGATGCATTACCGAGTGGGCCCTGAGATACCTCTCCGTCATACGGAGTGACAAATCCCAGTCTCGATTCGTGCCAACCCAACAGACACTTTCGGAGATACCTGTAGTGCACCTTTATAGCCACCCAGTTACGTTGTGACGTTTGGCACACCCAAAGAACTCCTATGGTATCCGGGAGTTGCACAATATCATGGTCTAAGGAAATGATACTTGACATTTGGAAAAGCTCTAGCAAACGAACTACACGATCTTGTGCTATGCTTAGGATTGGGTCTTGTCCATCACATCATTCTCCTAATGATGTGATCCCGTTATCAATGACATCCAATGTCCATAGTCAGGAAACCATGACTATCTGTTGATCAACGAGCTAGTCAACTAGAGGCTCACTAGGGACATGTTGTGGTCTATGTATTCACACATGTATTTCGATTTCCGGATAACACAATTATAGCATGAACAATAGACAATTATCATGAACAAGGAAATATAATAATAACTATTTTATTATTGCCTCTAGGGCATATTTCCAACAATGTTATTGATGTGTACCTTACCAGCACTCGTAGTAGCTCCTGGGTATTTGATACCGGTGCGCTTGCTCATATTTGTAACTCAAAACAGGAGCTGCGGAATAAGCGGAGACTGGCGAAGGATGAGGTGACGATGCACGTCGGGAATTGTTCCAAGGTCGAAGTGATCGCCGTCGGCACGCTACCTCTACATTTACCTACGGGATTAGTTTTAAACCTCAATAATAGTTATTTAGTGCCAGCTTTGAGCATGAACATTGTATCTGGATCTCGCTGAATGCGAGATGGATACTCATTTAAATCTGAGAATAATGGTTGTTCTATTTATATGAGAGATATGTTTTATGGTTATGCCCCGCTGGTCAGTGGTTTATTCTTATTGAATCTCGAACGTGATGTTACACATATTCATAGTATGAATGCCAAAAGATGTAAGGTCGATAATGATAGTCCCACATACTTGTGGCACTGCCGCCTTGGTCACATTGGTGTCAAACGCATGAAGAAACTCCATGCAGATGGACTTTTGGAGTCTCTTGATTATGAATCATTTGACTCGTGCGAACCATGCCTCATGGGCAAAATGACCAAGACTCCGTTCTCCGAAACAATGGAGCGAGCAACCAACTTATTGGAAATCGTACATACTGATGTGTGCGGTCCAAGGAGCGTTGAGGCTCGCGGTGGTTATCGTTATGTTCTCACCGTCAATGATGACTTAAGTAGATATGGGTATGTCTACTTAATGAAACACAAGTCTGAGACCTTTGAAAAGTTCAAGGAATTTCAGAATGAGGTTGAGAATCAACGTGATAGGAAAATAAAGTTCTTACGATCAGATCGTGGAGGGGAATATTTGAGTCACGAATTTGGCATGCACTTAAGGAAATGTGGAATTGTTTCACAACTCACGCCGCCGGGAACACCTCAGCGTAATGGTGTGTCTGAACGTCGTAATCGCACTCTATTAGATATGGTGCGATCTATGATTTCTCTTACGGATCTACCGCTATCATTTTGGGGTTATGCTTTAGAGACTGCCGCATTCACTTTAATTAGGGCTCCGTCGAAATCCGTTGAGACGACACCGTATGAATTATGGTTAGGGAAGAAATCTAAGCTGTCATTTCTGAAAGTTTGGGGATGCGATGCTTATGTCAAGAAACTTCAACCTGAAAATCTCGAACCCAAGTCGGAAAAATGCGTCTTCATAGGATACCCTAAGGAAACTATTGGGTATACCTTCTACCTCAGATTCGAAGGCAAGATCGTTGTTGCCAAGAATGGATCCTTTCTAGAGAAAGAGTTTCTCTCGAAAGAAGTAAGTGGGAGGAAAGTAGAACTTGATGAAGTACTGCATCTTGAACCGGAAAGTAGCACAGCTCAAGAAAATGTTTCTGTGGTGCCTGCACCGACTAGAGAGGAAGTTGATGATGATGATCAAGGAACGTTGGATCAAGTTACTACTGAACTTCGTAGGTCCACAAGGACACGTTCCACACCAGAATGGTATGGCAACCCTGTCCTAGAAATAATATTGTTAGACAACGGTGAACCTTCGAACTATGAAGAAGCGATGGCGGGCCCAGATTCAGACAAATGCCTTGAAGCCATGAAATCCGAGATAGGATCCATGTATGAAAACAAAGTATGGACTTTGACAGACTTGCCGGATGATCGGCGAGCCATAGAAAATAAATGGATCTTTAAGAAGAAGATGGACGGGGATGGCAATGTGACCATCTATAAAGCTCGGCTTGTCGCTAAGGGTTATCGACAAGTTCAAGGGGTTGACTACGATGAGAACTTCTCACCCGTAGCGAAGCTGAAGTCCGTCCGAATCATGTTAGCAATTGCCGCATTCTATGATTATGAGATATGGCAAATGGACGTCAAAACGGCATTCCTTAATGGTTTCCTTAAGGAAGAATTGTATATGATGCAGTCGGAAGGTTTTGTCGATCCTAAGAATGTTGACAAGGTATGCAAGCTCCAACGCTCAATCTATGGGCTGGAGCAAGCATCTCGGAGTTGGAACATTCGCTTTGATGAGATGATCAAAGCGTTTGGGTTTACGCAGATTTATGGAGAAGCTTGTTTTTTCAAGTGAGTGGGAGCTGTGTAGCATTTCTCATATTATATGTGGATGACATACTATTGATGGGAAATGATAAGAATTCTGGGAAAGCATAAAGGCCTACTTGAATAAGTGTTTTTCAATGAAGGACCTTGGAGAAGCTGCTTATATATTAGGCATCAAGATCTATAGAGATAGATTGAGATGCCTCATTGGTCTTTCACAAAGCACATACCTTGACAAGATATTGAAGAAGTTCAATATGGATCAGTCAAAGAAGGGGTTCTTGCCTGTATTGCAAGGTGTGAGATTGAGCACGGCTCAATGCCTGACCACGGCAGAAGATAGAGAAAAGATGAGTGTCATCCCCTATACGTCGGCCATAGGGTCTATTATGTATGCCATGCTGTGTACCAGACCTGATGTGAACCTTGCCATAAGTTTGGTAGGAAGGTACCAAAGTAATCCCGGCATGGAACAATGGACAGCGGTCAAGAATATCCTGAAGTACCTGAAAAGGACTAAGTATATGTTTCTCGTTTATGGAGGTGACGAAGAGCTCGTCGTAAAGGGTTACGTCGATGCTAGCTTCGACACAGATCTGGATGACTCCATGTCACAAACCGGATACGTGTATATTTTGAATGGTGGGGCAGTCAGCTGGTGTAGTTGCAAGCAAAGCGTCGTGGCGGGATCTACATGTGAAGCGGAGTACATGGCAGCCTCGGAGGCAACACATGAAGCAATCTGGATGAAGGAGTTCATTACCGACCTAGGAGTTGTTCCCAATGCGTCGGGCCCGATGACTCTCTTCTGTGACAACACTGGAGCTATTGCCCTTGCCCAGGAGCCCAGGTTTCACAAGAAGACCAGGCATATCAAGCGTCGCTTCAAATCCATTCGGAAAATGTTCAAGATGGAGACATAGAGATTTGTAAAGTGCATACAGACCTGAATTTGTTCCCAATTTGTAAAGTACAGGATCCGTTGACTAAACCTCTTCCGCGAGCAAAACATGATCAATGATACGTCCATTTTGCATCATGCTTTTATATCGATATTTATTGCATTATGGGTTGTTATTACACGTTATGTCACAATACTTATGCCTATTCTCTCTTATTTTACAACGTTTGCATAAGGAGGGAGAATGCCGGCAGCTGGAATTCTGGGCTGGAAAAGGAGCAAATATTAGAGACCTATTCTGCACAACTCCAAAAGTCCTGAAACTCCACGAAAGTCATTTTTGGAAATAATAAGAAATACTGAGCGGAAGAAATACGTCAGGGGGCCACTACCTGCCCACGAGGGTGGGGGCGCGCCCTACCCCCAGGGCGCGCCCCCCTGCCTCGTGGGCCCCCTGTTGGCTCTCCGGTGGCCATCTTCTGCTATATGAAGTCTTTCATCGAGGAAAAAATCATAAGCAACCTTTCGGGACGGGACTCCGCCGCCATGAGGCGGAACCAATCCAGGGCTCCGGCAGAGCTGTTTTGCCGGGGACACATCCCTCCTGGAGGGGGAAATCATCGCCATCGTCATCACCAACGCTCCTCTCATCGGGAGAGGGCAATCTCCATCAACATCTTCACCAGCACCATCTCCTCTCAAAACCCTAGTTCATCTCTTGTATCCAATTCTTGTCTCCAAGTCCGGGATTGGTACTAGTAGGTTGCTAGTAGTGTTGATTACTCCTTGTAGTTGATGCTAGTTGGTTTATTTGGTGGAAGATCATATGTTCAGATCCTATATGCATATTAATAGCCCTCTGATTATGAACATGAATATGCTTTGTGAGTAGTTACGTTTGTTCCTGAGGACATGGGAGAAGTCTTGCTATTAGTAGTCATGTGAATTTGGTATTCGTTCGATATTTTGATGAGATTTATGTTGTCTATCCTCTAGTGGTGTTATGTGAACGTCGACTACATAACACTTCACCATTATTTGGGCCTAGAGGAAGGCATTGGGAATTATAAGTAGATGATGGGTTGCTAGGGTGCCAGAAGCTTAAACCCTAGTTTATGCGTTGCTTCGTAAGGGGCTAATTTGGATCCATATGTTTCATGCTATGGTTAGGTTTACCTTAATACTTTTGTTGTAGTTGCAGATGCTTGCAATAGAGGTTAATCATAAGTGGGATGCTTGTTCAAGTAAGAACAGCACCCAAGCACCGGTCCACCCACATATCAAATTATCAAAGTACCGAACGCGAATCATATGAACGTGATGAAAACTAGCTTGACGATAATTCCCATGTGTCCTTGGGAGTGCTTTTCTCTATATAAGAGTTTGTCCAGGCTTGTCCTTTGCTACAAAAAGGATTTGGCCACCTTGCTGCACTTTATTCACTTTTGTTACTTGTTGCTCGTTACAAATTATCCTATCACAAAACTATCTGTTACCACTTATTTCAGTACTTGCAGAGAATACCTTGCTGAAACCCGCTTATCATTTCCTTCTGCTCCTCGTTGGGTTCGACACTCTTACTTATCGAAAGGACTACGATAGATCCCCTATACTTGTGGGTCATCAAGACTCTTTTCTGGCGCCGTTGCCAGGGAGTGAAGCGCCTTTGGTAGGTGGAATTTGGTAAGGAAAAATTTATATAGTGTGCTGAAATTTACTGTCACTTGTTACTATGGAAAGTAATCCTCTGAGGGGCTTGTTCGGGGTATCTTCACCCCGACCAGTAGAGCAAAGAGTCGCTCCTCAACCTACTGAACCTACTGAAAATGAAAATTTTCCCTTTGAATTTCCTTCGGGTATGTTAGAAAAACTGCTAGCTAATCCTTTTGCAGGAGATGGAACAAAGCATCCTGATGAGCACCTAATCTATGTGGATGAAGTTTGTGGATTATTTAAGCTTGCAGGTATACCCGGTGATGTTATTAAGAAGAAGGTCTTCCCTTTATCTTTGAAGGGAGAGGCATCGACATGGTATAGGCTATGTGATGATACGGGGTCATGGAACTACAAAAGATTGAAATTGAAATTTCATCAGAAGTTTTATCCTACGCATCTTGTTCATCGTGATCGCAATTATATATATATAATTTTTGGCCTCGCGAAGGATAAAGCATCGCTCAAGCTTGGGGGAGGCTTAAATCAATGTTATATTCATGCCCCAATCATGAGCTCTCAAGATAAATAATTCTTCAAAGTTTTTATGCTCGACTTTCTGATAACAATCGCACCATGCTCGATACTTCTTGTGTTGGCTCTTTTATGATGAAGACTATTGAATTCAAATGGAATTTATTGGATAGAATTAAATGCAACTCTAAAGATTGGGATCTCGACGAAGGTAAGGAGTCAGGTATGACACCTAAGTTTGATTGTGTTAAATCTTTTATGGATACCGATGTTTTCCGTAAATTTAGCACTAAATATGGACTTGATTCTGAGATAGTAGCTTCTTTATGTGAATCCTTTGCTACTTATGTTGATCTCCCCAAGGAGAAGTGGTTTAAATATCATCCTCCCATAGAAGTAAGAGTAGCTGCACCTACTAAAGTTGAAGAAAAGACTATCACTTATAATGATCCTGTTGTTCCTACTTCTTATGTTGAGAAACCACCTTTCCCTGTTAGGATAAAGGATCATGCTAAAGCTTCAACTGTGGTTCGTAAAAGCAATATTAGAACTTATACACCTCCTGAGCAAGTTAAAGTTCAACCTAATATTGCTATTGTTAAAGATCTCTTGGCTGATAATATCGATGGGCATGTTATTTATTTCTGCGGTGAAACTGCTAGAATTGCTAAACCCTGTGCTAAAGATAAACATAGACCTGTGGTAGGCACGCCTGTTATTTCTGTTAAAATAGGAGATCATTGTTATCATGGCTTATGTGATATGGGTGCTAGTGCTAGTGCTATACCTCATGACTTATACAAAGAAATTATGCATGAAATTGCACCTGCTGAGATAGAAGGTATTGATGTTACCATCAAACTTGCTAATAGAGATACAATATCACCCATTGGAATTGTTAGAGATGTTGAAGTCTTGTGTGGGAAAACTAAATATCCTGCTGATTTTCTTGTTCTTGGTTCCCCACAAGATAGCTTTTGTCCCATTATATTTGGTAGACCCTTCTTGAACACAGTTAATGCTAGGATAGACTGCAAAAAGGATGTTGTTACTATTGGTCTAGGTGATATGTCTCATGAGTTTAATTTCTCTAAATTTAGTAGATAACACCGTGAAGAAGAATTGCCTAGTAAGGATGAAATTATTGGTCTTGCTTCTATTGCCGTACCTCCTAGTGATCCTTTAGAACAATATTCGCTAGACCATGAAAATGATATGTTTATGAATGAAAGAAGGGAAATAGATGAAGTATTCTTTAAACAGGAACCTATCCTGAAACACAATTTGCATGTTGAAATCCTAGGGGATCCTCCTCCACCCAAGGGTGATCCCGTGTTTGAGCTTAAACCGTTGCCTGATACTCTTAAATATGCTTATCTTGATGAGAAAAAGATATATCCTGTTATTATTAGTGCTAACCTTTCAGAGCATGAAGAAGAGAGATTATTGAAAACTCTGAAGAAGCACCGTGCTGCTATTGGATATACTCTTGATGATCTTAAGGACATTAGTCCCACTCTATGTCATCATAAAATAAATTTGGAAGAAGATGCCAAACCAGTTCGTGATCATCAACGACGGCTGAATCCTAAGATGAAAGAAGTGGTAAGAAAGGAAATACTAAACTCCTGGAGGCAGGTATAATTTATCCCGTTGCTGATAGTCAGTGGGTAAGTCCTGTCCATTGCGTCCCTAAGAAGGGAGGTATTACCGTCGTCCCTAATGATAAAGATGAATTGATTCCGCAAAGAATTATTACAGGTTATAGGATGGTAATTGATTTCCGCAAATTAAATAAGGCTACTAAGAAAGATCATTACCCCTTACCTTTTATCGATCAAATGCTTGAAAGATTATCCAAACATACACATTTTTGCTTTCTAGATGGTTATTCTGGTTTCGCTCAAATACCTGTGTCAGCCAATGATCAATCAAAGACTACTTTTACTTGCCCTTTTGGTACTTTTGCTTACAGACGTATGCCTTTTGGTTTATGTAATGCACCCGCTACCTTTCAAAGATGCATGATGGCTATATTCTATGACTTTTGTGAAAAGATTTGTGAGGTTTTCATGGACGACTTTTCCGTCTATGGATCCTCTTTTGATGATTGCTTGAGCAACCTTGATCGAGTTTTGCAGAGATGTGAAGAAACTAACCTTGTCTTGAATTGGGAAAAGTGCCACTTTATGGTTAATGAAGGTATTGTCTTGGGTCATAAAGTTTCTGAAAGAGGTATTGAGGTTGACAAAGCCAAGGTTGATGCTATTGAAAAGATGACATGTCCCAAGGACATCAAAGGTATAAGAAGTTTCCTTGGTCACGCCGGCTTTTATAGGAGGTTCATTAAGGACTTCTCAAAAATTTCTCAGCCTCTGACTAATTTATTACAAAAAGATATACCATTTGTCTTTGATGATGATTGTGCAGAAGCATTTGAAGTACTTAAGAAAGCATTGATCTCTGCACCTATTGTTCAGCCACTTGATTGGAATTTACCCTTTGAAATTATGTGTGATGCTAGTGATTATGCTGTAGGTGTTGTTCTAGGGCAAAGAGTTGATAAGAAATTAAATGTTATTCAATATGCCAGTAAGACTCTAGATAATGCTCAGAGAAATTATGCTACAACTAAAAAAGAATTTTTAGTAGTCGTATTTGCTTGTGATAAGTTCAGACCTTATATTGTTGATTCTAAAGTAACTATTCACACGGATCATGCTGCTATTAAATATCTTATGGAAAAGAAAGATGCTAAACCTAGACTTATTAGATGGGTTCTCTTGCTACAAGAATTTGATTTGTATATTGTTGATAGAAAGGGAGCTGAGAACCCCGTTGCAGACAACTTGTCTAGGTTAGAAAATGTTCTTGATGACCCGCTACCTATTGATGATAGCTTTCCTGATGAGCAATTAAATGTCATAAATGCCTCTCGTAGTACTCCATGGTATGCTGATTATGCTAATTACATTGTTGCTAAATTTATACCACCTAGTTTCACATACCAGTAAAAGAAAAAGTTTTTCTATGATTTGAGATATTACTTTTGGGATGACCCACATCTTTATAAAGAAGGAGTAGATGGTGTTATTTGACGTTGTGTACCTGAGCATGAACAGGAACAGATCCTACGCAAGTGTCACTCCGAGGCATATGGAGGACACCACGCTGGAGACAGAACTGCACATAAGGTATTGCAATCTGGTTTTTATTGGCCTACTCTCTTCTAGGATGCCCGTAAGTTTGTTTTATCTTGTCATGAATGCCAAAGAATTGGTAATATTAGTAAACGTCAAGAAATGCCTATGAACTATTCACTCGTTATTGAACCATTTGATGTTTGGGGCTTTGATTATATGGGACCTTTTCCTGCCTCTAATGGTTATACACATATTTTAGTTGCTATTGATTACGTTACTAAGTGGGTAGAAGCTATTCCAACTAGTAGTGCTGATCATAACACTTCTATTAAGATGCTTAAGGAAGTTATTTTTCCGAGGTTTGGAGTCCCTAGATATTTAATGACTGATGGTGGTTCACATTTTATTTATGGTGCTTTCCTAAAAATGCTTGCTAAGTATGATGTTAATCATAGAATTGCATCTCCTTATCACCCGCAGTCTAGTGGTCGAGTAGAATTGAGTAATAGAGAGCTCAAATTAATTTTGCAAAAGACTGTTAATAGATCTAGAAAGAATTGGTCCAAGAAACTTGATGATGCATTATGGGCCTATAGAACTGCATATAAGAATCCTATGGGTATGTCTCCGTATAAAATGGTTTATGGCAAAGCAAGTCACTTACCTCTCGAACTAGAACATAAGGCCTATTGGGCTATTAAAGAGCTCAATTATGATTTCAAACTTGCCGGTGAGAAGAGGTTATTTGATATTAGCTCACTTGATGAATGGAGAACCCAAGCCTATGAAAATGCCAAGTTGTTTAAAGAAAAAGTTAAAAGATGGCATGACAAAAGGATACGAAAGCGTGAGTTTAATATAGGTGACTATGTATTGCTATACAACTCTCATTTAAGATTTTTTGCAGGAAAACTTCTCTCTAAATGGGAAGGCCCTTACGTTATCGAGGAGGTCTATCGTTCTGGTGCCATAAAAATCAACAACTTCGAAGGCACAAATTCGAAGGTGGTGAACGGTCAAAGAATCAAACATTATATCTCAGGTAATCCTATAAATGTTGAAATCAATGTTATTGAAACCGTAACCCCGGAGGAATACATAAGAGACACTTTCTGGAACGTTTCAGACTCCAAAAAGGAATAGGTATGTGGTACGGTAAGTAAACCGACTCCAAAACAGTTTTTATGGCAATATTTCTCCGTTTTGGAATATTTAGAAAAATAAAAAAATAAGAAGCAGTCCGGGAAGGACACGAGGGTGGAGGGCGCGCCCTACCCCCTGGGTGCGCCCCCTACCTCGTGGGCACCTCGTGTGCTCTCCGGACTCCGTTTTCTTGCACGTTACGTATTTTGGTCGGTAAAAATTCATTATATATTCTCCCGAAAGTTTTGACTCCTGTATCACGCAAATATCCTCTGCTCTTATTTCGAGCTGTTTTCTGTCAAGTTTGTCGAGGCCAGGCATCATGTCGTCCCCCTCCTCCAACAATGGTGACAACGATGCTTGGCTAATGAAGATATAGCTGAAGAGGGAAGAACCCATGGAGATCAACAAGGGTGAAGGGATCAAGAAGGCCACGGAGGACCAAGCTCCGGCAGCAGAAGACCTCCTTCAACTTGATCGCAATCTTCTTACCCCAACTGAGATCGAAGCTTTCAAGATGATTGAGTTAGCTCGTATACAGAACAAGTATCTCACACGTGAAAATATTTTGTTGAAGGAACATATTGTTGCACTCAAGGGCATTATCCGCAAGCTGGAGGACCTCTTACGCTCGATGTGCGATTATCCATCGTCACCTCCACCTTCTTCACCAAAGAAGGAGACATAATCACATGGGTATGGGCACTCCCCTTGGCAACTGCCAAGCTTGGGGGAGGTGCCCCGGTATCGTATCATCATCACACTCCTATCTTTACCGTTTTTCTTAGTGCGTTCCTTTTAGTAGTATCTTGATCTGGTAGAATAAAGTTTTGGTATGATCTAGTTTTGAGTTTTGCTTTATGATCTCTCTATGTAATCGAGTCCATGAGCTATATAATAAAGATTAGTTTTGAGTCAAGGGCTTGATTATTTTTCCATGATCTTGAGTAAAGAAAAGAGGAAAAGAATAAAAAGGGGAAACAAAGAGATCATATTGACCTTATTGAGAGTAATGACTTCACATATAAAGGGTATGATGATTAAAAGTTGTTGGGAGTTGGCAAACATAGCTTTGGTCATCGTTGCAATTAATAGGAAGTAATAAAGAACGAGAGGTTTCACATATAAATATACTATCTTGGACATCTTTTATGATTGGGAGCACTCATTAAAATATGACATGCTAAAGAGTTGATGTTGGACAAGGAAGACAACGTAATGGGTTATGTTTTCATATATCTGAGATAAAGTATATTGTCATGGATCATCCAACATGTTGAGCTTGCCTTTCCCCCTCATGCAAGCCAAATTCTTAGCACCAAGTAGAGATACTACTTGTGCTTTCAAAAACCCTTAAACCAGTTTTGCCATGAGAGTCCACCATATCTACCTATGGATTGAGTAAGATCCTTCAAGTAAGTTGTCATCGGTGCAAGCAATAAAAATTGCTCTCTAAATATGTATGATTGATTGGTGTGGAGGAAATAAGCTTTATACGATCTTGTGATGTGGAAGAAATAAAAGCAACGGACTGCATAATAAAGGTTCATATCACAAGTGGCAATATAAAGTGACGTTCTTTCGCATTAAGATTTTGTGCATCCAACCCTGAAAGCGCATGGCAACCTCTGCTTCCCTCTGCGAAGGGCCTATCTTTTATTATTATCTTCTACCTTATGCAAGAGTCATGGTGATCTTCACCTTTCCTTTTTACATTTTATCCTTTGGCAAGCACAGGGTGTTGGAAAGACCTGATAGATATATCTAATTGGATGTAAGTTAGCATGAATTATAATTGTTGACATTACCCTTGAGGTAAAAGGTTGGGAGGCGAAACTATAAGCCCCTATCTTTCTCTGTGTCCGATTAAAACTCCGTAACCACAAGTATTGCGTGAGTGTTAGCAATTATGAAAGACTAAATGATAGTTGAGTATGTGGACTTGCTAGAAAGCTCTAACATAGACTCTTTCTGATGTTATGATAAATTGCAATTGCTTCAATGACTGAGGTTATAGTTTGTTAGTTCTCAATAAAGTTTCTGATTCATACTTTTCATTGTGAATAGATTATTACTTGAGCATAAGAAATCATATGACAATATCCTTCTATGTTGCTGTTATGAGAATAATCATGATGCCCTCATGTCCGTATTTTATTTTATCGACACCTCTACCTCTAAACATGTGGACATATTTATCGTTATCGGCTTTCGCTTGAGGACAAGCGAGGTCTAAGCTTCGGGGAGTTGATACGTCCATTTTGCATCATGCTTTTATATCGATATTTATTGCATTATGGGCTGTTATTACACGTTATGTCACGATAGTTATGCCTATTCTATCTTATTTTACAAGGTTTACATAAGGAGGGAGAATGCCGGCAGCTGGAATTCTGGGCTGGAAAAGGAGCAAATATTAGAGACCTATTCTGCACAACTCCAAAAGTCCTGAAACTCTAGGAAAGTCATTTTTGGAAATAATAAAAATACTGAGCGGAAGAAATACGTCAGGGGGGCCACCACCTGCCCACGAGGGTGGGGGCGCGCCCTACCCCCCAGGGCACGCCCCCTGCCTCGTGGGCCCCCTGCTGGCTCTCCGGTGGCCATCTTCTGCTATATGAAGTCTTTCGTCGAGGAAAAAATCATAAGCAACCTTTCGGGACGAGACTCCGCCGCCACGAGGCGGAACCTTGGCGGAACCAATCTAGGGCTCCGGCAGAGATGTTCTACCGAGGACACTTCCCTCCGGGAGGGGGAAATCATCGCCATCGTCATCACCAACGCTCCTCTCATCGGGAGAGGGCAATCTCCA
This sequence comes from Triticum aestivum, assembly GCF_018294505.1. NCBI lineage: Eukaryota > Viridiplantae > Streptophyta > Magnoliopsida > Poales > Poaceae > Triticum > Triticum aestivum. The sequence goes on from NC_057796.1 coordinate 489,727,566, forward strand.
TCAACATCTTCACCAGCACCATCTCCTCTCAAAACCCTAGTTCATCTCTTGTATCCAATTCTTGTCTCCAAGTCCGGGATTGGTACTAGTAGGTTGCTAGTAGTGTTGATTACTCATTGTAGTTGATGCTAGTTGGTTTATTTGGTGGAAGATCATATGTTCAGATCCTATATGCATATTAATACCCCTCTGATTATGAACATGAACATGCTTTGTGAGTAGTTATGTTTGTTCCTGAGGACATGGGAGAAGTCTTGCTATTAGTAGTCATGTGAATTTGGTATTCGTTCGATATTTTGATGAGATTTATGTTGTCTATCCTCTAGTGGTGTTATGTGAACGTCGACTACATAACAGTTCACCATTATTTGGGCCTAGAGGAAGGCATTGGGAAGTAATAAGTAGATGATGGGTTGCTAGAGTGACAGAAGCTTAAACCCTAGTTTATGCGTTGCTTCGTAAGGGGCTGATTTGGATCCATATGTTTCATGCTATGGTTAGGTTTACCTTAATACTTTTGTTGTAGTTGCGGATGCTTGCAATAGAGGTTAATCATAAGTGGGATGCTTGTTCAAGTAAGAACAGCACCCAAGCACCGGTCCACCCACATATCAAATTATCAAAGTACCGAACGCGAATCATATGAACGTGATGAAAACTAGCTTGACGATAATTCCCATGTGTCCTCGGGAGCGCTTTTCTCTATATAAGAGTTTGTCCAGGCTTGTCCTTTGCTACAAAAAGGATTGGGCCACCTTGCTGCACTTTATTTACTTTTTTGTTACTTGTTGCTCGTTACAAATTATCCTATCACAAAACTATCTGTTACCACTTATTTCAGTACTTGCAGAGAATACCGCTTATCATTTCCTTCTGCTCCTCATTGGGTTCGACACTCTTACTTATCGGAAGGACTACGATAGATCCCCTATACTTGTGGGTCATCAATACACACCAGAACTCTATGGGTGTTCGATTCATCACAATGTAACTAGATTATTGACTCTAGTGCAAGTGGGAGACTGTTGGAAATATGCCCTAAAGGCAATAATAAAATGGTTATTATTATATTTCCTTCTTCATGGTAATTGTCTATTGTTCATGCTGTAATTGTGTTATCCGGAAATCGTAATACATGTGTGAATACATAGACCACAACATGTCCCTAGTGAGCCTCTTGTTGACTAGCTCGTTGATCAATAGATGGTTACGGTTTCCTGACCATGGACATTGGATGTCGTTGATAACGGGATCACATCATTAGGAGAATGATGTGATGGACAAGACCCAATCCTAAGCATAGCACAAGATCGTGTAGTTCGTCTGCTAAAGCTTTTCAAATGTCAAGTATCATTTCCTTAGACCATGAGATTGTGCAACTCCCGGATACCGTAGGAATGCTTTGGGTGTGCCAAACATCACAATGTAACTGGGTGGCTATAAAGGCACACTACGGGTATCTCCGAAAGTGTCGGTTGAGTTGGCACGAATCGAGACTGGGATTTGTCACTCTGTGTGACGGAGAGGTATCTCTGGGCCCACTCGGTAAGACATCATCATAATGAGCTCAATGTGACCAAGGAGTTGATCACGGGATGATGTGTTACGGAACGAGTAAAGAGACTTGCCGGTAACGAGATTGAACAAGGTATAGGGATACCGACGATCGAATCTCGTGCAAGTATCATACCGGTAGACCAAGGGAATTGTGTACGGGATTGATTGAATCCCCGACATCGTGGTTCATCCGATGAGATCATCGTGGAACATGTGGGAGCCAACATGGGTATACAGATCCCGCTGTTGGTTACTGGCCGGAGATATGTCTCGGTCATGTCCACATGGTTCCCGAACCCGTAGGCTCTACACGCTTAAGGTTCGGTGACGCTAGAATTGTTATGGGAAATAGTATGTGGTTACCGAATGTTGTTCGGAGTCCCGGATGGGATCCCGGATGTCACAAGGAGTTCCGGAATGGTCCGGACGTGAAGATTTATATATGGGAAGTCATCATACGGTTACCGGAAGTATTCGGGGGTTTGCCGGTATTGTACCGGGACCACCGAAGGGGTTCCGGGAGTCCACCGGGAGGGTCCACCTGCCCCGGAGGGCCCTATGGGTTGTATGTGGAAGGTAACCAGGCCCTAAGTGGGCTGGGCGCCATCCCCCCCTAGGGCCCATGCGCCTAGGGTTGGGGGGACCCTAAAGGGGGCGCCCCCTTGGCTTGGGGGGCAAGCCCCCTCCCCTTGGCCGCCGCCCCCCCTCTAGATCTCATCTAGAGGCGTCGGCCCCCTTCCCCCTTCGCCGTATAAATAGTGGGGGGAGAGGGCAGCCGCACCACAGCCCTGGCGCAGCCCTCCCCCTCTCCAACACCTCCTCCTCCTTCCGCGGTGCTTGGCGAAGCCCTGCCGGAGTACCACGCTGGTCCCCCACCACCACGCCGTCGTGCTGCTGCTGGAGTTGTCTTCCCCAACCTCTCCCTCCTCCTTGCTGGATCGAGGCGCGGGAGACGTCACCGAGCTGCACGTGTGTTGAACGCGGAGGCGCCGTTGTTCGGCGCTTAGATCGGAATCAACCGTGATCTAAATCCCTGCGAGTACGACTCCTTCATCCGCGTTCTTGTAACGCTTCCGCACCGCGATCTTCAAGGGTATGAAGATGCACTCCCCTCTCTCTCGTTGCTAGTCTCTCCATAGATTGATCTTGGTGATGCGTAGAAAAGTTTTAATTTCTGCTACGATCCCCAACAGTGGCATCATGAGCTAGGTCTATGCGTAGTTTCTATGCACGAGTAGAACACAAGTTGTTGTGGGCGTCGATTTTGTCAATTTACTTGCCGTTACTAGTCCTATCTTGATTCGCCGGCATCGTGGGATGAAGCGACCCGGACCGACCTTACACGTACGCTTACGTGAGACAGGTTCCACCGACTGACATGCACTAGTTGCATAAGGTGGCTAGCGGGTGTCTGTCTCTCCCACTTTAGTCGGATCGGATTCGATGAAAATGGTCCTTATGAAGGGTAAATAGAAATTGGCATATCACGCTGTGGTTTTTGGCGTAGGTAAGAAACGTTCTTGCTAGAAACTGATACGCCTCCAACGTATCTATAATTTATGAAGTATTCATGCTATTATATTATCAATCGAGGATGTTTTATATGCATTTATATGCTATTTTATATGATTTTTGGGACTAACCTATTAACCTAGAGCCCAGTGCCAGTTTCTGTTTTCTCCTTGTTTTTTAGTTTTGCAGAAAAGGATTACCAAACGGAGTCCAATTGAAGTGCCAATTTTTTATGATTTTTTATAGACCAAAAGAAGACCACGGAGCATCGGAGTTGGGCCAGAAGAGTCCCGGGCTGCCCACGAGGGTGGGGGGCGCGCCCACCCCCTAGGCGCGTGGGCCTGCCTCGTGGACAGCTCGGGCATCTCCTTGACGTGAGACCAACACCAAAAATTCCTATAAATACAGAAACCTCGGAAAATTAGCCTAGATCGGGAGTTCCGCCGCCGCAAGCCTCTGTAGCCACGAGAAATCAATCTAGGCCCTCTCCGGCACCCTGCCGGAGGGGGCCATCATCACCAGTGGCCATGGAGGAGTATCCCGGAGATGCCATCATCGCCATGAAGGCCAAGGACCAGAGGGAGAACCTTTCCCCATCCAGGGGGGAGGCCATGGAGGAGGAAGCACAAGGGGGAGAACCTCTCCTCCTCTCTCTTGGTGGCGCCGGAGTTCCATCGGGAGGGGAATCATCGCCGCGGTGATCGTCTTCATCAACATCACCATCATCATCACCATCCTCATCTCTTTTACGCGGTCCACTCTCCCGCACCCCGCTGTAATCCCTACTTGAACATGGTGCTTTATGCCACATATTATGATCCAATGATGTGTTGCCATCCTATGATGTTTTGAGTAGATATCTTTTGTCTTTGGGTTGATTGATGATCTAGATTGGTACGAGTTGTATGTTTTATTTTGGTGCTGTCCTATTGTGCCCTCCGTGTCGGGCAAGCGTGAGGGATTCGCGCTGTAGGGTGTTGCAATACGTTCATGATTCGCTTATAGTTGGTTGCTTGAGTGACAGAAGCATAAACCCGAGTAAGGGGGTTGTTGCGTATGGGATAAAGGGGACTTGATATGTTAATGCTATGGTTGGGTTTTACCTTAATTATCTTTAGTAGTTGCGGATGCTTGCTAGAGTTCCAATCATAAGTGCGTATGATCCAAGTAGAGAAAGTATGTTAGCTTATGCATCTCCCTCATATGAAATTGCAATGACGACTATCAGTCTTGTTAACAATTGCCTAGGACAATTCCGCACACCGATCCATCATTATTCCACACTCGCTATTTATATTATTTAGTAATATATTCTAACTTTATGATAACAGCACCTACTTCTATATTTTAGCTCCCCGACACCATGCAAAGTTATCCTCTTCATACCCACAACGTAGTTTTATTTCTCGTTTCTAGTTGGAAGCAAACGTTCGGTGTACGTAGAGTCGTATCAGTGGCAGATAGGGCTTGCGAGAATATTGATCTTACCTTTAGCTCCTTGTGGGTTCGACACTCCATACTTATCACTTCCACCTTTGGAAATTGCTACGATGATTCCCTTCACTTGGGGATTATCAAGCTCTTTTCTGGCGCCGTTGCCGGGGAGCAATAGCGTGGGGTTGATATTCTCGTGTGTGCTTGTTTGCATTATTCACTAAGTAGATTTTGTTTTTCCTTTTTGTTTCTGTTTAGTTGTGGGTGAAACATACAAAAAAAATTTACTTGCCTCTCATGCCTAAAAAGTTTTTCAAAAAGAGAAGTGATTGGAAAGTGATGCATTGAAGAAGTGAGGGTCGACCTTGAGCACTTGTGCTCATGCTCACGGAAAAAATGTAGAATTTTTCATGGAAGTTTCTCTGTAAATAATTACCCCCTTGTATATATTCATTGTATTATAAAAATAATGTGCCAATCTTTGGTTTTAGGATGATTAGATTGCTTGTTTACTATGTGCAGAACAAAAACAGAAACTTTGGCTGTAGTGCATGAATTTACATTTTTTTACTGGAAGGTCAAATGGGTCTGAAACTTTTTGCAGATTACTTCTGTACAAATTGTTCAAATTGACAAATATATTTCATAATTTTAGGAGCTACAGAAGTTTACTAAACTTCCAGATTACTACAGACTGTCCTGTTTTTGACAGATTCTGTTTTTCGCGTGTTGTTTGCTTATTTTGATGAATCTATGGCTAGTATCGGGGGGTATGAACCATAGAGAAGTTGGAATACAGTAGGTTTAACACCAATATAAATAAAGAATGAGTTCATGACAGTACCTTAAAGTGGTAGTTTGCTTTATTACACTAACGGATCTCACAAAGTTTTTGTTAAAGTCTTGTGTGGATGAAGTGTTCAAAGAACGAGGAGTTACCAATGTGAGAAGAATAAAGAGAGGCAAGATTTCAAGCTTGGGGATGCCCAAGGCACCCCAAGTAAATATTCCAAGGATACTCAAGCATCTAAGCTTGGGGATGCCCCGGTTGGCATCCCATCTTTCTTCTTCAACAATTATCGGTATACCTCAGTTTTTGTTTTGTTCACATGATTTGTGTCCCTTGTGTTTTTGTTTTTCCTTTAAGAACGATGCTAGTATGAAATATCCCTTCATTGATTTATAGAATACTTCATGTGCTTCACTTATATCTTTTAAGTACGATTTTATAGAATTGCTCTTTGTGCTTCACTTAAATCTTTTGAGTATGGTTTTATAGAATGCTTCGTGTGCTTCACTTATACATTTTGAGCTTGGATATTGGTTAGCCTATATTAATTGTAGAATGCTCCATGAACTTCACTTATATCTTCTGGAGTATGAATAATACTATCATTTAAAGTGGGTTTGGAAGAGTGTCAACTTTAGGAATTAGTGATCCCACTATTTTGGAGGGTGTTGAATCTTAGTGTGATATTTATGAAAGTGGATTTGGAAGAGTGTCAACTTTAGCTAGTAATGATTCCACTATTTCGGAAGAGGTTACAATTGATTATGAGAACAAAGTTGCTATTCATGATGCTACTGAAAATTGTTATGCGGGAGGAATACATGCTTGTAGGAGTTGCAACAATATCAAGTTTCCTCCCTATGTGCTTAAAGTTTTGAAGTTATACTTGTTTTGCCTTCCTATGCTAGTTGATTCTTGTTCCCATAAGTTGTGTGCTCACAAAATCCCTAGGCATAGGAAGTGGGTTAGATTTAAATGTGCTAGTCATATTCTTCAAGATGCTCTCTTTGTGTTTCAATTCCTATCTTTTATGTGAGCATCATTGAAATCATCATGCCTAGCTAAAAGGCATTAAAGAAAAGCGCTTGTTGGGAGACAACCCAATATTTATCCTTACTGTTTTTGTGTGCTCACATGATTAAGCTACTGTAGTAATCATGTTTTATAGATTTTGTTTCAATAAAGTGCCAAGTAAGACCTTTGGGAAGACTTGGGTGAAAGTTAATGCGATCTTGCTGTAAAAAACAGAAACTTTGCGCTCACGAGATTAGCTTTCATGTTTTACAGAAGAGTGCTTTTGAGTTGATTCTTTTTGTATAAAATTAATAGACAAATTCCTCTCGTCCACCAATTTATTTCATAATTTGTGGAGTAGCAGAAGTATGGTTTTTGTTCAGATCATTACAGACTGTTCTGTTTCTGACAGATTCTGTTTTCATTGCATAGTTTGCTTGTTTTCTAGTTTCTATGACTTATATTTCTCAATATAAATCGTATAAATGATATGGTACAGTAGGCATTGTGTGAGAACAATTATGAACCTTTTCTTTGACAGTACCAAAGTGAATGGTTTACTCTTTATCATACTAACCTATCTCACGAAGTTTCGTTAAGTTTTGTGTGATTGAAGTTTTCAAGCTTTGGGTGAGATATCGATATGAGGAGAATAAGGAGTGGAAAGACCCTAAGCTTGGGGATGCCCAAGGCACCCCAAGGTAATATTCAAGGAAGACTCAAGTACCTAAGCTTGGGGATGCCCCGGAAGGCATCCCCTCTTTCGTCTTCAAAACTATCGGTATACCTTACTCGGAGCTATATTTTTATTCGTCACATGATATGTGTTTTGCTTGGAGCGTATTTTCAATTTTAATTTCTGTTTGAATAAAATCATTGGATCTGAAATATTTAATAAAAAAGAGAATCCTCCCATGGCTAGTTAATTAGTTGACTACTCAGTGTTCTTCACTCATATCTTTTGGAGTAGTTTGTCGTTTACTCATGTGCTTCACATTTATCCTATGAGTAAATGATTGAATAAATTGAATGTCATCAATCTGAATTTATATATGTTTCATGTGCTTATAACATGGGGAGTAATGACTTCACACATAATAAGTATAGGTAGTAAACTTATTGAAAGTTAGCAAACGTAGAATTGGTCACTTGAACAATTCATGAAAAAATATTGAAGGAAGAGGGATTTCACATATAAATATACTATCTTGGACATCTTTTGTAATTGTGAGCACTCATTAAAATATGACATGCTAAAAGGTTGATGTTGGACAAGGAAGACAACGTAATGGGTTATGTTTTCTTATATCTGAAATAAAGTATATTGTCATGGATCGCCCAACACGTTGAGCTTGCCTTTCCCCCTCATGCTAGCCAAATACTTTGCACTAAGTAGAGATACTACTTGTGCTTCCAAATACCCTTAAACCCGGTTTTTCCATGAGAGTCCACCATACCTACCTATGGATTGAGTAAGATCCTTCAAGTAAGTTGTCATCGGTGCAAGCAATAAAAATTGCTCTCTAAATATTTATGATTGATTAGTGTGGAGGAAATAAGCTTTATACGATCTTGTGATGTGGAAGAAATAAAAGCGACGGACTGCATAATAAAGGTCCATATCACAAGTGGCAATATAAAGTGATGCTCTTTCGCATTAAGATTTTGTGCATCCAACCATGAAAGCGCATGGCAACCTCTGCTTCCATCTGCGAAGGGCCTATCTTTTACTTTTATCTCTTACCCTTATGCAAGAGTCATGGTGATTTTTCACCTTTTCTTTTTACATTTTATCCTTTGGCAAGCACATTGTGTTGGAAAGATTCTGATATATATATCCAATTGGATGTAAGGCATCATGAACTATTATTGTTGACATTACCCTTGAGGTAAAAGGTTGGGAGGCGAATCTATAAGCCCCTATCTTTCTCTGTGTCTGATTAAAACTTTGAACCCATAAATATCGCGTGAGTGTTAGCAATTGTGAAAGACTAAATGATAGTTGAGTATGTGGAGTTTGCTAAATCAAAGCTCTAACATAGACTCTTCTTGAAAATAAGATGAATTGTAATTGTTTGATGACTGATAACACGGTTTGTTAGTTTTCAAGAAAGTTTATGATCTATACTTTAACATGTGTATAGCTTGTTACTTGATCATGAAAAGTTTTATGAGATGAGCTACTGTTATGACATATATTGATGCTAGAAAAAGTGAGTGAAATTATCATTGACCAAACTTGTGCACTTGCTAGCATTCACACTTCATAAATTATTTCTTTTATCATTTACCTACTCGAGGACGAGCAGGAATTAAGCTTGGGGATGCTGATACGTCTCCAATGTATCTGTAATTTATGAAGTATTCATGCAATTATATTATCAATCTAGGATGTTTTATATGCATTTATATGCTATTTTATATGAATTTTTGGACTAACCTATTAACCTAGAGCCCAGTGCCAGTTTCTGTTTTCTCCTTGTTTTTGAGTTTTGCAAAAAAGGATTACCAAACGGAGTCCAATTGACGTGCCAATTTTTGATGATTTTTTATGGACCAAAAGAAGACCACGGAGCATCGGAGTTGGGCCAGAAGAGTCCCAGGCTGCCCACGAGGGTGGGGGCGCGCCCACCCCCCTGGGCGCGTGGGCCTGGCTCGTGGACAGCTCGGGCACCTCCTTGACGTGAGACCGACGCCAAAAATTCCTATAAATACAGAAACCTCGGAAAATTAACCTAGATCGGGAGTTCCGCCGCCGCAAGCCTCTGTAGCCACGAGAAATCAATCTACGCCCTCTCCGGCACCCTACCGGAGGGGGCCATCATCACCGGTGGCCATGAAGGAGTATCCCGGAGAGGCCATCATCGCCATGAAGGCCAAGGACCAGAGGGAGAACCTTTCTCCATCCAGGGGGGAGGCCATGGAGGAGGAAGCACAAGGGGCAGAACCTCTCCTCCTCTCTCTTGGTGGCGCCGGAGTGCCATCGGGAAGGGAATCATCGCCGCGGTGATCGTCTTCATCAACATCACCATCATCATCACCATGCTCATCTATTTTACGCGGTCCACTCTCCCGCACCCCGCTGAATCCCTACTTGAACATGGTGCTTTATGCCACATATTATGATCCAATGATGTGTTGCCATCCTAATATGTTTTGAGTAGTTATCTTTTGTCTTTGGGTTGATTGATGATCTAGATTGGCACGAGTTGTATGTTTTATTTTGGTGCTGTCCTATTGTGCCCTCCATGTCGCGCAAGCGTGAGGGATTCCCGCTGTAGGGTGTTGCAATACGTTCATGATTCACTTATAGTTGGTTGCTTGAGTGACAGAAGCATAAACCCGAGTAAGGGGGTTGTTGCGTATGGGATAAAGGGGACTTGATATGTTAATGCTATGGTTGGGTTTTACCTTAATGATCTTTAGTAGTTGCGGATGCTTGCTAGAGTTCCAATCATAAGTTCGTATGATCCAAGTAGAGAAAGTATGTTAGCTTATGCATCTCCCTCATATGAAATTGCAATGACGACTATCAGTCTTGTTAACAATTGCCTAGGACAATTCCGCACACCGATCCATCATTATTCCACACTCGCTATTTATATTACTTAGTAATATATTCTAACTTTATGATAACAGCACCTACTTCTATATTTTAGCTCTCCGACACCATGCAAAGTTATCCTCTTCATACCCACAACTTAGTTTTATTTCTCGTTTCTAGTTGGAAGCAAACGTTCGGTATACGTAGAGTCGTATCAGTGGCAGATAGGGCTTGAGAGAATATTGATCTTACCTTTAGCTCCTTGTGGGTTCGACACTCCATACTTATCACTTCCACCTTTGGAAATTGCTACGATGATTCCCTTCACTTGGGGATTATCAGAAACCTATAGCAGCCACGTAAAAACTTGCAACAACAATTAGAGGACGTCTAACATGTTCTTGCAGCATATGCCGTGTGATGTGATATGGCCAAAAGGATGTGTTGAATGATATATGTGATGTATGAGATTGATCATGTTCTTGTAATAGGAATCACGACTTGCACGTCATTGAGTATGACAACCGGCAGGAGCCATAGGAGTTGTCTTAATTTATTGTATGACCTGCGTGTCACTGAAAACGCCATGTAATTACTTTGCTTTATTGCTAATCGTTAGCCATAGTAGTAGAAGTAACAGTTGGCGAGACAACTTCATGAAGACACGATGATGGAGATCGTGATGATGGAGATCATGGTGTCATGCCAGTGACGATGATGATCATGGCGCCCCGAAGATGGATATCAAACGGATCAAAATGATATTGGCCATATCATGTCACTATTTGATTGCATGTGATGTTTATCATGTTTTTACATCTTATTTGCTTAGAACGACGGTAGCTTTAATAAGATGATCCCTCGCAATAATTTCAAGAAAGTGTTCCCCCTAACTGTGCACCGTTGCGAAGGTTCGTTGTTTCGAAGCACCACGTGATGATCGGGTGTGATAGATTCTAACGTTCGAATACAACGGGTGTAAGCCAGATTTACACATTCAAAACACTTAGGTTGACTTGACAAGCCTAGCATGTACAGACATGGCCTCGGAACACGAGAGACCGAAAGGTCGAACATGAGTCGTATGGTAGATACGATCAACATGAAGATGTTCACCGATGATGACTAGTCCGTCTCACGTGATGATCGGACACGGCCTAGTTGACTCGGATCATGTACCACTTAGATGACTAGAGGGATGTCTATCTGAGTGGGAGTTCATTAAATAATTTGATTAGATGAACTTAACTATCATGAACATAGTCTAAAAATCTTTGCAATATGTCTTGTAGATCAAATGGCCACGCTAGTGTTGCCCTCAACTTCAACGCGTTCCTAGAGAAAACCAAGCTGAAAGACGATGGTAGCAACTATACGGACTGGGTCCATAACTTGAGGATCATCCTCATAGCTGCCAAGAGAGCATATGTCCTTGATGCACCGCTAGGTGAAGCACCTGTTTTCCCAGCAACTCAAGACGTTATGAACGCCTGGCAGTCGCGTAGTGATGATTACTCCCTGGTTTAGTGCGGCATGCTTTACAGCTTAGAATCGGGGCTCCAAAAGCGTCTTGAGCAGCGCGGAGCATATGAGATGTTCCAAGAGCTAAAAATGGTTTTCCAAGCTCATGCCCGAGTCGAGAGATATGAAGTCTCCGACAAGTTCTACAGTTGTAAGACGGAGGAGAATAGTTCTGTCAGCGAGCACATACTCAAAATGTCTGGGTTGCACAACCGCTTGTCTCAGCTGGGAGTTAATCTCCCGGATGACGCGATCATTGACAGAATCCTTCAGTCGCTTCCACCTAGCTACAAGAGCTTTGTGATGAATTTCAATATGCAGGGGATGGAGAAAACCATTCCTGAGGTATATTCAATGCTGAAATCAGCGGAGGTGGAGATCAAAAAGGAACATCAAGTGTTGATGGTCAATAAAACCACTAGTTTCAAGAAAGGCAACGGTAAGAAGAACTTCAAGAAGGACGGCAAGGGAGTTGCCGCGCCCGGTAAGCCAGTTGCCGGCAAGAAGCCAAAGCATGGACCCAAACCTGAGACTGAGTGCTTTTATTGCAAGGGAAACGGTAACTGGAAGCGGAACTGCCCCAAGTATTTAGTGGATAAGAAGGCCGGCAATACCAAAGGTATATATGATATACATGTTATTGATGTGTACCTTACCAGCACTCGTAGTAGCTCCTGGGTATTTGATACCGGTGCGGTTGCTCATATTTGTAACTCAAAACAGGAGCTGCGGAATAAGCGGAGACTGGCGAAGGACGAGGTGACGATGCGCGTCGGGAATGGTTCCAAGGTCGAAGTGATTGCCGACGGCACGCTACCTCTACATTTACCTACGGGACTAGTGTTAAACCTCAATAAATTGTTATTTAGTGCCAGCTTTGAGCATGAACATTGTATCTGGATCTCGCTTAATGCGAGATGGCTACTCATTTAAATCTGAGAATAATGGTTGTTCTATTTATATGAGAGATATGTTTTATGGTCATGCCCCGCTGGTCAATGGTTTATTCTTATTGAATCTCGAACGTGATGTTACACATATTCATAGTGTGAATGCCAAAAGATGTAAGGTTGATAATGATAGTCCCACATACTTGTGGCACTGCCGCCTTGGTCACATTGGTGTCAAACGCATGAAGAAACTCCATGCAGATGGACTTTTGGAGTCTCTTGATTATGAATCATTTGACACGTGCGAACCATGCCTCATGGGCAAAATGACCAAGACTCCGTTCTCTGGAACAATGGAGCGAGCAATCAACTTATTGGAAATCATACATACTGATGTGTGCGGTCCAATGAGCGTTGAGGCTCGCGGTGGTTATCGTTATGTTCTCACCCTCATTGATGACTTAAGTAGATATGGGTATGTCTACTTAATGAAACACAAGTCTGAGACCTTTGAAAAGTTCAAGGAATTTCAGAATGAGGTTGAGAATCGACGTGACAGGAAAATAAAGTTCTTACCATCAGATCGTGGAGGGGAATATTTGAGTCACGAATTTGGCACGCACTTAAGGAAATGTGGAATTGTTTCACAACTCACGCCGCCGGGAACACCTCAGCGTAATGGTGTGTCCGAACGTTGTAATCGCACTCTATTAGATATGGTGCGACCAATGATGTCTCTTACCGATCTACCGCTATCATTTTGGGGTTATGCTTTAGAGACTGCCACATTCACTTTAAATAGGGCTCCGTCGGAATCCATTGAGACGACACCGTATGAATTATGGTTTGGGAAGAAACCTAAGTTGTCGTTTCTGAAAGTTTGGGGATGCGATGCTTATGTCAAGAAACTTCAACCTGAAAAGCTCGAACCCAAGTCGGAAAAATACGTCTTCATGGGATACCCTAAGGAAACTATTGGGTATACCTTCTACCTCAGATCCGAAGGCAAGATATTTGTTGCCAAGAATGGATCCTTTCTAGAGAAAGAGTTTCTCTCAAAAGAAGTAAGTGGGAGGAAAGTAGAACTTGATGAAGTACTGAATCTTGAACCGGAAAGTAGCGCATCTCAAGAAAATGTTTATGTGGTGCCTGCACCGACTAGAGAGGAAGTTAATGATGATGATCAAGGAACTTCAGATCAAGTTACTACTGAACTTCGTAGGTCCACAAGGACACGTTCCACACCAGAATGGTATGGCAACCCTGTCCTAGAAATAATGTTGTTAGACAACGGTGAACCTTCGAACTATGAAGAAGCGATGACGGGCCCAGATTCCAATAAATGGCTTGAAGCCATGAAATCCGAGATAGGATCCATGTATGAAAACAAAGTATGGACTTTGACAGACTTGCCCGATGATCGGCGAACCATAGAAAATAAATGGATCTTTAAGAAGAAGATGGACGGGGATGGCAATGTGACCATCTATAAAGCTCGGCTTGTCGCTAAGGGTTATCGACAAGTTCAAGGGGTTGACTACGATGAGACCTTCTCACCCGTAGCGAAGCTGAAGTCCGTCCGAATCATGTTAGCAATTGCCGCGTTCTATGATTATGAGATATGGCACATGTACGTATAAAAGGCATTCCTTAATGGTTTCCTTAAGGAAGAATTGTATATGATGCAGTCGGAAGGTTTTGTCGATCCTAAGAATGTTGACAAGGTATGCAAGCTCCAATGCTCAATCTATGGGCTGGTGCGAGCATCTCGGAGTTGGAACATTCGCTTTGATGAGATGATCAAAGCGTTTGGGTTTACGCAGATTTATGGAGAAGCCTGTGTTTACAAGAAAGTGAGTGGGAGCTATGTAGCATTTCTCATATTATATGTGGATTACATACTATTGATGGGAAATGATATAGAGTTCTTGGAAAGCATAAAGGCCTACTTGCATAAGTGTTTTTCAATGCAGGACCTTGGAGAAGCTGCTTATATATTAGGCATCAAGATCTATAGAGATAGATCGAGACGCCTCATTGGTCTTTCACAAAGCACATACCTTGACAAGATATTGAAGAAGTTCAATATGGATCAGTCCAAGAAGGGGTTCTTGCCTGTATTGCAAGGTGTGAGATTGAGCACGGCTCAATGCCCGACCACGGCAAAAGATAGAGAAAAGATGAGTGTCATCCCCTATGCGTCGGCCATAGGGTCTATTATGTATGCAATGCTGTGTACCAGACCTGATGTGAACCTTGCCGTAAGTTTGGTAGGAAGGTACCAAAGTAATCCTGGCATGGAACACTGGACAGCGGTCAGGAATATCCTGAAGTACCTGAAAAGGACTAAGGATATGTTTCTCGTTTATGGAGGTGACGAAGAGCTCGTCATAAAGGGTTACGTCGATGCTAGCTTTGACACAGATCTGGATGACTCCAAGTCACAAACCGGATACGTGTATATTTTGAATGGTGGGGCAGTCAGCTGGTGTAGTTGCAAGCAAAGCGTCGTGGCGGGATCTACATGTGAAGCGGAGTACATGGCAGCCTCGGAGGCAACACATGAAGCAATCTGGATGAAGGAGTTCATTGCCAACCTAGGAGTTGTTCCCAATGCGTCGCGCCCGATGACTCTCTACTGTGACAACACTAGAGGTATTGCCCTTGCCAAGGAGCCCAGGTTTCACAAGAAGACCAGGCATATCAAGCGTCGCTTCAACTCGATTCGTGAAAATGTTCAAGATGGAGACATAGAGATTTGTAAAGTGCATACAGACCTGAATGTTGCAGATCCGTTGACTAAACATCTTCCACGAGCAAACTATGATCAACACCAGAACTCTATGGGTGTTCGATTCATCACAATGTAACTAGATTATTGACTCTAGTGGGAGACTGTTGGAAATATGCCCTAAAGGCAATTATAAAATGGTTATTATTATATTTCCTTGTTCATGGTAATTGTCTATTGTTCATGCTGTAATTGTGTTATCCGGAAATCGTAATACATGTGTGAATACATAGACCACAACATGTCCCTAGTGAGCCTCTAGTTGACTAGCTCGTTGATCAATAGATGGTTACGGTTTCCTGACCATGGACATTGGATGTCGTTGATAACGGGATCACATCATTAGGAGAATGATGTGATGGACAAGACCCAATCCTAAGCATAGCACAAGATCGTGTAGTTCGTCTGCTAAAGCTTTTCTCATGTCAAGTATCATTTCCTTATGTCGGTGTCAAAACCGGCGGATCTCTAGTAGGGGGTCCCGAACTGTGCGTCTAAGGCGGATGGTAACAGGAGGCGGGGGACACAATGTTTACCCAGGTTCGGGCCCTCTCGATGGAGGTAATACCCTACTTCCTGCTTGATTGATCTTGATGATATGAGTATTACAAGAGTTGATCTACCACGAGATCGTAGAGGCTAAACCCTAGAAGCTAGCCTATGATTATGATTGTTGTTGTCCTACGGACTAAACCCTCCGGTTTATATAGACACCGGAGGGGGCTAGGGTTACATAGAGTCGGTGACAAGGGAGGAGATCTACATATCCGAATTGCCAAGCTTACCTTCCAGCAAAGGAGAGTCCCACCCGGACACGGGACGAAGTCTTCAATCTTGTATAGTCCAATAGTCCGGCTGTCCGAGGACCCCCTAATCCAGGACTCCCTCAGTAGCCCCTGAACCAGGCTTCAATGACGATGAGTCTGACACGCAGGTTGTCTTCGGCATTGCAAGGCGGGTTCTTCCTCCGAATACTCCATAGAAGATTTTGAACACAAGGATCGTGTCCGGCTCTGCAAAAAAAATTCCACATGCCGCCATTGAGAGTATAATATATACACAAATCTAATCTGCTGACAACTTTTCATAGCGTGACGTCCTGCCGTGGTCCGGTCATTACGAACCATTTTTCCCAGCCTGCCACTGCACGTGTTGCGAGGCGGTTTTATTGGCACGTCTTGTCGAAGCAGAGATCGTGTTCCCCTTATCACAGGATTCTCATCAATACGGGTGTGGGTAACCCAATCGCGCCTGCTGATATGACTCCTCGGTTTTAGGCAAGTTCCAAACTGTCACGCGGAAGACACTTGATATTCACCCTCTTTATAAAGGGGCCAAGACCTGTCCTTTTCTTCTCGCGCTCGATCCTTCCCTTCCCCCACCTAGAATTCCAACAACCAAGGCTCCGGCTAAGCGCTTCGGACCTTCAATCATGTCCGGATCCAACCTTCAAGGCCGGTGGATAGCCTCCTCTATCACAGAGGAGGACATCAAGAAGCTAAGAGAAGCCAGGTATCTGACCGCCGAAATCTCGCACAGGCTGCCTGCTCAAGGACAGGTCATCCCCACTCCTGAACCCAACGAGAGTGTCGTATTTGTTTCCCACTTCCTCCGATGGCTAGGCTTTAGTCTTGATCCCTTTGTTAGAGGGCTTATGTTCTATTACGGGCTCGATTTCCATGATCTAGCTCCAGATTCCATCCTTCACATCTCGTCGTTTATCGTCGTGTGTGAGGCCTTCCTCCGCATCACCCCCACTTCGGCTTATGGCTCAAGACCTTCTATGTGAAGCCGAAGATAATCGATGGGCAACACGCAGAGTGCGGAGGTGTCGTAATAAGCAAAGGCGCCGATGCCCCATGGCCAAAGGGTTCCTTCCAGGAGATGTCCAACTTATGGCAGCGGGAGTGGTTTTACATCACAGCTCCCTGAAGTACTAATTGGGTAGCTCCCCCCGCCTTCCGTTCGGGCCCCCCGCCACAACTGGCGTCATGGGTCAACAAGGGGCTGGACTGGGGGCAAGTTAATGACGTGCCGACATTGCAGAGTCGCATCCGAGATCTCCTCGAGAGAGATGTCAGCCTTGTCAAGGTACGGCAAGTCATGTTAGTTCGTCGAGTCCTGCCATGCCAACGTCGACCTCTCCGCATGTGGGAGTTCAACCCGGAAGGACCGTGAACTATTCAGCAATTCTTTGGCGTGGCACTCGAAGGGATGTATGGATTGTTCTTCGGATCACGAATAAAGTGTCCGGACACCACCGAGGATGCGGGTCTGAACTGCAATCGTACAGATGCCCACGTAAGTAATTCTGTGGCCGAACATGCTGTCTTTTTATTTGTCACAACATCATTCTGAAAAAATTGCTCTTTGACCAGGACTGGATAAAAAAGGCGAAGATGATCAGGTGTTCGGCCCCCCTTCCCGAAGGCTCTCTGGATCCCGTACTAGCCAGGATGCTTGAGCACGCACCTTATCAAGTGCCATCATGGGAAGATAAAGGGAGGAATAAAGAAGCCGAGAGCGGGCCCCATGCATTACTCATCCAAACCGGGGGAATTAGTGTCTCCACAAAGGAGGATATTCGGGGAGAAGAATCTAGAATTCCCTCTCCCCAAGGAAGGAAAAGGACCGCCTCTGAAGACCTGGAAACGAGGGTTTCCAAACGAGGGACGAAACCTTCGCCAGGGGGCCCTGCCCCGGGGGGCATCCTTACCGCACAGTGCCCGCAAGGGGGCCAGCCCTCCACCGAGCTATAAGTGAACAAGAGTACTTTGGTAAATATATCATGCTTTATCTCTAAGGACAATAACCGAGACATATATCTTGCAGTCCGGCTCGTAGCCCTTCTTGACAGAGTTCGTCTTCGGGGGATCTTCTTCCGGAGATGATAGAGAGCGAAACGCCTTCCCTTGTTTCCCCGCCTCATGAGGTGGGCGACTGTGAGGTGTCGTCACGGAGGATTTCTCCTGATCCGCCAAGGCCAGAAGGTAACCCTTGGGCCACCCGAAGTCCGGAGTATTCGGCTCCTAAGGAGAGTGACAGAAAGAATACGGGACTGTCCAGTGTGCGACCGGACGCACTGATGGGTCTTCTGGAGCAAGCGACTATCTCAGAGGCGCATCATACTTTAATGGGTACAGTGGTTGAGAGGATTTCATTCACCAAAAGTGGGTTGCATGAAGCTTTTATGAGCCTGCTAAGAGGCTTTGAGGTACGCAAAGTATTATATATATTTTTTGATGGTACCGCACATGCTAGGTGTGCCCTATATAGATAGTAGCCCCTGAGACTCTGGTTGCTGTCCAAAGGCGGCAAACAGAGGATCATAGTCCCAGGTAATGATCATGCTGCTTTCATGTGCAGGCGGCTGAGGGTCCGGTGGCTGGCCGGACTGGTGAGTTTGCCGAACTGAGGCGGCAGCTTGACACGGCAGATGCCGACATCGTGCTTGTAAACAAGCGGCTTGACGAGGCACAGGGTATGTATTTTCCGGTGGTCAACAGATATTAATAGGAGCATGATGCTAGTATCTATAATATGCTGTGACTGCAGATGGAGATGCTGCCGTGTGTAAAACATAGGGTTTGGGAAACTGGCTCGACACCCTAAAACGGGGTATGGCTATCTCATTGTATAGACGTACCAAGAGGTACAATACAAGGCCTATACAAGACTATGTATATACAGTCTAACACCCTCCCTCAATCTTAACTATAGCCTGAAGTACAAAGTAAGTTAAGATTGCGCCTACAGCCTACAAACTGTGGTTGTGGAAGAGGCTTCGTGAAGATGTCAGCAAGTTGATCCTTTGAGGAGATGAACTTGATACAAAGTAGTCTCTGTGCAACACATTCCCGAACAAAGTGATAGTCAACCTCAATGTGTTTCGTCCTAGCATGAAACACCGGATTAGATGAAAGGTATGTAGCACCAATGTTGTCACACCACAGAACTGGAGGATGACCTGGAGAGATTCTCAACTCCCGCAATAAGGA
Organism: Triticum aestivum; assembly: GCF_018294505.1. NCBI lineage: Eukaryota > Viridiplantae > Streptophyta > Magnoliopsida > Poales > Poaceae > Triticum > Triticum aestivum. The sequence continues at coordinate 489,746,617 of NC_057796.1, forward strand.
CTGTACCCATATGATCTCAGCGGTGGCATCAGCAACTGCTTTATACTCAGCTTCAGTACTGCTACGAGACACGGTGGCTTGCTTGCAAGCATTCCAGGCGATCAAGTTAGGACCAAAGAACACTGCATATCCCCCCGTGGATCGCCGATCATCAGGACTTCCAGCCCAATCCGCATCAGAGAAAGCCGAAAGTTCACAAGACGGTGCAGACTGAAGGAGCAGACCATACGAGGCAGTGGAAGAGACATACCGCAGAATGCGCTTAACTGCCGAGAAATGAGTGGTACGAGGTGCATGAAGGTACTGGCACACACGGTTGACTGCATAAGAGACATCAGGCCTGGTGATAGTGAGATATTGCAGACCGCCAACAAGACTGCGATACTCAGTGGCGTCATCAGTGGAAAGAAGATCTCCATCAAGAGCAGACAACCGATCAGTCGCAGACATCGGAGTGATAGCATGTTTGCATTTGAGCATCCCAGCACGACGCAACAAATCCAAAGAATACTTCTTCTGAGTCAGAGTCAACCCAGCAGAAGACCGGGATACCTCCAAACCAAGGAAGTAATGCAGGGCACCCAAATCCTTGACATCAAACTCCTCACTCAACGCAGACACAAGGCGATCAGCAGCAGCATCAGAGGAACTGACAAGGATGATATCATCAACATAAACCAATAGATACATCGTCACCTCAGGACGCTGAAGGAGGAACGGTTATGTGTCAGTAGTCGAGGGAATAAACCCAAGAGTCTGGAGAACAAAACCAAGGCGCGCATGCCACGCACGAGGCGCCTGTTTAAGTCCATACAATGCCTTGACCAGACGATAGAGATGATGCAGACGTGTAGGATCAACAAAACCTGGTGGTTGACGCATATAAACCTCTTCCTCAAGAACTCCATGGAGGAAGGCATTCTGCACGTCAAGCTGACGAAGAGACCAACCACGAGTAACAGCAAGAGACAGCAGTATACGAATAGTAGTAGGCTTGATAACTGGACTGAACGTGTCTTCATAATCAAGACCATACCTCTGCTTGACACCCTTGGCAACCAGCCGTGCCTTGTAGCGCTCAATAGAACCATCTGCATGTCGTTTTACCTTAAACACCCATTTGGAGTCAATGATGTTGATGCCAGAGACCGGAGGAACAAGTTGCCAAGTGCCATTTTCAGCAAAGCCTGAAATTCCTGCTCCATCACAACACGCCAGTGAGGAATACCCAATGCGGCCTGAAAATGACGCGGCCCAGCCGTCGGATCCGCAGCAGCATGAGCCACACATGCGGCAAGCCATGCCACAGTGCCGTCTGTGCATTCCTTGGGCCGAAAAACACTAGACCGGTTGCGTGTGTGTGGACGATGAGCAACCACAGCAGGCGGCGCCGGCAACACGGGGCTTGCCACAGGAGACGAAGGCGAGACCGATCCTGAGCTGGAGGAGCCAGGGTCATCAGGCTCAGCACCGGACGACGTGGCCGAGACGGGGCTGCCGAGCCCAGCCGACGACAAGGCCGGCTCACGAGGAGCCGAGGGGGCCGAGGCGGGGCTGGCCGGTGCAGCTGACGTGGCCGCTGGGCCGCCTGCCGCTGGGCCAGGCAAGGGCGACGCTGGCGGCGTTGACTCGTCAGCAGGCCCAGGTGACGCGGCCAACGGGGCGGGCGAGCCAGGCGAGCCGAGCAACGGGGCGGGCGAGCCGGGCGCAGCTGCGGGCGCTGCCGACGCCCGCAGGGCGGCTGTGGATGCATCGGGCTGGCAGGCACGACCCGCCATGCATGGGCCATGCACCGGATCGACGTGACCATCGTGAGTGTTGTCCATAGCCTCATCATCCAGGAGTTCAAGACGGGCACCACGTCCAATACCTGCAACATGGTTAGGAAGCAACACATGGGCATTTGCAACATCCACAAATTGATCAGGCGAAGGTGTAGCTGAGTGCACAGGTGGTAAACTAATGGTAGAGTGGTTCGGAAGAGCACGAAACGGGAACACATTCTCATCAAACACGACGTCATGGGAAATGTAGACACGATTGGTGGGAACATGAAGACACTTGTACCCTTTGTGGAGAGAACTGTACCAAAGAAAGACACACTTCTTAGACCGAAACTCTAACTTACGTTTGTTCTACGGCCGCAAGTGCGGCCAACATGCACACCCAAACACTTTGAGAAACGTGTAGTCTGGGATATCATTGAGCAAGAGTTCAAGAGGGGTTTTCATTTTCAGTAGTCGCGAGGGAAGCCTATTTATCAAGAAACAGGCGGTGGAGAAAGCATCACTCCAGAACCGAAACGGGACGGAGGCATGAGCTAGTAAAGTAAGTCCATTCTCTACAAGATGACGATGCTTACGTTCAGCGGTGCCGTTTTGCTGATGTGTATGAGGACAAGATACACGATGCGAGATCCCAAGCTTGTTAAAAAACGAGTTGAGGTTGTGATATTCACCCCCCCCCCTAGTCGGATTGAACATGAACAATTTTGTTCTTAAGGAGACGCTCAACGTTTGCTTGGAACTGAACAAAAACATCAAACACATCAGATTTACGCTTGATAAGATATAGCCAAGTAAACCGACTGTAAGCATCAATGAAACTGACATAATAGTTGTGACCACTAAGACGTTTGGGCTTGACCCAATACATCAGAAAACACAAGCTCAAGAGGATGTTTCACAACACGACTAGACTCTGAAAAAGGTAGTTGGTGACTCTTGCCCTGCTGACAGGCATCACAGATAGTTTCAGCACTTTTATTTGATACAACTGGTAGTTCATGGCGATGCAGCACATGACTAACTATAGGAGCAGCAGGATGACCAAGGCGCGCATGCCAGTGCGTAGGCGACACACGAACACCACTGGACACCTGAGGAGAAGACGGCGTAGGAGATGCAGGCAGTGCGTCAAGTGCATACAAGCCATGGCGAAGACGACCACTAAGCAGAATGGCCCTCGTGTCCCGATCCTTGATAAAGAAACGAAAAGGGTGAAACTCAGCAAGGACATTATTATCACAAGTAAGTTGAGGAGTAGACAACAAACTACGTGTAGCAGAGGGAACTCGAAGGACACTAGAAAGATGCCGTTTGCGAAAATTGTGTGCAAGAAGTGATGCCCGACCAACATGGGAGATGCGCATACCTGCTCCGTTGGCGGTGTGCACCTGATCATGTCCACGATATGGTTCCTGAGTGGAGAGCTTGCCCATCTCACTGGTGAGATGATTCATCGCTCCTGTATCCATATACCACGCCGGATCAAGAGAGTAGGACTGGGTGCGTCCGTGCTCATGCCCCGTCACAGCAGCTGCAGCCTGCTTATCGTTCCCTTTTCGATTGTTACCAAGGCCAAGGAAGTCTTGCTTGTAGCGTCTGTGGCAGCGAGAGGCGAGGTGACGATCTATGCCACAAAGCTGACAAGCCTGAGGAGCACCGCAACTAGAACAGCAAGCAACAGGGCGACTCCCGCCAGTGATGGTCGGCGCGTTGCCCCGCGAGGCCTACGACGAGGAAGCTGGTGGTTTGCCACCTGATGGGGCCGGCTTCTGAGGTTTGCCGCGTGTGGCGGCGTTGGCGGAGACGAAGCCGGGGGAAACACGACGCGCCTTGATGCGCTGCTCACGCCCAAGGAGGCGCGCATAGAGCTCACGATGCGGGAGCGTATCCTCTCGACCATGGAAGTTCTCAATGAGATTGTCATAATCATCATCGAGCCCGTTAAGCACAAAGGTGAAGTCCTCGTCCTGAAGCGGCTGACCAACAGAGGCCAAGGTGTCGGTGAGGCTCGTCATCTTGTTGAAGTACTCCGTGATGCTCAGATCTCCAAGCTTGGTCTCACCCAGCTCAGTGCGTATAGAGTGTGCACGCGCCTGAGACTGAGAGGCAAAACTAGTGTGGAGGGCCGCCCACGCCTCCCTGGACATAGCGGCGAAGATGACCATCGACGAAACACTCGGCGTGAGCGAAGACTGGATGGCGGAGAGAATGGCCTGATCCTGCGCCACCCACGTGTGATATGCCGGATGGTGAGGGGGTGGGCACGGGATGGACCCGTCGACATCGCCTTCCAAGTAGCGGCTGCGGAGTAGAGGCAAGACCTGAGCACGCCATGACAGGTAGTTGTCCGGCGCGAGCTTCACCGGCAGCAGGTGCGAGAAATAAAACGGCGGAGGCGCCATGGTTTGAGCAGTGTACGCCTGCGCCAGTGGTGCAGAGGGATCCATGGACAGGGCCATCTCTGGATGAGGGACCATCGCGTAGGCGCCAGGCGAGGAGTAGGATCCGGGAGAGGCGCCTGCCAAAGCGCCGTGGCCGGGCGCTGCAGGCGGACCGTAGGTGCCGGGCGCGGCGCAGGGGCCAGCACCCGCAGCAGCCGAAGCACCTTGGTCGGGCGCTGCAGGGGCGCCATACGGCGAGGTGGCCGCGCCCCCATAGGTCGGCTGGGGCGGCACCGGGTAGTAGTGGTGCGGTGGCGGCGGATGCGGCACCGCCGTGTAGGGTTGCGGCGGCGGCGCAGCATAGGCCGACCCCGGCCATAAGGACGACGGCGGCGGGGGCGCACCATAGGATGGCGCGGGAGCGCCGTACCATGGCAACCCAGCACCAGGGTGCGAACTCGACGGAGGAGGGCCGCCATGGGCCGGCAGCGCCGCGGGCTCTAGCGGGGCGATCAGATCGCCCGGAGCCCCCAAGGCCTGCAGGGAAGCAGGCGGCGGCGGCAAGGCACCGTACGTCGCCGCGAGGGGCCGGGAGGCCAGGAAGGGCGACATCGGGGCGAGGGCCGGCGCGGCGGCGGCGGTCGAGATCGGTGCGGCGGCGGCGGGAGGTGGTGCAGCGGAAGACATCGTAACCTAAACTGATACCATGTAAAACATAGGGTTTGGGAAACTGGCTCGACACCCTAAAACGGGGTGTGGCTATCTCATTATATAGACGTACCAAGAGGTACAATACAAGGCCTATACAAGACTACATATATACAGTCTAACACCATGGAGACCCTTCGGGCGGAGCGTGCCCGAGCCAAGGAACAAGCCAGGAGAAGTGATGCGGCCACCCTAAAGGCGGCCGAAGAGTTATGAGCCGAACAGGCTTCTCATCGCCAGAGCGAAGATAAAATAGCCTAGATGGCAATTGAGCTGAAGGATGCCGTCGACCGGTATGAGCTTCTTGAAAAGGAAAGCCAAGCGAAAGCGGCAGACCTGAAGAAAGCCATGGTAGCAGCCAAGGAAACCCGCTCTAAAATCAGAGCAGCGAAGGAGAAGCTTCGTCAATCCGGAGATATCACGGCTGGGAAGCCCTTTTTGTTGCGGACGAAGTTCGGAGATCCGAAGTATGCCCCTTTGGATCAATTATGGAGTGCTACAGACGCGTACTTGGACTTGGCAACGAGTGATGCTGATGCGACTGAGTTTTTCAAAGATCAGAAAGATCATGAAGTGGAAAGATTGTTCTGGTCGTAGTTCAGTGCTCCCACACGTCCGCTGCTGTTAAATGAACAAATGGCCGAGTGGGCTGAGCTCCATAGATTGTCCGGACTTGCCATGAGGTCTGTCGTGGATCATCTTTGGCCGGAGGGACCGAGGCCGAATAGTTATTTTGGTTTAGTTCAACGATTCCTTGGTGTTGTGCCACATATCGACGCTGTAAAGAGGTCGGGGTGCATAGAGGGTGCGCGGATGGCTCTTGCTCGTGTTAAGACATACTGGGAGGAGATGGAGGCCACCGCTATTGCAACCCAGGATCCGGCCGTAGGCCAGGTCTCAGCCGAGCACTATTTTGAAGAGGTCCTAGAAGGTGCTTGTTTAATAGAGGCTCAGTACTCGAAGAGTATCATGTTCGAGTGACATGTATCCCAATTGTAAAAACAATGCTATTTGGATTATAAAGTCTGTGTTTATAATTTTGCCTGAAAGTATTATGATGCCTCCTGTGCGGCCGTTTATGTATGTATATAACCTGAAAGTTGGCAGTTGTCGGCTTCAGCCCCCACGCATATAATGCGGGGGTGTTCGAAAAAAAGCACGTATTCACACTTGATCCAACGTCTTGGTCCATTAAGGAGGTGATAGCGTGGCGAACAAGGCAATCAGACTATATAGCTTTAATACTTTCACTTAGCCATAGGAGTTTGACGGTGGGGCTACTATACAGCCCCTGGTACTTCCGCGCTCATCCAAATACGGGGCGCATACATACATGACCGGGAAACCGGCCCTTCGTTAATGCGGAGGAATCACGAAGATTCCGCTGGGTCATCGAGTGGTTGACCAGTCTCGCACTTTATCATGACAGTCAGTTTTCGGCTTTCTCTACTGAGGTGCTCATCCAGATGAACCAGGGCACAATCACAGTAGTTCTCCCGGTGCCACCTTAGCCGATAGAGCGGAACCTAAGGCAGCAAAACACGGGAGCCGGGTAAACCCAACTATTGACCAAAGACATGATTCGGAGCTGATGCATATAAGGCCAAACTCGCGACGCCGAACACTCCCTAAGGTATTCAGACTTTACAACATATACCGGGCTGAGTAACGCCCTTGATAATGAACCCTGAATTTCCAGGTACGTGCATTAGTCTGACGTGGCGAAATGCCAATAATGCCAGCATCCCTCTCGGTTGTGTTGAGAATCCGGAGGGTGTACAACAACAAGAGACAGTAAGAAAGGTTTACACAGGGTCTTAATCTAAAAAGAAACCTTTGAGCGGGGCCCTGCTGCACGTCTGTGCATGTGTCTCCGTTGTGCCGTATCCTGGAAGGGTGTAGCACGATGATCATCTGTAAAAGAAAAAACCCAGGTGAAAGTCTTCGTGCGAAAAATTGATTATTCGTAATGAACCATTAAAATTCAATCTAAATAAGGTCAAGCCGAACTGTAGTCCTTTTTACATGCGGGAAGCCCCTAGCACCACCTATATATAGGGGTATATCCATCGACCCAATCTCAGGTTTATCTGAGCTGTTACAGCTAGTGGTGTGTCGGACTCGTCTAGCCGTGTCCGCGGTCTTGACGACCGATCATTTATTCTGGTTGGAGAGGTCGTTCAGTGTTCGGCTGCTAGAGCCACCACACATTCTTCCGCACATAAGGAACGCACAGTGTTTCCGCTAACTGTGATGATGCCACGTGGACCGGGCATCTTAAGCTTAAGATAGGCGTAATGCGGTACTGCATTAAAACGGGTGAAGGCCGTTCTTCCGAGTAGTGCGTGATAGCCGCTTTGGAATGGAGCGATGTCGAAGGTTAACTTTTTTCTTTGGAAGTTGTCGGGAGAACTGAATACAACCTCTAGTACTAGGGAGCCCGCGCAGCAGGCCTCTAAGCCTGGTATTACTCCTTTAAAGGTAGTATTGCTTTGGCTGATTCTTGTCGGGTCTATCCCCATTTTGCGGACGGTGTCCTGATATATCAGATTAAGACTACTGCCGCCGTCCATAAGGACTCAGGTGAGATGGTATCCGTCAATTATTGGGTCTAGCACCAAGGCAGCCGATCCTCCGTGCCTGATACTAGTCGGGTGATCCCTGCGATCAAAAGTGATCGGGCAGGCCGACCAAGGGTTGAACTTGGGGGTGACGGGCTCTACTGGCGAGGCTCATCCTCGTCTTCACTTGGTGTCTCCCTCCCCTTGTGTTCGTCGTTTAGCTTGCCGGCCTACTTGAAGACCCAGCATTCTCTGTTGGTGTGATTTGCAGGTTTGTCGGAGGTGCCATGAATCTGACATAATCTGTCTAGAATCTTATTTAGGCTGGACGGTCCGTCTCTGCTGCCTTTAAATGGCTTTTTCCGTTGACAGGGTTGAGAGCCCCTGAATCCGGCGTTTACCGCCGTGTTGTCTGGGCTGTCCTCATTGCTTCGACGCTTGCTTTTGTTGCGTCGCGGTTTCCCATTACCATCCCTAACTTCGGATGTGCCTGGGTCGCTGGTGCCGCTACGGGCCAGCCAACTATCTTTGCCCGTGCAAAAGCGGGTCATAAGGCTTGTTAGGGCTGCCATTGTCCTCGGTTTTTCATGGCCGAGGTGTCTGGCGAGCCATTCGTCCCGGACACTGTGTTTGAAAGCCGCTAAGGCTTCAGCGTCCGAGCAGTCGACAATTTGATTCTTCTTAGTGAGGAATCTGTTCCAAAGCTTTCGGGTTGACTCTCCGGGCTGATGAATTATATGACTTAAATCGTCTGCATCCGGAGGTCGGACGTAGGTCCCTTGAAAGTTAGCCCTAAAAGCATCCACAAGCTCTTCCCAACTTCCAATGAGTTTTCGGGGAGGCTCTTCAGCCAGTCCCGAGCTGGTCCTTTCAACTTGAGGGGCAAGTATTTGATGGCGTGGAGATCATCTCCGCGAGCCATGTGGATATGAAGGATAAAGTCCTCAATCCAGACCCCAGGGTCTGTCGTTCCGTCGTATGCCTCTATGTTCACAGGTTTGAATCCCTCTGGAAATTCGTGATCCAGCACCTCATCGGTGAAGCAGAGGGGGTGCGCGGCACCCCTGTATTTGGATGTGTCATGGCATTCTGACGGTTGTGGTGTTCGGTTTTCATTCTGTGCCGGAGCACGCTTCCTAGATCCGTAGATGGACCTGGTCATGCCGGCTTTTTGGTGCAAGTCCTTACGTAAATCGTGTGCTGACTTATGTGCGACATCGTTAGCCGCCCTGTCGCGGCCACGGGGTGGTCGATCCGGCTGTATGGGCTCTAAAGCCTCCTCATCGAATTCACGCAGCAGCTTGCGCTTTGGATAGCTTTTTGTGTGGCGACCGCCACCGTACTTTTCTTCAGTGTCAAGCACTTTGTTCCATCTGCTGTTGAGCATATTCTGCGTGGCCTTAAGCCTTTGCTTCTGCTTCTTCAGACTCCTTGCAGTGGCAATAAGCCTTCTATGGAGGTTCTCTTGTTCCAAGTGCCTTTCCGGGATGATGTGTGCATCGTCGTCCGGACTGTTCTCCTCTCCGGAGACAGGTTGATGAGCTTTATCCTCGGCGCCGCCGTGATCGGACAGCGGTTCTGTACTGTGTTCGCCGTCCGCTGGCTCATCCTGCTCCATCGCTGGGTCCGTATGGTCGTCGTTTCCTTTGGAGTCGACCGGGGTATTATTCTTTCTCGCGCTGTTATTGCTGACGCGGGGTTTGGAGCGGCTCCTACGTCGTCACTTTGGTTGCTTCTCGAGGGAACCATCCTTCGCTGCTTCTTCCCGTTCCTCGTCGTTGTTTTCTTTCGGGGTGTCCACCATGTATATATCGTATGATGAGGTGGCAGTCCAGCGCCCTGTGGGCGGTGGTTCCTGTTCCTCTCCTGCATCGTCATCCATACCGTCGATGTCTTCGGAGTCGAAATCAAGCATGTCGGTTAAATCGTCGACAGTGGCTATTAAGTGGGTGGTTGGTGGGGAACGAATTTCTTCGTCATCCACTTCCCACTCGAGCCGGGCATAGTTCGGCCGAGGGTCTCCTGACAAGGAGAGAGACCTCAATGAATCTAGCATGTCGCCCAAGGGCGAGTGCTGGAAAATATCCGCGGAGGTAAACTCCATGATCGGTGCCCAATCAGATTCAATAGGCATGGACGCAGGCGGTTCGAAGCCCGTGGCCGGGGACGAATCCAAGTGTCCGGCAAGACAGGTTTCATAGGACGTGAAGTTAGTATTCGGCCCTATCGCCGCTGAGTGTGCGGCCTCCGTGGCGGGGTCCATTCCCCTGTCCTCGGACGGCGCGATCTGCTCCAGCGTGAGAGCCGGAGTAGCTACAGGTGTGATCTCCCGAACACCGTCTGACGACAGAGCTAAGTCATGCTCATCCTGACTGTGCGGCGCACCTGACATGGGCTCGAATCCGTCGAAGATCAAGTCTCCGCGGATGTCGACAGTATAGTTCAAGCTTCCAAACCTGACCTGATGGCCAGGGGCCTAGCTATCGATCTGCTCCAGATGGCCAAGCGAGTTGGCCCACAGTACGAAGCCGCCGAATACAAAGATCTGTCCGGGGAGGAAAACCTCGCCCTAGATCGCATCGTTGCCGATGATCGAAGGATCCATCAAGCCTTTATCGTGATGGCACAGTGGAACTCTCAATGAAAGCACCAATGTCGGTGTCAAAACCGGCGGATCTCGGGTAGGGGGTCCCAAACTGTGCGTCTAAGGCGGATGGTAACAGGAGGCGGGGGACACAATGTTTACCCAGGTTCGGGCCCTCTCGATGGAGGTAATACCCTACTTCCTGCTTGATTGATCTTGATGATATGAGTATTACAAGAGTTGATCTACCACGAGATCGTAGAGGCTAAACCCTAGAAGCTAGCCTATGATTATGATTGTTGTTGTCCTACGGACTAAACCCTCCGGTTTATATAGACACCGGAGGGGGCTAGGGTTACACAGAGTCAGTTACAAGGGAGGAGATCTACATATCCGGATTGCCAAGCTTGCCTTCCACGCAAAGGAGAGTCCCACCCGGACACGGGACGAAGTTTTCAATCTTCTATAGTCCAATAGTCCGGCAAAAGTATATAGTCCGGCAGTCCGAGGACCCCCTAATCCAGGACTCCCTCACCTTAGACCATGAGATTGTGCAACTCCCGGATACCGTAGGAATGCTTTGGGTGTGCCAAACGTCACAATGTAACTGGGTGGCTATAAAGACACACTACGGGTATCTCCGAAAGTGTCTGTTGAGTTGGCACGAATCGAGACTGGGATTTGTCACTCCGTGTGACGGAGAGGTATCTCTGGGCCCACTCGGTAAGACATCATCATAATGAGCTCAATGTGACCAAGGAGTTGATCACGGGATGATGTGTTACAGAACGAGTAAAGAGACTTGCCGGTAACGAGATTGAACAAGGTATAGGGATACCGACGATCGAATCTCGAGCAAGTATGATACCAGTAGACAAAGGGAATTGTGTACGGGATTGATTGAATCCCCGACATCGTGGTTCATCCGATGAGATCATCGTGGAAGATGTGGGAGCCAACATGGGTATACAAATCCCGTTGTTGGTTATTGGCCGGAGAGATGTCTCGGTCATGTCTACATGGTTCCCGAACCCATAGGTTCTACACACTTAAGGTTCGGTGACGCTAGAGTTGCTATGGGAAATAGTATGTGGTTACTGAATGTTGTTCGGAGCCCCGGATGAGATCCCGGACGTCACAAGGAGTTCCGGAATGGTCCGGAGGTGAAGATTTATATATGGGAAGTCATCATACGGTCACCGGAAGTATTCGGGGGTTTGCCGGTATTGTACCGGGACCACCGAAGGGGTTCCGGGGGTCCACCTGCCCCGGAGGGCCCTATGGGCTGTATGTGGAAGGGAACCAGCCCCTAAGTGGGCTGGGCACCATCCCCCCCTAGGGCCCATGCACCTAGGGTTGGGGGGAACCCTAAAGGGGGCGCCCCCTTGGGTTGGGGGGCAAGCCCCCTCCCCTTGGCCGCCCCCCCCCCCTCTAGATCTCATCTAGAGGGGCCGGCCCCCTTCCCCCTTTGCCATATAAATAGAGGGGGTGGGAGGGCAGTCGCACCACAGCCCTGGCGCAGCCCTCCCCCTCTCCAACACCTCCTCCTCCTTCCGCGGTGCTTGGCGAAGCCCTGCCGGAGTACCACGCTGCTCCACCACCACCACGCCATTGTGCTGCTGCTGGAGTTGTCTTCCCCAACCTCTCCCTCCTCCTTGCTGGATCAAGGCGCGAGAGACATCACCGGGCTGCACGTGTGTTGAACGCGGAGGCGCCGTTGTTCGGCGCTTAGATCAGAATCAACCGTGATCTAAATCGCTGCGAGTACGGCTCCTTCATCCGCGTTCTTGTAACGCTTCCGCATCGTGATCTTCAAGGGTATGAAGATGCACTCCCCTCTCTCTCGTTGCTAGTCTCTCCATAGATTGATCTTGGTGATGCGTAGAAAAGTTTTAATTTCTGCTACGATCCCCAACAGTGGCATCATGAGCTAGGTCTATGCGTAGTTTCTATGCACGAGTAGAACACAAGTTGTTGTGGGCGTCGATTTTGTCAATTTACTTCCCGTTACTAGTCCTATCTTGATTCAGCGGCATCGTGGGATGAAGCGGCCCGGACCGACCTTACACGTACGCTTACGTGAGACAGGTTCCACCGACTGGCATGCACTAGTTGCATAAGGTGGCTAGCGGGTGTCTGTCTCTCCCACTTTAGTCGGATCGGATTCGATGAAAAGGGTCCTTATGAAGGGTAAATAGAAATTGGCATATCACATTGTGGTTTTTGGCATAAGTAAGAAATGTTCTTGCTAGAAACTGATACGTCTCCAACGTATCTATAATTTATGAAGTATTCATGCTATTATATTATCAATCTAGGATGTTTTATATGCATTTATATGCTATTTTATATGATTTTTGGGACTAACCTATTAAGCTAGAGCCCAGTGCCAGTTTCTGTTTTCTCCTTGTTTTTGAGTTTTGCAGAAAAGGATTACCAAACGGAGTCCAATTGACGTGCCAATTTTTTATAATTTTTTATGGACCAAAAGAAGACCACGGAGCATTGGAGTTGGGCCAGAAGAGTCCCGGGCTGCCCACGAGGGTGGGGGGCGCGCCTACCGCCCTGGGCGTGTGGGCCTGCCTCGTGGACAGCTCGGGCACCTCCTTGACATGAGACCGACGCCAAAAATTCCTATAAATACAGAAACCTCAGAAAATTAACCTAGATCGGGAGTTCCACCATCGCAAGCCTCTGTAGCCACGAGAAATCAATCTAGGCCCTCTCCGGCACCCTGCCGGAGGGGGCCATCATCACCGGTGGCCATCGAGGAGTATCCCGGAGAGGCCATCATCGCCATGAAGGCCAAGGACCAGAGGGAGAACCTTTCCCCATCTAGGGGGGAGGCCATGGAGGAGGAAGCACAAGGGCGAGAACCTCTCCTCCTCTCTCTTGGTGGCGCCGGAGTGCCATCGGGAGGGGAATCATCGCCGCGGTGATCGTCTTCATCAACATCACCATCATCATCACCATCCTCATCTCTTTTACGCGGTCCACTCTCCCGCATCCCGCTGTAATCCCTACTTGAACACGGTGCTTTATGCCACATATTATGATCCAATGATGTGTTGCCATCCTATGATGTTTTGAGTAGATATCTTTTGTCTTTGGGTTGATTGATGATCTAGATTGGTATGAGTTGTATGTTTTATTTTGGTGCTGTCCTATTGTGCCCTCCGTGTCGCTCAAGCGTGAGGGATTCCCGTTGTAGGCTGTTGCAATACGTCCATGATTCGCTTATAGTGGGTTGCTTGAGTGACAGAAGCATAAACCCGAGTAAGGGGGTTGTTGCGTATGGGATAAAGGGGACTTGATATGTTAATGCTATGGTTGGGTTTTACCTTAATGATCTTTAGTAGTTGCGGATGCTTGCTAGAGTTCCAATCATAAGTGCATATGATCCAAGTAGAGAAAGTATGTTAGCTTATGCCTCTCCCTCATATGAAATTGCAATGACGACTATCGGTCTTGTTAACAATTCCGCACACCGATCCATCATGATTCCACACTCGCTATTTATATTATTTAGTAATATATTCTAACTTTATGATAACAGCACCTAATTCTATATTTTAGCTCTCCGACACCATGCAAAGTTATCCTCTTCATACCCACAACGTAGTTTTATTTCTCGTTTCTAGTTGGAAGCAAACGTTCGGTGTACGTAGAGTCGTATCAATGGCAGATAGGGCTTGAGAGAATATTGATCTTACCTTTAGCTTCTTGTGGGTTCGACACTCCATACTTATCACTTCCACCTTTGGAAATTGCTACGATGATTTCCTTCACTTGGGGATTATCAGAAACCTATAGCAGCCACGTAAAAACTTGCAACAACAATTAGAGGACGTCTAACTTGTTCTTGCATGCAGCATATGCCGTGTGATGTGATATGGCCAAAAGGATGTGTTGAATGATATATGTGATGTATGAGATTGATCATGTTCTTGTAATAGGAATCACGACTTGCATGTCGATGAGTATGACAACCGGCAGGAGCCATAGGAGTTGTCTTAATTTATTGTATGACCTGCGTGTCACTAAAAACGCCATGTAATTACTTTGCTTTATTGCTAATCGTTAGCCATAGTAGTAGAACTAACAGTTGCCGAGACAACTTCATGAAGACACTGAAGGAAATATGCCCGAGAGGCAATAATAAAGTTATTATTTATTTCCTTGTATCGTGATAAATGTTTATTATTCATGCTAGAATTGTATTAACCGGAAACATGATACATGTGTGAATACATAGACAAACAGAGTGTCGCTAGTATGCCTCTACTTGACAAGCTTGCTGATCAAAGATGGTTATGTTTCCTAGCCATAGACATGAGTTGTCATTTGGTTAACGGGATCACATCATTAGGAGAATGATGTGATTGACTTGACCCATTCCGTTAGCTTAGCACACGATCGTTTAGTATTCTACTATTGCTTTCTTCATGACTTATACATGTTCCTATGACTATGAGATTATGCAACTCCCGTTTACCGGAGTAACACTTTGTGTGCTACCAAACGTCACAACGTAACTGGGTGATTATAAAGGTGCTCTACAGGTGTCTCCAAAGGTACTTGTTGGGTTGGCGTATTTCGAGATTAGGATTTGTCACTCCGATTGTCGGAGAGGTATCTCTAGGCCCACTCGGTAATGCACATCACTTAAGCCTTGCAAGCATTGCAACTAATGAGTTAGTTGCGAGATGATGTATTACGGAACGAGTAAAGAGACTTGCCGGGAACGAGATTGAACTAGGTATTGAGATACCGACAATCGAATCTCGGGCAAGTAACATACCGAAGACAAAGGGAACAATGTATGTTGTTATGCGGTTTGACCGATAAAGATCTTCGTAGAATATGTGGGAGCCAATATGAGCATCCAGGTTCCGCTATTGGTTATTGACCGGAGACATGTCTCGGTCATGTCTACATAGTTCTCGAACCCGTAGGGTCCGCCCGCTTAAAGTTTCTATGACAGTTATATTATGAGTTTATATGTTTTGATGTACCGAAGGTAGTTCCGAGTCCCGGATGTGATCACGGACATGATGAGGAGTCTCGAAATGGTTGAGACATGAAGATTGATATATTGGACGACTATATTCGGACACCGGAATGGTTCCGGGGGTTATTGGATATATACCGGAGAACCGGGAGGTTACCGGAACCCCCCGGGGGTTTAATAGGCCTACATGGGCCTTAGTGGAGAAGAGGAGAGGCGGCTAGGGCAGGCCGCGCGCCCCCTCCCCCTCTAGTCCGAAGTGGACAAGGAG